>NC_092743.1:13552259-13892259 GCF_047496795.1 Chiloscyllium punctatum
TTTATTGCGTTGTCTCCCTTGTTCACAGATGATGCTTCTTGAAGTGCATGAGATTAATGGCTAACATGCCAATAGTTGGAGTTTATCATCAGTTCAGCAAATTCTGACAGTGTGGAAACAGGCCCTTCAGCCCAACAAGTCCACACTGACCCTCCGAAGAGTATCCCACCCAGACCCATTCTCCTAGTACTCGACATTTACCCCTGACTAATGCACCTAACTTACACACCCCCGAACACTATGGGCAATTTAACATGGCCAATCACCTGACTTGCACATCTTTGGATTGTGGGAGAAAACTGGAGCACCCAGAGGAAACCCACGCAGACACGGGGAGAATGTACAAATTCCACACAGACAGTCACCCGAATCTGGAATGGAACCCAGGTCCCCGACGCTGCGAGACATCAGTGCAAACTACTGAGCCACCCCTGTCAGGTCACACAGAACTTCTGAGGAGAGAAGATTCTAGTGGGGTTCACCTGAATAGTGACCCTAGAAATAGTGTGAATAGTGAATAAACGGTCATTAGTTTGCACTAGTCTATTTCCAGCTGTGAAAAATAAAGTCTGCAAACCCAGTTACTTTATTAAGTGAGAAAAAGCGTCCTTTGGAGATTAAATGTAATGTTGAAAATGTCTCAAAAATGCACAGAACTCCATATTTTAGTCATTGCATTTCTATACTAGCACAAAAGACAAGCAGAGGCTTTAGCCTGACTATATTTGTTGGATACTCATTTTCTCAGTGCGACTTGAATCATTTGCTGACCAATCGGATGATTGTGGTTGTGACAAAATGATCCAACACGGAAGGAGGCTGATCAGCCCATCATGTCTGGCCTGGCTGATTGAAGGATTACACTACAGAATGTCACTCCACTCAATGTCACTCCACTCAATGTCACTCCACTCAATGCCACTCCACTCAGTGCCACTCCACTCAATGTCACTCCACTCAATGTCACTCCACTCAATGCCACCACACTCAATGCCACTCCCCTGTTCTGTCCCCATGCTCCTGCAAATCCTCTGCAGCTGTGACAGGCAGTGAATTCCAATCACAGTAACTCTCTGATGAAGGACCTGAAGCATTGTCTCTGCTTTCTCTCCACCACTGCTGTAGGACCCACTGAGTTTCTCCAGCAATTTCTGGAATTCAGAATTCCAGCGTCTGCAGTTCTTGCTTTTCTTTTATCCCTTTGCTAGATCATCTGTCCTCTCCTTTCCAATGATTCCTTTGCTATGTTGGTGCAAAGGAAATATGAAGGACAATTGAAGAAAAGTCAGATGTATGTGTCAGGAAAGGCTGACTGTCTTTTCAATCGAGAAAAGGAGGCTGAATTTGGACCTGATAGAGGTTGTTAAGGCCACAAGATAGCGGAGAAGAATTAGGCCACTCAGCCTATCGAGTCTGCGCCACCATCCGATCATGGCTGATATCCTTCTCAACCCCATTCTCCTGCCTTCTCCCTGTAACCTTTGATCCTCGTACCAAACGAGAACCTACCTATCTCTGTCTTCAAGACAATCAAAGACTTGACCTCCACACCCTTCTGCGGCAATGCGTTCCACAGATTCACCACCGTCTGGCTGAAATTGTAAAAGATTTCACAGGGATGGACTGTTTCCTTGGATAAGCATAGCTGTGAGCCATCTAAACAAAGCTCCTACAGGTAATTCAGAAGAAACCTCCTCGTCTACACAGTGCTGAGAATTTGAAACTCGCGCACAGGGAGCGATTAAAGCAAGAAGTATAGATGGGTTTAAAGAGATAAGCAATTGAGTAAGTTAGGGATGGAGGGGTAGATTCATTGGTAGATTCAGATGGGGTACGAAAGCTCACGTGAGGCATCAATGCTTGCATGATCTAGTTGGGCTGAATGGCCTTCTTCCTGGACAACATCCCACACATAATCCTATGTAATGAGTGCATATCCATTTCCCTTGCACTGTAGGAAATCCTAATTTAATTGACCCCACTGTGTCCTCAATATCAGCCTTTCCTCCAGCAGATTACATCCAGCTAATCCTATCAATTTAGTTCAGTATGTTACGCAGGATAAGCAGGAGCAGAAGGGTTTCTTTTCACTATTATTGGTTCTGAGATATTCCAGCACTTTTACCCCACCCAGTGGTCACATTGGAGTTCTGGAAAAAACTGCTTTCTGTTTTGCGCTTCTTAGAAACACACAAAAAGGCAAATATTTCCCGACGGAGATGCTGTTCAGGCTCAGCAAAACTCAGCCGACACTGATGCTGTTGTGTGTTTTAATTTATCATTACCACTGCCATCAGCAATGAATTTGGGGACCTTTAAACAACTCACTGGTAATCTTTCCAGAGGAGAATGTACATGTATGCTGCATGTGTCTCGTGTTGATTCAGACACCCAGGAGGATGGAAAATTCACTTCCCACTCCCACTCCTGCCAATTGGGCCCCTCCCCTTCCCTTCTCCCCTCCCCCTTCCTCACCTCCTGCACCTTCCCTCCTTTTGGCTTATCCCTTCATGGGATATGGGTGCTGCTTAGGCTTGCATTTATTCCTCGTCCTGCATTGGCCTTGAGAAGATAGTGAGCCATCACCTTGAACTGAGACTGTCCTTCTCCTCCCCAATCCTTTCTCCTGCTCTGCCCTTCCTCCACCTCCCCATCCCTCCTGCATCGTTCTCCCCTTCCTCCCCTCTTATCTTGTCCTGTATTTTTCTGCCTCTCTTACTCCTGCCTTCATTGCCCCTTATTCCTTCATCCAGCTTCTTGTCTTCCTGCGTGCTTTCAATCTTGCTCCTCTCTTTTACTTCCCTTCACCCCATCTTTCTACTGCTATCTCACTCTCCTTATTTCTCGTCACCTCTTTCTTTCTCCCTTCCCTTCCTCCTCTTTCCCTCCTCTTGTTTCTCCATTTCTCTTCCCCCTATCTACCCCTCCTCATTTTTGATGTCCCTCATCTTTATTCTCGTTGTCCCCCAATATTTCATCTATCTGCCTCTTCACTTCCCCTTCTTTTTCCTCCTCTTCACCCCCCCAACCACCTCTTCCTCCAGTTCTTCCCATCCCCCAATCGGAATCAGCCACAAGACAGTTGAAGTCTATTGCCAATCACTGCATGAATTGTAAACACAGTCAAGGACACAAGGGTTCCTCGAAGGAAAGGTACAGTTGAACCATCATGATGCCTCAATCACTCCATTCTGAAACAGCAGAAGAGCTGCGAAAAAATGAAGGGCTTTTGCCCGAAACATCGACTCTCCTGCTCCTTGAATGCTGACTGACCTGCTGTGCTTTTCCAGCGCCACACTTTTTGACTCTGATCTCCAGCATTTGCAGTCCTCACTTTCTCCTCCCTGAAATCGCAGAACGTCTAGGTGGCAAATATCTTTGGCGTAGCTCAGTGGATAGCACTTCTGCCTCACAGCACCAGGGACCCAGGTTCAATTCCAGCCTCGGGAAACTATCCATGTGGAGTTTGTCCATTCTCCCCGTGTCTGCGTGGGCTTTCTCCGGGTGCTCTGGTTTCCTCCCACAGTCCAAACATGTGAAGGTTCGGTGGATTGGTCATGCTAAATTTCAAATAGGGTGCAGGTGCGGCGTGTTAGCCATTGGCAATGCAGTGTTATGGGGTGGATCTGGTCGGGATGTTCTCCGGAGGGTTGGTGTGGACTCAATGGGCTGAATGGCCTGCTTACACAGGTAGGGATTCTATGAAATAGTTAAGTAAACACATGAAATAAAACCAAAACGCAGAAGAAAAAAATTCTTAATTCATCTTGGTAAGTAGTTAGAGTGAGAAGGAGCTGCATCTGACTTTACAAAGGAAAGGCAAGATAAAATAAAGGAGAATTTACTCCATCTGAAAATTATATAATGAGTACGCCAAAGTTTCATGGCAAGGACTTCAAAACCTCAGAGAATCTAGAATTATGGAACATGTAGATGACTATCTCCCTCTCAGATATTGAGCTTTATTTTATTTTCCAGTTAAACGTCAAGTTAGTGAAGCAAAGCAATATTACTGATGGAAACTCAATGAAAATTTTATATTAGAAACTGTCAGCAAACCATTTTACGGACATTTGTCATTTACTCTTGTATATTAGTGATAAAATTATCAATGCTTTCTTTTCTTCTTTTGTTATGTCTGTCTGATTAGATATATGTGCATAATCTGAAATAGAAACCCCATTCACCACCACAATTATTCAGTCCCTCCAACACCAATAAACAGTGTGCACAATCTAAAAGATGCACTGCAATAACTCACCAATGCTCCTTCAGTAGCACACTCCAAACACGCAACCTCTGCTACCTCTCAAGGCAAGTTCATGGGAGTACCATTATCCACAAGTTCCATCCAAACTGTACAACATCCATATCATCATTCATTCATTGTTGCTGGGTAATAATCCTGAAACAGCAGTGTGGGTGTTCCTTCACCACTCTACCAAAGCACAGGGCTATTGGCGCAAAAGGAGGCCATTTGGCCCATCTTTCAGCAACATTTTATCAGCCAATGTCAACCGACTGTCTTCTTAGCATCTCCTCGCATTCCACTTCTATCCAAATAATCTCCCCTCTTTGATGCTTTAATTGAACATGCCTCCACACATTTCCAGACAATGCACTCCATGCCCTAAATACTTGCTGTGTGAAAATGTTTTCTCTCACATCATCTGTCTTGGGGAATGTTGTTGAACAAAGGGACCTTGGAGTGCACGTTCATAGTTCCTTGGAAGTAGAGTCATAGGTTGATAGGATAGTGAAGCAGGGGTTTGCCTTTATTGGCCAGTGCATTGACTATCGGAGTTGGGAGATCATGTTGCAGCTGTACAGGACACCGGTTAGGCCACTTTTGGAATATTGTGTTCAATTCCAGTCTCCCTGCTATAGGAAGGATGTTGTGAAACTTGAAAGGGTTCAGAAAAGATTTGCAAGGATGTTGCCAGGGTTGAGCTGTAGGAAAAGGCTGAATAGGCTGGGGTTATTTTCCCTGGAGCGTCAGAAACTGAGGGATGACCTCATAGAGGTTTATAAAATCATGAGGGGCATGGATAGGGTAAATAGACAAGGTCTTTTCCCTGGGGTGGAGGAGTCCAGAACTAGAGGGGCATAGGTTGAAGGTGACAGGGGAAAGATTTAAAAGGGACCTGAGGGGATAACTTTTTCATGCAGAGGGTGGTATGAACTTCCAGAGGAAGTGGTGGAGGCTGGTACAATTACAACATTTAAAAGGCATCTGGATGGGTATATGAACAGGAAGGGTTTAGAGGGATATGGCCCAAGTGCTGGCAAATGGGACTAGATTAATTTAGGATACCTGGTCAGCATGGACGGGTTGGACCAAAGGGTCAGTTTCTGTGCGGTAAATCTCTGTGACTCTATCACCCCTACGTTGAATCTATCCCCTCTTGTTCATTTTTCTTTTATGAGCGGGAGCAGCTTTCTACCCACTCTACCCAACCTGCTCATGACTGATGTATGGATTGGGACCGTTCAGGAAAGTGTTCAAAACATTCTTAAGCAGGCAGCCTCAGACCATAACTTTGTAATTTGTTTCGGTAAGTGTACAGTGAAAATTACCCGTTCGTGAGTTAGTGAGGTTGACTACCAGGTTTTAAAACAGACAAAACATTACTCACAAAATTACACAATGAAACACAAAGAACAGAATAAAGAACCCCTACAGAACTTGGCTTATCCAACTATACTTCATTATGCTGTTCTGAATATACACAATAGTCCTGATAAGCAAACTCCCTTTAAAACTCAGCATAAATGGAACACATGCTTGCAGGTTGAAGTTGAAGGGCAGAAGAGAGAGAGAGAGAGTTTCCACACAGCTCATTGTTGAACTTCCCAGTTCAAGACTGAACTAAAACTGCCCAGCTCAGCTAGAGAGCTGATCACTCCCCTTACATTATACAGGTCACTTCTAAAACATGACCGCTTTGGCCTGAAGTCTCATCTGTTTACATATAAACAAAAGGCCACTCAAAATCCTTTTCAGCTCTGTACCAAACCAGCATGATCAGACCCCGGCCCTGTTTATTGCCCCTCTGAGCAAAACCATGGACAGAGTCTCTTTGAGCGAAGGAACAGCTTTTAGAAAAAAAAGGGGACTAGCTTTGTGACAAAAGCGATTCACCATTAGAAACTCTGAGGACAATTAGGAATCGGCAATAAATGTTGACTTAACTGGTGAACCCCACATCATATTAAAGATGAAGAAGAACATTTTCACAGACAGTGGAAATCTAGATGCCAACTCTAATCTCCTGAAAACAGATGTTGAAGCTGCAGTTCTATTAAAAATATCGAAACCGGAACGGCTTGACATTTGTCAGTTAGGGTCAGGTTATGGAATTAAGCCAGATAGTCAGAGCGAAAGTACAGAACATCTTACCTAATGAGAGCAGCAGACTCATATGTTTGAATCAGTCCTCCTGCTCTGTGTAACCAACAGAATACTTTGCAATCCATCTTTGCCATCAATGCTGCTTATTCAATGATTCTCGTAAGGCATCATTATGAATTATTTACAATAATTAACAGCTAGGAATCCTTTTAGAAGCAAGGGAGGAGTCTGTTTCATTTGTATAAATTTTTTAAACCTTTCTCTGACCAGAGTGCATATTCTATTCTTTGAAAATTCACACCACGCAGATTACATTGGCAATGTCAGCATTTGTTGTCCATTCCTGAAGAGCAGTTAAGCATCAACAACACTTCTGTGCATCTGGATTCATATGCAAGCTGGAACAAGTAAGGATGGAAGATTTCCTTCCCTAAAGGGCATCAGTGAACCTACTGGGTTTTTTAAAGCAATAAGTGATGAATATTGGCTTCAGCATGGTGGTAGAATCCTCCCTGTCCCTAAATAATGTGGACAGTAGCAAGTCAGTTGAGAAAAAATGGCAAGATTAGTCCCATGCAGACCAGACCAGGTAGGATGGTAGATTCCCTTTCCTATAAAGGACACTCATGCACCAGGTGGGCCTTTGTAACAATTGATGACTGGAGCATTGGAGGCTGAGGGCTGACCTTACAGAAGTCTACAAAACCATGAGGGGGATGGGTGGGGTGAATAAGGATAGGTGAGCCCAAAACTAGAGGGCAGAGGTTTAAAGTGGAAGGGGAAAGAGTTGAAAAGGACCTACGGGACACCTTTTTCACACAGAGGGTGGTACATGCATGGAATGAACTGCCAGGTGAAGTGTTGGAGGCTGGTACAATTACAACATTTAAAAGGCATCTGGATGGGCATATGAATAGGAAGGGTTTGGAGGACAATGGGCCGGGTGCTGGCAGGTGGGACTAGATTGGGTTTGGATATCTGGTCAGCATGGACAAGTTGGACCAAAGCATCTGTTTCTAACTGTACAACTCTATGACTCTATGACTGTAAATGGGACGAGATTAATTTGGGATATCGGGCGTGGGCAAATTGAACAGAATGGCCTGTTCCTGTGCTGTACAGCTCTATGACTCCTGGTCACCATTTCTGAGACTTGCTTTTAACTCCTGATAGATTTTCAGAAACTAGCTATGAAGAGAGGTTGAGTAGATCAGGTTTATTTTCATTAGAAAAAAGGAGATTGAGGGGGGACCTGATTGAGGTTTACAAAAAACATGAAGGGTATAGACAGGGTGGATAGAGACAAGCTGTTTCCCAGGGTGAAGGATTCAATAATGAGAGGTTATGCTTTCAAGATGAGAGGTGGAAAGTTTAAGGGGGATACACGCTGCAAGTACTTCACACAGAGGGTGGTGGGCATCTGGAACACATTGCCAGCAGAGATGGTAGAGGCAGGCACAGTAGATTCATTTCTGATTTGCCTGGACAGATTGGATTAGATTTACAGTGTGGAAACAGGCCCTTCGGCCCAACAAGTCCACACCGACCCGCCGAAGCGCAGCCCACCCATTCCCCTACATTTACCCCTTACCTAACACTACGGACAATTTAGCATGGCCAATTCACCTGACCCTGCACATCTTTGGACTGTGGGAGGAAACCGGAGCACCCGGAGGAAACCCACGCAGACACGGGGAGAACGTGCAAACTCCACACAGAGAGTCGCCTGAGGCGGGGACTGAACCCGGGTCTCTGACGCTGTGAAGCAGCAGTGCCACCGTGCCGCCCACATGAGTAGATGGGGAACAAAGGGTTACAAATGCTTAGGAATTGACCGACAGGTTTAGACAGTACATTTGAATTGGCTCAGGCTTAAAGGGCCGAAGGGCCTGTTCCCGGGCTGTAAATTTTCTTTGCTCTTTGTTCCAAAATCGCAGCAGCTGCTGTGGGAGTGATGGGAATTTGAATTTGAACCCATATGCCTAGAACATTGGCCTGCACCTCAGAATTACTCATCTTATTGCCGCCAACTCCCCAGAACAGGCACTGTTTTGCTAAAGAATCTTTGTTAAAATTATTTAATTCTTTATGCACATTACAGCCATTTGGCCCATCCAGTCAATGCCAGTGCTCATGATTTACAACAGCCCCCTCCATCTTACCCTCTCGATATAACCCACTCCTTTCTGCAGTTGTTTGAGTTAAAAGTTGGATATACTGTTCGCCCCAATCACTCACTGCTTGCTGGGAAAGCAAGTTCCAGCCTAATAAATGCTTGATTAAAAAAAGAAGAAATAGTTTGCCTTATCTTGAATTCATGAAGCCTGATCCTGGAATTGTGTATACATCAGATAAAGAGATCAATTAAAAATAGACTGAGGTTACCCAGCAGATATATGGTGTCCAGTAGAGAATCCAAAAGCCCAGGTTAAAATTTAATGGAAAATCTAATAGGTTCTGTGAGAGATTCAGTAGAACCAAGCTGAGAGTCTGCTCCTTGCTAATGCACAAACTTCAATTACCTACAATCCCATTATTCTGGCTGTGACTTCTTCATGTGTAGGCAATTCTAATTAACCTGTCCAGATGTGATACGACACGCAAGGAATTTGAGCAAACCCCTTCTGACCTGAATGGAGGGACACTACCACAGCACCACGAGAGACCCTTCCTCAGCTGTAGGCTGGTTGGCTGGAGGTTGCTGCTGTCCGTGGCATTGTGTTCAGCCCCAGTTTATCAGTGTCATCACGGCACTGCAGCAATCGCCATAGTAACACCTTGCTGGGTACTGTTGATCCCAGTTCTAGCGAACCGGTGTCAGGGAGATCAGAGACAGGACAGGTTCTGAGTGGTGTGAGCTGTTGGCGTGGTATGCCCGGGCAGAAATCTGACATCATGGTTCCTTCAAGGTCTGGAGCACGGAAGTATTTGGGGGCCCAGAGCAGCACCAGTCGGTGGGTGGGGGTGGGGGTGGGTAGCAAGGGGGTAGGGGCGAGCGGCTGGTGAATCTGGATAGCAGTCAGCAGTGAGACGGCTAGTGCACATGGATGGTGGTCAGCACATGGATGGTGGTCAGCAGTGAAAAGATTGGTGAACCCAGATGGTGCGGGTGGAATGATCGAACCCAGCGAGGGAGAGAGATTGGGCCCTGTGAGGGAGAGAGATTGGGCCCAGCGAAGGAGTGAGAGATTAGGCTCACAGAAGGAGAGAGATTGGGCCCAGTGAGGGAAAGAGATTGGGCCCAGTGAGGGAAAGAGATTGGGCCCAGTGAGGGAGAGAGATTGGGCCCAGTGAGGGAGAGAGATTGGGCCCAGTGAGGGAGAGAGATTGGGGCCAGTGAGGGAAAGAGATTGAGGCCAGTGAGGGAGAGAGATTAGGCCCAGTGAGGGAGAGAGATTGGGGCCAGTGAGGGAGAGAGATTGGGGCCAGTGAGGGAGAGAGATTAGGCCCAGTGAGGGAGAGAGATTGGGGCCAGTGAGGGAGTGAGATTGGGGCCAGTGAGGGAGAGAGATTAGGCCCAGTGAGGGAAAGAGATTGGGCCCAGCGAGGGAGAGAGATTGGGCCCAGTGAGGGAGTGAGATTGGGGCCAGTGAGGGAGAGAGATTGGGGCCAGTGAGGGAGAGAGATTGGGGCCAGTGAGGGAGAGAGATTATGCCCAGTGAGGGAAGGAGATTGGGCCCAGTGAGGGAGAGAGAGACAGATTAGGCCCAGAGAGAGAGAGAGAGATTGGGCCCAGTGAGGGAGAGAGAGATTGGGCCCAGTGAAGGAGAGAGAGATTAGGCCCAGTGAAGTAAAGAGATTGGGTCCACGAGGGAGAGAGAGAGAGATTAGGCCCAGAGAGAGAGAGAGAGAGAGATTGGGCCCAGTGAGGGGGAGAGAGATTGGGCCCAGCGAAGGAGAGAGAGATTAGGCCCAGAGAGAGAGAGAGAGATTGGGCCCAGTGAGGGAGAGAGATTGGGTCCAGTGAGAGAGAGAGATTGGGTCCAGTGAGGAAGAGAGAGATTGAGCCCAGCGAGGGAGATAGATTGGGTCCAGTGAGGGAGAGAGAGATTGGGCCCTTGTGGGAAAAGCCCTCATGGAGTGACTGCAGGCCCATAGCTAGGACAGTAATTTTGAACTTCATTTCTTTTTTTATAGTTTATACCGAGAAGAACTATAATGTTGAACTTTTAACTCATTTCTTTATTTTCCTATTGGTACCAAGGATTTTGTACCTAGTTACCTTGTACCTAAGATAGCACCAAGAATGGCAACTTTGTACATTTTTTACTCGTCCTATCTCTCTGTACTTGAGTACGTGTGACAATAAAACCTAATTCCTACAATGACACTTTAACATTGCCCTCCATACAGTGAGACATGGGGGCGGTGGCGGGGTGGGGGGGGGCTATAGAATGTCTCCACATGGACTTTGATGCTGCGGATCCTATTCAGAGGATGCACCAGAAGGAGTGTCACACTAACACTTCAAGAGATTGTAAATACTGCAGGATTATTTAGAATGGAGATGGGGAGGAATTTCTTCTCTCAGAGGGCTTGCATCTTTGGAACTCTGTAATAAAGAGAGCTGTGGAAGGCAGAGCCCTTGTGTATATTGAGAGAAATTCTTGATTAGTCGGAGGATCAAGGGCTGTGTGGAAATGTCAGGAAAGTGGATGTGAGGTGTGTCAGATCAGCCAGGATTCTGTTGAATGATAGTGCAGGCTTGAAGGGCTGAATGGCCTACTCCTGTTCTTATTTCCTATGGTGTTATCATCTCATGCAGGGTGCAATGATTATAGTTGTCTTCAACCTGTAGGAGCCTGATGAATACAATCACTCACATCGCTCACAGGGAGAACTAGTTCCTCACTTAATGGGCCCATAGTTGGCTTTTTTTTTCCCACAATTTCTCAACTCACTTGTCATCACCTGCATCATTCAGGGGCTGGAAGAATTCTGACCCTGCCCTTAATAATAGTGATTCATCAATTATTATTTAAAAACTGATCTGGTTCACTAATAACCTTCAGACAATAGGTGCAGGAGTAGGCCATTCGGCCCTTCGAGCCAGCACCACCATTCATTATGATCATGGCTGATCATCCATAATCACTATCCTGTTCCTGCCTCATCTCCATAACCCTTGATTCCATTATCTATAAGAGCTCTATCCATCTCTTTCTTGAAAGTAACCAGAGACTTGGCCTCCACTGCCTTCTGGGGCAGAGCATTCCATACACCCACCACTCTCTGGGTGAATAAGTTTCTCCTCAACTCTGTTCTAAATGGCCTACCCCTTATTTTAAAACTGTGTCCTCTGGTTCTGGATTCATCCATCAGCAGAAACAAGCTTCCTGCTTCCTGAGTGTCCAGTCCTTTAATTATCTTATACTTCTCAATTAGATACCCACTCATCCTTCTAAACTCAAACTTACACAAGCCCAGTCGCTCCAATCTTTCAACATAAGGTAGTCCATCCATTCCGGGAACCTACGCTGCACACCCTCAATAGCCAGAATGTCCTTCCTCAAACTTGGAGACCAAACCTGCACACAATATTCCAGGTGTGGTCTCACCAGGACCCTGTACAGCTGCAGAAGCACCTCTTTGCATCTATACTCAATTCCTCTTGTTATGAAGGCCAGCATGCCATTAGCTTTCTTCACTGCCTGCTGTACCTGCATGCTTTCTTTCATTGACTGATGTTTAAGAACACCTAGATCTTGTTGTACTGCCCCTTTACCTAACTTGACTCCATTTAGATAGTAATCTGCCTTCCTGTTCTTGCCACTAAAGTTGATAATCACACATTTATCGACATTAAACTATTTCTACCATGCATCCTTCCACTCACCAGGCCTGTCCAAGCCACCCTGTATCCTCCTTGCATTTCACCCTGCCACCCAGCTTTGTGTCTTCAGGGAAGGAAATCTGCCATCCTTACCCAGTCTGACCAACATGTGACTCCAGATCCACAGCAATGCGGTTGGCTTTTCACTGCTCTGAAATGATCTATCACGTTATTAATCTGAATGGCAATTAGGGACGGGGAACAAATCATTGATGGCCATGTCTCAAGATGGAATAAAATAAATAATATTCTTGGAAATGGGTATCCCTGGGCCTCAATGCCTTCCAACATTAAGATCGATGGGAAAGTGAAATAGATTTGGAGATAAAGGTGTTTTTAAATTTGGAATGTTGTGGCAAGTTTTGGGTCCCTTATCTAAGGAAGGATGTATAGGCAGTGGAAGGGGTCCAGAGGAGGTTTACAGCAAATGATCCCAGCGATGAAGGGCGTGTCCAAGGAGGAGCAGTTGAGGACTCTGGGTCTGTACACGCTGGGGTTTAGAAGGATGAGGGACAACTGATTGAAATTTACAGAGGACTGAGAGATCTAGATAGAATGGACATGGAGAAAATGCTAGCAGGCATGACCATGGCCATGAGGGCACAGGCTCAGAGTTAAGGGACGACACATTTCGAAATGAGATGAGGAAATTCTTCAGCCAGGTGGTGATGAATCTGTTGCAAAAGATTGTGGAGGCAAAGTCACCGAGGGTATTTAAGACAGAGATAGATAGATTCTTGATTAGTTAGAGGATCAATGGTTATGGGGAGAAGGCAGGAGAATGGGGGTGAGAAAAAATCAGACATGATCGAGTCATGATCTTATGGTTTTGTAATATGGGTCTCACATGGCCAAGCCAACAGTCACTGCCCATCCCCAGTTACTCAATGAGAAGCAGGGGACTGTGTATCGTCAGTAGCATGTGACTCAGAGGGGAACTTCTAGGCAATGTTGCTCCCATGTTCCCCTTGTTCTCCTAGGCTGTTGAGTTCAAGGATTTGAGAGGCACTAGCAAAGAAGTCTTGGCAAGTTACTGTAGAAACAGACTGTAGTTACAGAGAGCTGACGATGGAGTGAGTTGGTGAATAAGCTGCTCGAAGGAGAGACAAGATGCCAAGTCACGGAGAGTTTCAAGGAACATCTGTGGGACACACAGACCCAACAACCCCATTACCCTGTGGCTGACCACTTCAATTCCCTCTCCCATTCCCCCAAGGACATGTAAGTCCTGGATCCATTCCATCACACAATCCAAGCCACCTGACGTCTGGAGGAAGAACACCTTATCTTGGATCCCTTCATCTACACGGGATCAGTGTCAATTTCACCAGTTTCCTTGTCTCCCCTCTCCCCATCTTATCCCAGATCCTCCAACTCAGCTCCGCCTTCTTGACCTATCCGAATGTCCATTTTCCTTCCCACCTATCCACTCAACCTCCCCACTGACGTATCACTATCAACCCCCACCTGCATCTTCTTATCACCTTCCCAATTTCCTTCTCCCCAGCTCCATCCCCACCCCCGCTATTTATCTCTCAGCCCCCTTCCCCCTCCACATTCCTGATAAAGGGCTTATGCTCGAAACGTTGACTCTCCTGCTCCTCGGATGCTGCCTGACCGGCTGTATGTTTTCAGCACCACATTGAGTGGAGTGACAATCAAGTGGGGGTTGCTCCCCATCATAGATGGTATCATGCCAGCCATCCTCACGAGTGGAGAGTATTCTATCATATTTGGGACATGCATCATCTTCTGAAATGTGCACAGTACTCTTTAGTTCGACCAGAGGTCGGTCCATTTTTCAAAAAACACACCTAAAATGCAACTGAGTACTTTTTGTTTGTATTATCAAATGTTGCTGGAAAGATTTCAGTTATTAGCAGATTCAGTAATTGATGGAGATTAATATCTGACATAGTTAACGTCTGGCTTTAGTACAGGAAAAGCTGTCAGTGCTCTGACTTAGCAAGACCAATTGCTGTTTGGTGGCAAGAGTAGTTCTGGAAATTGATGTTTCAAATTAAAAACAAAGTTGGGGGCCTTACTTGCACAAATTGGAACTGGCTAGAGTTACCTAAATAGACCAATTCGAAGTTAAATTATCAGTGTAACAAATATAGCAGATCAAAAAGCTTTCCTCCTGGAAATAGCAATAGGTGGATGCAGGTGGGGGTTGATTATGATAGGTCAGTGGGGAAGAAAGGGACCTTGTTGTGAACGAGAACCTTAAGGAGCTGGGAATCAGGCTTGAACAGATCAAGATTGATGAAGTTGATGTGCTGGAAATTTTGGCAAACATTAAGGTTGATAAGTCTCCAGGGCCAGACCAGATTTATCCTAGGCTGCTCCGGGAAGCTGCTGGCGAAGATCTTTGCTTCCTCACTCTTCACAGGAGTTGTACTGGAAGATTGGCAGGAGGCGAATTTTGTTCCTCTTTTCAAGAATGGGAATAGGGAAATCCCTGGCAATTACAGACCAGTCAGTCTTACGTCTGTGGCCAGCGAGGTTTTGGAAACAATCCTGAGGGATAGGATTTGTGACTATTTGGAAAAGCACAGTGTGATTAAAGGCAGTCAGCATGGCTTTGTGAGGGGCATGTCATGCCTCACAAATCTTATTGAGTTCTTTGAGGAGGTAACGAGACAGGTCAACGAAGGTCGAGCAGTGGATGTGGTGTATATGGACTTCAGCAAGGCATTTGATAAGGTTCCCCATGGTGGGCTCATTCATAATGTCAGGAGATACAGGAAATTTGGCTGTCTCGATTCAGAATTGGTTGGCTGACAGAAGGGAGAGTGTGGTTGTCGGTGTAGTTTTTTTAAATGACTTGGATGAGGAGGTTGAGGGATGAGTTAGTAAATTTGCCGTTGACACAAAGGTTGAGGTGCCGTTGACAGTATCGAGGGCTATTGCAGTCTGCAGCGTGACATAGACAGGATGCAGAGCTGGGCTGAGAAATGGCAGATGGAGTTCAACCTGGATAAATGCCAAGTGATGCATTTTGGAAGGTCGAACTCAAATGCTGAATATAGGATTAAAGACAGGATTCTTGGCAGAGTGGAGGAACAGAGGGATCTGGGTGTGCAAGTACATAGATCCCTCAAAGTTGCCACCCAAGTGGGTTGTTAAAAAAGCATATGTGTTTCGGCTTTCAGTAACTGGGGGATCGAGTTTAAGAGCCACGTGGTTTTGCTGCAGCTCTACAAGACTCTGGTGAGACTACACTTGAAATATTGTGTCCAGTTCTGTTGCCCTATATAGGAAAGATATGGAGGCTTTGGAGAGGGTGCAAATAAGGTTTACCAGGATGCTGCCTGGACTGGAGGGCTTGTCTTATGATGAGAGGTTAACTAAGCTTGGACTTTTCTCTCCGGAGAGAAGGAGGAAGAGAGTTTACCTGATCAAGGTGTACAAGGTAATGAGAGGCATGGATAGAGTCAATAGTCAGAGATTTTCTCCCAGGGCAGGACTGACTGGTACAAGGAGTCATAGTTTTAAGATATTAGGAGGAAAGTACAGAGGAGATGTCAGAGGTAAGTTCTTTACGCAGAGAGTTGGAATGTGGAAGGAAAATGGCCAGCAGTGGTGGGAGAAGCAGAGTCATGAGGGACATTTAAGTGACCATTGGACATGCACATGGACAGAAGTGAATTGAAGGGTGCGTAGGTTAGGTTACTTTATTTTAGATTAGGAATAATCCTCGGCACAACATCGTGGGCCAAAGGGCCTGTTCTGTGCTGTACTTTTCTATGTTCTATGTTCTAAATCTGAAATCTAAACTTCTGAGAACACGGCAGTAGCAGCATTGAAGTCCCTGCTACCAATATTGCAGGGTTTCCATTGACCAGAAACTGAAGTGGATTAGCCATATAAGCACAGAGGCTACAAGAGCAAGGTCAGAGGTTAGGATTCCTGCATCAAGTAACTCCCTCCCAAAGTCCTGCATCTACAAGGGACAAGTCAGGCATGTGATGGAATACTCCCCACTTGGCGCAGCTCCAGCAACACTCAAGCAGCTCACCATTAGCCAGGACAAAGCATCCCTGGACATTATGGGTAATTTAGCAAAACCAATCCAGCTATCCTGCACCTCTGTGGAATATAACTGGAGCACCCAGAGGAAGCCCATGCAGACATGGTGAGAGTGTGCAAGCTCCACACAGCCTGATTGGTACCACATCCAGCACATATTGCCTTTACCACCTTGCAAACCCATAACCTTGACCATTTAATAGTACAAGGGCAGTCGATACGTAATGTAGTAGTAACTATCTTATATCTATGACCACTTTTTCAGATCCCATCGACAAGTGGAAGCATCTTCTTCACATCAATCATGTTAAAAACTTCCGTAATGTCAAAGAACTATACCAGGACCCTTCCTTTTTTGGAAAAAGTTTCATGTCTATTCAGCCTTTCCTGAGAAGAATAACCTTTCCATTCTGACAACATTTTGGTGACTCTTTTTTTGCACTTTCTCTAGTTCTTTAATAACTATTTGTTGCTATCTTAGACCTAAATCTGTTCATGATTCAGTGAGGGACCAGTCATGTTTTGTTCAAAATTTGACATCACAGTTTCTGTGAGAATAAAGGTACAAGATTTCACATTATCTTTTAACCATTTGAGTGTCAGCACAGCAAACAAATTCACTACAGATGTACTCTAATGCATAGATATACACGAGACAACTAACAAACAAGAAGAAGAAGTCAAGAACACCACAAACTGCACATTATCACAGTATTGTTGTATTGCAGAAGGAGGAGATTTGGCCCATCATATCTACACCGGCTCTCTCAATGTGATTTACTCTTCCTCTGACTCATTAGGGATGGACGATAAATGTTGGCCCAGCCAGCAACACCCACTGAATGAATAATAACAGAAAAGAATTTCTAAACCTCCCAAAACACAAGATTTCCAGAAATAAAAAACAACAGTTAAATATTAGTTCACCTCTGCTGTGTC
Source organism: Chiloscyllium punctatum (assembly GCF_047496795.1). Taxonomy (NCBI): domain Eukaryota; kingdom Metazoa; phylum Chordata; class Chondrichthyes; order Orectolobiformes; family Hemiscylliidae; genus Chiloscyllium; species Chiloscyllium punctatum. Next base: position 13,569,416 of record NC_092743.1, read on the forward strand.
AACGGGTGGTGTTCCTTTAATCTTGTTTCCCACTCCCCATTATGTGTTCTTCTCCTGTCTTCTCCCCAGACCCTTGCACATTGCTTCTTTTCAAGTAGCTATTCCATCTCCTCTCCTCAAGGGCTGGCACGGTGACTCAGTCATCTGCTACCTCACAGCGCCAGGGTCTCAGGCTCAATTCCATCCTCAGGCCGTGCAGACCTTACACATTTCCCTCGTCTCTGCATGGGTTTCCTACTGGTGCTCCAGTTTCTTTCCACGTTCCAAAATTGTGCACGATAGCTGGATTGGCCATGCTGAATTACCTATAGTGTCAGAGATGTGCAGGGTAGGTGGGTTAGACATGGGGAATGAAGGGCTATAGGGAGACGGTAGGGGACTGGGTCCGGGTGAGATGGTCTTTGGAGGGTCAGTGTGGATTTGATGGAAGAAATGGCCTGTTTCCACGTTGTAGGGTTTCTACAGATTGAACCATCATCCAAGGCCCATATTCCAGACCCAAACCAGGAGTTGCATGGAAAACGTTTTTCTCATCTCGCGATTATTTCTGTGATAAATCACTTTAAATATATGGCCTCTTGTGAAAACAGATCTTCCTTATTTTTCCATAAAACCCTGACGTGATTGTGGACAATCTCAACTGAATCTTCTCTTATCGTGTTGGAGAACAAACTCTACTCCACCTTTTGCTGAGCGCTTTCAATCCTTTTCCTTCATGTCCTGCGTACTGCTGTCACCCAAGTAATGAACAAAATGGGGAGTGGGAAACAAGATTAAAGGAACACCACCCGTTGATACAGCAGAGGTGAACTAATATTTAACTGCTGTTTTTTATTTCTGGACATCTTGTGTTTTGGGAGGCTTAGAATTTCTCTTCTGTTATTACTCATTCGGTGGATGTTGCTGGCTGGGCCAACATTTACCATCCATCCCTAATGAGTCAGAGGAAGAGTAAATCACATTGCTGCGAGTCTGGAGTCACACGTTGGCCTGACCCCAGATAAGGACAGCAGTCTTTCTTTTGCTGAAGGACATGAGTGAACCAGTTGGATTTTTCCCAACAATAGTTTTAATGTCATCATTAGACTCTGAATTCCAGATCTTAATTAAATTCAAATTCAGGATTCGAACCCTGGTTCCACTCTCCCAGCCCTCAAAGCAGGATGTGGGTTTCTGGATTAATAATCTCGTGATATTGTTCACAAGGCCACCATCTTAAACACCTGTACCTCGGTCAACCTTTCACTGTACTCGTTTGAGTGAATGTGACAACAAAGCTAATTCAATTCAATCTCCCCATAGTTGACAATGCTTGATAGTAAATATGAAACAAAAGCAAAGAAATCCCACCAGAAAATTCAGCAGGTAGTTAAAATAAGGAGCACACTGACCAAAAGTACGGTGGAAGCTGATGTGTTAATAACCATCAAACAGAAATTGAAGAGATAACTAAAAAAGAAAGTATTTGCAAAGGTTTTTGGAAAGAGTGGGGATGTGGAACTAAATGGCTGCTTTCTCAGACAGCTGGAGCATGCTAGATGGGCTGAATGGACTCTTGTGTTGTATGATTCCAAAACTTTGTAGAATCAGCATACTTGTCCTTTTCAGCGAACAGCTTTCTTATTTCACCCTTTCCAGTTCCTCCCTTGAAGCATCGAGCTTTCTCTGATAATCCCTGGATAACTGGATATGGAACTATTGGCGACCAAGTGAAGAAACAAAAATGACTCAATACGCTTCTGGCTTGATGTTTGTCAAGTGTGATATCTTTGAAACGTTCATCTTTTTCAGTTGCATCTCTTGCTTTCTGCTGACCTGTGCATCCATCAGATCTGATACTTCTCAAACAAACAAGCAAATGATGTTTCCTAATTGCAGATTATTTATAGAATGGAGCATGGCAGCTGAATGAGTGATTGATAGAGGCCTGATTGATCCCATCCTCCTTTCCTGCCCTCAGCAGAAACATTCATTCTGGGAATGTAGGACCTTTGTATTCTGTTATCACTACCTGGCCCTCAACACTTCTAGCAACACTCTTAGTACATCTGCATCACTTGTATAACACATCAGTGTGGGGTCAGCTGGAATAGTGTATCTACTTCTGACCATCATACTTCAGGAAAGATGTCAATACTTTCAGGCTATTCACAAAGTCACAGAGATGTACAGCATGGAAACAGACCCTTCGGTCCAACCCGTCCATGCTGACCAGATATCCCAACCCAATCTAGTCTCACCTGCCAGCACCCGGCCCATATCCCTCCAAACCCTTCCTATTCATACACCCATCCAAATGCCTCTTAAATGTTGTAATGGTACCAGCCTCCACCACCTCCTCTGGCAGCTCATTCCATACACCTACCACCCTCTGAGTGAAAAAGATGCCCCTTAGGTCCCTTTTATATCTTTCCCCTCTCACCATCAACCTATGCCCTCCAGTTCTGGACTCCCCAACCCCAGGGAAAATACTATGTCTATTTACCCTATCCATGCCCCTCATAATTTTGTAAAACTCCATAAGGTCACCCCTCAGCCTCCAACACTCCGGGAAAACAGACCCAGCCTGTTCAGCCTCTCCCTATAGCTCCAATCCTCCAACCCTGGCAACATCCTTGTAAATCTTTTCTGAACCCTTTCAAGTTTCACAACATCTGTCCGATAGGAAGGACACCAGAATGCTGTCTTTCAGTGAATAAAGTGGAGAAGCTGGGGCTGTTTTCCAAAGAGAAGTTTGAGAGAGGAGATTTGATCGTGACATTCAAAATCATGATTGCAGGGTCAGGACAGAGAAATAAATTAAGAGATAGTTCCCACTGGCAGAAGGCAATTCTAGATTTACAGAATCATTATAAAACAGAATTAGGCCATTTGGACCATCATGCCTGCACTGATTCTCTAACCTAATGTCAAACTCCTGACTTTTCCCCAAATCCCTACACTTTATTGCTATTCAAACAATGTTGTCTTGAAAGTCTCAATTGAACTTTCCTCTACCATATTTCCAGGCAGTGCATTCCACACCTTAACTGATCACTTTGTGAAGAAGTTTTTTCTCCCAACACCTTTGCTTCATTTGCTTACCACTTCAAATCAATGCCCTCTCATTCTTTTCTCTTTTATGAGGAGGAACAGCTTCTCCCTATTGACTTTGTCCAGCACAAGCATGATTTTCAAACCTCAACAAATTTCCTGTCAGTCTCCGTTTCTTCAAAGAGAATAATCCCAACTTCTTCAATCTACCCTCATAGTTAAAGTTTTTTTTTATTCCTGGAGCCATTCCTGTAAATCACTTCTGCATACTCTCCAATACATTGATGTCTTTCCCATAACGTGGCACCCACAATGTTCCAGCTGAGGTCTACAGTGTGGAAGCTGGGAAATGGGACCTCAGCTCCAAGTAAACTTCTCCCTCACAACTCTGTTCTACTCTCTGACCCGAGATCTTGGAAGAGCTTATGGATGCTCCTAAAATTTTCATCTTTGACCTTAAGTTTTAGACTTCCTTGCCTTTATCTCTCTCTACTTTCCACCCTCCCTTATTGTCTTTAACCTGCTCCTTAAAAGCTTCTTTTTACCTGTATTCAATCACATTAAGTGGTTCAATGTCAAATTCTGTCTGACACTTGTTCCCATGATGCACCTTGGGACAGTTGTGTTACATTCATACAAGAGCAGAAGTAGGCCAATCAGCCCATTGAATCATGGCTGGTAATCCTCAACTCCGCTTTCCTGCCTTTACCCTCTAATCTCTGACTCCTTTATGGACTAAAAACATATCTATCTCTGTTGTGATTCTAATGAGATCAGTCAAGTGAACCCTCATAGAATATGAGTTCCCTGACTGGGGCTGTTAATCTGGTCCAATCAGGGAGCTCAGGCTGACAGATATAAACAGGAGTGTCAGAGGTTCTGTTCACTCTGAGAGCTGGCTCTGAGGGAGCTGGATCAGTGTCAAGGACTCTCCACGCATAGATAAAGGAGGACTTGGTGATGGGATAACAGCCTCTGTGGAATTGTTTCAGTCTCAGTCTTGAATATATTCAATGGCCCAGTCTCAACAGTCCTCTGTGATGAAGAATTCAATAGATTCAGTGTCCTCAGAGTGAAGAAATTCCTCCTTATCTCTGTTTTAGATGTGTGACTCCTTTTTCGGAGATGACTTCTTTATATAAATGCAAGTTCGTGTCAAGATCAGAGTGCTGCCTCTCAAGGCTGATGTAAATGGGTCCATTTTGGATGATTGTGAAGACGTTACACATAATGAATTCAGCTTTCACATTAGGAAAGTGGTTCTAATGAGTTTAAGCAAAATCAGATTAGTCAGTCTGGGTTTAACATGATTAGCAAGCACTTCTGTGCAGCTGGATGGAGAAATATTTTAATTGCTCATTCACAGTAAGGATAATAATCAATAAGAGTGATCAAGTTCCTTTCTGCAGCAGCACAGATCAGGCTCTTAAATCTTAAAGGCCTATAGTACAACATGAATTACATATTCATTCAGCTAGAAATGAAGGTTAAACTATCAGAGGATTCCTGTGGTCAGTTTAACTACCTTCTCAACATGGTTATTGGAATCTGATAACCTAACGATGACCACAGCCTTATTTAAGGAGTTCTGCTGGATTTTATTTTTAAACCGCTGTTTCACTAAAGCTAATTTACAGTCGGTAAGTACATAAGTAATAACTATGCTGCTCGATTCTACACAAGCAGCTCATCACTTTGTCTGTTCAGCCACGATCCGTGGATAATCATTATGTTAATGGGTTCAGGTCCCACGCATTCTGCACCATGGTAGTTGGGGATTTGGAATTTATCAAAATAAAAGTGCAGGAGAAATGGTTGGCCTAAGTAATGGCGACCATGAAACTGTCAAAGTGCTGATCTAATTGAAATAAAAACCAAAAGAACCGTGAGTGGTGTAAATCAGAAACAAAAACAGAAACTGCTGGAAAAGCTCAGCAGGTCTGGCAGCATCTGTGGAGAGAAATCAGAGTTAACGTTTCGGACCTCCACAGACGCTGCCAGACCTGCTGAGCTTTTCCAGCAGTTTCTGTCTTGGTGTCAAACGAATCTGCCTGGTTCGCTGATACCCTGCTGGAGTCTGGAGGCTGCAATTCTCAGCAGGGCAGACCCACGTCAGGTTGACTTTGAACATAACCAACCCCCTCACCCCCACCCATGAAAAGCTGTAAGAAGCATCCACCAGTATTTTCAATGGATGCAGCATCTTTTAGATTAAGAAGGGCTTTTACCCGAAACGTCGATTTCGAAGCTCCTTGGATGCTGCCTGAACTGCTGTGCTCTTCCAGCACCACTAATCCAGAATCTGGTTTCCAGCATCTGCAGTCATTGTTTTTACCTCATGTACATGGTCCAACTTTAAGGGATTACTGATTATTTTCATCCATGGTACATAGAATTGTTAATAAGTACAGCCTACCATCAGCCAATAAGGGGCGGCATGGTGGCTCAGTGGTTAGCACTACTGTCTCACAGCACCAGGGTCCTAGGTTCAAATCCACCCTTGGGCAACTGTCTGTATGGAGTTTGCACATTCTCCCCCTGTCTGCGTGGGTTTCCTCCAGGTGCTCTGGTTTCCTCCAACAGTCCAAAGATGTGCAGGTTAGGTGAAGTGGCCATGTTAAATTGCCAATAGTGGTAGGTGCATTAGTCAGAGGAAAAAGGGGTTTGGGTGGGTTACTCTTCAGAGGGTCGCTGTGGACTGGTTGGGCCGAAGAGCCTGTTTCCACACTGTCGGGAATCTACTCTCAAGTAATTCAATATATGATTGAATTACTGGTCTTCGTAGGGTCGGTGTGGAGTTGAAGGGCCAAATGGCCTGTTTTCACTCTGTAGGGATTATATGAAAGAGAGTTAATATGTTAGTTGCCTTTATGTGTCAGGTCACCTCTCATTTTCAACAGACACCACCTAGTTGGCTGCGGTGTGAAAATGAAGGTGTAAATCTCTTGTTGTCAGTCCCCTTCCCCTCAGCAAGTCCTCAATTGTGCCTCCCTGTCCTAGCACACAGGAACTGGTCCCTCATCACCCAGGCTAAACCCTCCAAGGACATGGATGAAGATTGGCCTGTGGATGTACAATGCTCAGGACTACCAGCATGCAGACATACCCAAATGGTCAGTTCCATGGTCTTGTGGAAACCTCCAGAAGAGTTGAATATTAAACATATAAATTCTGATTAAAAATCTGGAGTAGAGCCCAAAGGCAAAGTGACATCGAAAAACATTAACACTCTGGCAAACTCAAGCAACCTAGATAACGTCAAAAATAATGCTTCGCACTGGGTCGGTGAGAATGTTTGGGTGGATTGAGAATGTCTGGGTAGGTTGAGGATGTCTGGGTAGGTTGAGAATGTCTGGGTAAGTTGAGGATGTCTGGGTAGGTTGAGGTTGTCTGGTCATGTCTGGGTAGATTGAGAATGGCTGGGTAGATGATAATGTCTGGGTGGATTGAGAATGTTTGGGTACCTGAGAATGTCTGGGTATTTAGAGAATGTCTGGGGAGGTTAAGGATGTCTGGGTATTTAGAGAATGTCTGGGGAGGTTGAAGATGTCTGGGGAGGTTGAGGCTCTCTGGGGACGTTGAGGATGTCTGGGTGGATTGAGGATGTCTGGGGAGGTTGAGGATGTCTGGGGAGGTTGAGGATGTCTGGGTAGGTTGAGGATGTCTGGGGAGGTTTAGGATGTCTGGGTGGGTTGAGGATGTCTGGGGAGGTTGAGGATGTCTGGGGAGGTTGAGGATGTCTGGGTGGGTTGAGGATGTCTGGGTATTTTGAGAATGTCTGGGTAAATTGATAATGCCTGTGTAGGTTGAGGATGTCTGCATGGATTGAGAATGTCTGGGGAGGTTGAGAATTTCTGGGGAGGTTGAGAATTTCTGGGGAGGTTGAGGATGTCTGGGGAGGTTGAGGATGTCTAGGTGGGTTTAGGATGTCTGGGTAGGTTTAGGATGTCTGGGTAGGTTGAGGATGTCTGGGTAGGTTGAGGATGTCTGGGTAGGTTGAGGATGTCTGCGTGTATTGAGAATGGCTGGGTAAGTTTAGGATGTCTGGGTGGGTTTAGGATGTCTGGGGAGGTTGAGAATGTCTGGGGAGGTTGAGGATGTCTGGGTGGATTGAGAATGTCTAGGTAGGTTGAGGATGTCTGGGTAGGTTGAGAATGTCTGGGGAGGTTGAAGATGTCTGGGGAGGTTGAGAATGTCTGGGTGGATTGAGAATGTCTGGGTAGGTTGAGGATGTCTGGGTATTTTGAGAATGTCTGGGTAAATTGATAATGCCTGTGTAGGTTGAGGATGTCTGCATGGATTGAGAATGTCTGGGGAGGTTGAGGATGTCTGGGGAGGTTGAGTATGTCTGGGTGGGTTGAGGATGTCTGGGTCGGTGAGAAGGTCTGGATGGATTCAGAATGTCTGGGTGGGTTGAAAATGTCTGGGCAGGTTGAGGATGTCTGGTAGTTTGAGGAAGTCTGGGGAGGTTGAGGATGTCTGGATGGATTCAGAATGTCTGGGTAGGTTGAGGAAGTCTGGGTAGGTTGAGGAAGTCTGGGTAGGTTGAGAAAGTCTGGGTAGGTTGAGGGTGTCTGGGTGGGTTGAGGATGTCTGGGTGGGTTGAGGATGTCTGGGTGGATTGAGAATGTCTGGGTAGTTGATGATATCTGAGTAGTTTGAAGATGTCTGGGTGGATTGAGAATGTCTGGGGAGATTGAGAATATCTGGGTAGCCTAGGGTCTCCATAGGTTTTATCAAAGGTCACATTCTCGAGTATACACTCTGATTTCACTGTAGCGCATTAACACAACGTGGAAGGCACCATTTATGGGGGATAAGTGCAACTCAGTTGGTGTAGAGCACTTTGGGCTGATGTGAAAGATCACCACATCCCAGTTTTCAACCACCACCCACCTGAAATCAAAATGTCTTGGGTGCCTGCATCTTAGAATCTCCGCTTAACATTGAGTGGAATCCATCACTCCAGATGAGCAAACTAATTGAAGGAAGGCGCCATCTCTTCAAGTGGCCAGCTGAAATATCCAGCCATGTGTATGGCACAATTTCTCGATAGGATACCAGGCTCAATGTAAGAAGCCACTAGATCTTCATGTGCTAGTGGAAGAGTTCAGAGAAACCAGCAAGTGAGATGGTCGAGTAAGGTACTTCAGAGTAAGGTACTTGCTACTCTCAATGACAGAACTCCCCTACAAATGGGCCAGATCATGCTCTCTCTTGTCCAAATCTCGACCCAATCAGGGCCAGTTAAGCTCATGAATATTTCTGCTTCTAGGTTCTGCTCCATTACAAAGACAGAGAGCAGATCTACGAAGAGCTTCACACCATGTTTGGCCAAATCCTAAAGTCAGGACATCTTTACCTATTGGAGGACTTCAAACACAAATGAGGATGGACCATGAGGCATAGCTCTCCAGCCTTTGATCTCATGTCAAGGAATCGAAAAGGAAACCAGAGAGACCACACCTTGGCTTTGCTGAAGCAATGCATTTTGTGTAACCTACATACAAACAACATGCATGTAAACATAAGAACAACATATATTAACATACAAACAATGTGCATATAACATAAGAACATCATATATTGACATAAAAACAATGTACACAAAAACATAAGACCATATATTAACATACAAACAATGTGCACATAAACATAAGAACAATATATATTATCATACAAACAACATGCATATGAACATAATAACATATATTAACATACAAAAGTGCATATAACATAAGAACAGCATATATTAACATACAATGTACACAAAAACATAAGAACACATGTTAACATACAATGTGCACATAAACGTAAGAACAATATTTATCATACAAACAACATGCATATAAACATAATAATAATATATATTAACATACAAATAATGTGCATATAACATAAGAACAGCATATATTAACATACAAACAATGTACACAAAAACATAAGAACACATGTTAACATACAAACAATGTGCACATAAACAAAAGAACAATATATTAACATACATACAACATGCATATAAATGTAAGAATAACTTATATTAACATACAAATAATGTGCATATAACATAAGAACAGCATATATTAACGTACAAACAATGTACACAAAAACATAACACATGTTAACATACAAACAATGTGCACATAAACATAAGAACAATACATTAACATACAAACAACATGCATATAAACATAAGAACAAAATCTATTCTTGTACAAACAACAATTACAATATTTAAAAGGCAGCTGGTTGGGTATATGAATAGGAAGGATTTAGATATGGGTTAAATGATGGTAAATGAGACTGTATTAATTTAGGATATCTGGTATGCATGGACGAGTTGGACTGGAGGGTGCTGTATGGATTCTTTGACTCTATAACATACGCATAACCATAAGAACACAATGCATTAACATACAAGCCACATACATGTAAGCGTAAGAACATCATACATATCAATATGCAAACAACACATGTATAAAAGTACAGGTGGCAAACACATCAGCAAACAAGTTGGGAGTAGGTGTAGGGCCATTTGGCCCTCTTGAACTGACTCCACCTACTGAATTAAATTACTCCATATTTTTTCTCCCTCCAATACCTTTCCCCTTTCCCCATCCACACCTTGCTTAACAAGAGTCTCTCGCTCTGTCTTAACGATACTCAAGGACTCTGCTTTCACTGTCTTTTCAGAGAGAGAGTTCCAAACACTTATGACACTTTATCAGAAAAACAAGTCTCCACCTCTCAGTTTGGAATGGGCAGCCTTTCACCTTGACACAGTGGGCATCCGTGTTAGATTCTCTCCCAAGAGGAAACATCCCTTCCACATCCAGCATATCAAGCGTCCTCGTCTTTCACCGTCTCTCAGCACCTTCACCACCTCCTTTCAGAACAAGCCGTGCTTAAGATGTCCTGGGTAAAACCATGTCATGGGTACCAGCTGGATCCAGTTATCAGCAGAACTGACTGGCATCTAGGGTCTCCTCACTGCACACAGTACGCCCACTGTGAGTGTTGCTGGAGCTGGTGGTGACTAGCTATCTTCATGAACTGTTTCACTCCATGAAGTGCCGGCACACCCACAGTACTGTTCCAGGATTTTGGCCCAGTGACAATGAAGGAATGGCGATATATTTCCAAGTTAGGATGGTGAGTTGTTTGGACGAGAACTTGCAAGGGGTGATGTTCCCATGTATCTGCTGCCCTTGTCCTTCTGGTGGAAGCAATCACGGATCTCAAAGGTGCTTTTGAAAGAGCTGTAGTTGAGTTACTCCTAGATTTGACAGACTGGGTCAGTTCAATTTGTGATCAATGGTAACCTGAGATTAAATTAGATTAGATTAGTGTGGAAACAGGCCCTTCGGCCCAATCAGTGCACACCAACCCTCCAAAGAGTAACCTACCCAGACCCATTTCCCTCTGACGAATGCACCTAACACTATAGGCAATTTAACATGGCCAATTCACCTAACCTGCACATCCCTGGACTGTGGGAGGAAGCCAGAGTACCCAGAGGAAACCCACACAGACATGGGGAGAATGTGCAAACTCCAGACAGTCAGTCGCCCGAGTCTGGAATCAAACCTGGGACCCTGGTGCTGTGAGGCAGTAATACTAACCACTTCACCATCGTGCCACCCCTGATCTATTGTTGCTTCTGGAAAGAGCAAGCATCTTCTGAGGGAATGTTGCATGCTGATCATTGCGACATTTTAACAGTGTCTACACTTTGAAAAGCAGATAATTTATTGAAACACGTATGTAAACGGCAGTAGAGATGTGCACGTTCTTTGTCTCTTAGGCTTAAAGTCTTACAAACAGTTCGCTCCTACTTTTGCAAGTTTCCTTTTCCAGAAAATTGGTAGCATTTGATTCTCAGAGCTCAGGACTCTTGACTCTCTTTCAGTTCTGTCTCTTTGTACTTGAATTAATCAACATGGTGCCAGACTGTGGCGACAGGAGAAAAGGCAGGAAAGTGGAATCAAGGATTGAATTGAATTGAATTTATTGTCACGTGTACCAAGACGCAATGAATGGATTTGTCTTATGACCAACGATGATCTCATTCAAGGATGGAGCAGACCCACTGGGCTGAATGGCCTATTTGAGCTCCAAGGTCTTATGGTCATTGATGAAGCAGCTGAAGATTGTTGGGTTTAGGACACTATGCTGAGGAACTCGTGCAGGGATGTCCAAGAGTCAAGATGATTGACCTCCAACAACCACAACTGTCTTTCTACATGCCAGGCATGACTCCAACCAGCGGAGAGTTCCCATTGATTCCAGTTACACTCGTGCTCCTGATGTCACACTCAGTCGAATGCAGCCTTGATGTCAAGGGCAGTCACACTCACCTCCCCTCTGGAATTCAGCTCGTTAGTCCATGTTTGGACCAAGGCTGTAATGAGGTCAGGAGTTGAGTGGCCCTGGCGGAACCCAAACTGAGCACCCGTGCGCAGGTTTTTGAACCACGTTCTAATGATCTCCATAGCACCTGACTACCTGCATATCTCGGTCATCTCTCCCAGCCCTATTTCCCTCTCGATGCTCGACTAGCTCCCAAATCTATCCCCTTGTTTAATCCTGATTTTAATGACTCCACAAACAGTGGGCTGTACCAAGAGATGTCAACTCCACTAAACTCCTGGAAGTTCTCCATCAATCCCTCTGCGTCTCTAGTTCTCCTTTAATAATCTACTTAAAACCTACTTGACCTAACACTTCCTTATGTTCTTTTTCTCAGGTTTTAATTGTAAAGATCCTGATCAAGAAGGCTGAAACATTTTACTACATTGAAAAGGTGCCACATAAATGCAAGTTGTTCCAACTTGCCTCAGCAAATAACAACTGCCGTAGTTTCGGTTCTAATATGAACAAATATGATAGGTTGAGTGAGATAAACAAATTAAATTTAACGGCAATATGCAGAATAAGACCATATGTCATAGGAACAGAATAGACCAATGAGTCCATCAAGGCTGCTCTACTATTCAATAAGATCACTGCTGATGTGATAATCCTCAACTCCACTTTCCTTGCCAAAATCCTTGCTTATTTGAGTGGTTTCAAACTAACGTTGTGAAATGTAGTGAAACACCTCAATAGAATAGAATCACCACAGTCTGGAAGCAGGATATTTAGTCCATTGATTCCATACCTACCCTCCAAAGAGCGACCCACTCCCCTACCCTGTCATCTTGCATTTCCCGTAGTTAATCCATTCTACCTTACACATCCTTGGGCACTCTGGGCAATTTAGCATGGCCAATCCACCTAACCTGCACATCTTTGGACTGTGGGAGGAAACTGGAGCACCCAGTGGAAACCCACATAGACACAGGGAGAATGTGCAAACTCCACACAGATAGTTGCCCGAGGCTGGAATCAAACCCAGGTCCCTGGAGCTGTGAGGCAGCAGTGCTAACCACTGAGCCACCGTGCCACCCAATGCGTTAAAATTATCATAAAGTATTCAGAAAGGATCTAAGGAGATATCTTCATTCAGAGTGTTGCTGAGGTCAAGAATGTTGAACCTGGACAAATGGTAGAAGTTGTCTCAATAAATAACTTTAAAACCGATGTAGAGACATGCAGAGGTTCTGCTTGTTCCCATGCCAAAGGTTTGTATGCAGGTGCAGCAAGTAATTCGTAAAGATCATAGAGTATTATTTATCATGAGGAGAATTGATTGCTCAAGATGGGGAGGCTATGCTTCAGATATATGGTTCAGTTCACTGCTCAGACCACATCTGGAGTATTGCGCACAATATTACTCATCTTATTCAAGGACAAATGTATATGCATTAGAGACAGTTCAGAGAAAGTTGACTGGACTAACAAGTAAATAGGTTGTCTCATTAGTTAAAATTGGATGGACTAGGCTTGTATCCGTTGATTTGGGTGATTGAGGGACAGCTTGACACAAACAAACAGGATCCTGCAGGGTTGATGAAGAGAGGTTGTTTCTTCTTCTGTGAGAATCTAGAATTAGGGGGAGCGTGTTTAAAAAAATCAGGGCCTGTCCATTTCAGTCAGAATTAAGGTGAAGTTTTGTTCTCTCAGATGGTTTATTTGCTTTATTAATTTGCTTTTTTAAATTTGTTTGTGGGACTTGGGTGTCGCTGGCTGGCAAGCATTGATAGGCCACCCCTATTTGTCCTGGACAAGATGGTGTTGAGCTGTCTTCTTGAATCACTGTAGTCCACTTGCTGACAGGTAGTCAAGCCTGTTTCATTTCTTTGTTGTGACTTTCTCGCAATTGGTGCAACTGAATGGTTTGCCAGGCAACTTCAGAGGGTATTGAGAGTCAACCACATTAATGTGGCTCTAGAGTCACACGTAGGCCAGACCAGGTAAGGATGGCAGAATTCCTCCCCTAAAGAAGAGACTCGAGTTATTTTCCTTGGTTAGCGATACACAAACTGCATGTGCTGGAATTTATTCATTGTCACATGTATTCGTTGCAAATACAGTGAAAACTGTTGTTGACTGTTGCCACTCTCTGGCTTAGAACTCAGAAACTAAACCAAAACACAGAGTATAACGTTGGAAAAATGAAACAGTATAGTTCATCTTACTAGGTAAAAACAATGACTGCAGATGCTGGAAAACAGATTCTGGGTTAGTGGTGCTGGAAGAGGAGCAGCAAAATCGACGTTTCGGGCAAAAGCCCTTCATCGGGAATAAAGGCAGAGAGCCTGAAACGTGGAGAGATAAGCTAGAGGAGGGTGGGGGTGGGGAGAAAGTAGCATAGAGTACAATGGGTGAGTGGGGGAGGGGATGAAGGTGATAGGTTAGGGAGGAGGGTGGAGTGGATAGGTGGAAAAGAATATAGGCAGGTAGGACAAGTCATGGGGACAGTGCTGAGCTGGAAGTTTGGAACTAGGGTGAGGTGGGGGAAGGGGAAATGAGGAAACTGTTGAAGTCCACATTGATGCCCTGGGGTTGAAGTGTTCCGAAGCGGAAGATGAGGCGTTCTTCCTCCAGGCGTCTGGTGGTGAGGGAGCAGCGGTGAAGGAGGCCCAGGACCTCCATGTCCTCGGCAGAGTGGGAGGGGGAGTTGAAATGTTGGGCCACGGGCGGTGTGGTTGATTGGTGTGGGTGTCCCAGAGATGTTCCCTAAAGCGCTCTGCTAGGAGGCGTCCAGTCTCCCCAATGTAGAGGAGACCGCATCGGGAGCAACGGATACAATAAATGATATTAGTGGATGTGCAGGTAAAACTTTGATGGATGTGGAAGGCTCCTTTAGGGCCTTGGATGGAGGTGAGAGAGGAAGTGTGGGCACAGGTTTTGCAGTTCCTGCGGTGGCAGGGTAAGGTGCCAGGATGGGAGGGTGGTTGTAAGGGGTGCGTGGACCTGACCAGGTAGTCACGGAGGGAACGGTCTTTGCGGAAGGCGGAAAGGGGTGGGGAGGGAAATATATCCCTGGTGGTGGGGTCTTTTTGGAGGTGGCAGAAATGTCGGCGGATGATTTGGTTTATACGAAGGTTGGTAGGGTGGAAGGTGAGCACCAGGTGCATTCTGTCCTTGTTACGGTTGGAGGGGTGGGGTCTGAGGGCGGAGGTGCGGGATGTGGACGTGATGTGTTGGAGGGCATCTTTAACCACGTGGGAAGGGAAATTGCGGTCTCTAAAGAAGGAGGCCATCTGGTGTGTTCTGTGGTGGAACTGGTCCTCCTAGGAGCAGATACGGCGGAGGTGGAGGAATTGGGAATACGGGATGGCATTTTTGCAAGAGGTAGGGTGGGAAGAGGTGTAATCCAGGTAGCTGTGGGAGTCAGTGGGTTTGTAAAAAATGTCAGTGTCAAGTCGGTCGTCATTAATGGAGATGGAGAGGTCCAGGAAGGGGAGGGAGGTGTCAGAGATGGTCCAGGTAAATTTAAGGTCAGGGTGGAATGTGTTGGTGAAGTTGTAGAATTGCTCAACCTCCTCGCGGGAGCATGAGGTGGCGCCAATGCAGTCATCAATGTAGCGGAGGAAGAGGTGGGGAGTGGTGCCGGTGTAATTACGGAAGATCAACTGCTCTACGTAGCCAACAAATAGACAGGCATAGCTGGGGCCCATACGTGTGCCCATGGCTACCCCTTTGGTCTGGAGGAAGTGGGAGGATTCGAAGGAGAAATTGTTAAGGATGAGGACCAGTTCGGCCAAACAAATGAGAGTGTCGGTGGAAGGGTACTGTTGGGGACGTCTGGAGAGGAAAAAACGGAGGGCTTGGAGGCCCTTGTCATGGCGGATGGAGGTGTAGAGGGATTGGATATCCATGGTGAAGATGAGGCGTTGGGTGCCAGGGAAACAGAAGTCTTGGAGGAGGTGGAGGGCGTGGGTGGTGTCTCGAACATATGTGGGGAGTTCCTGGACTAGGGGGATAGGACAGTGTCGAGGTAGGTAGAGATGAGTTCAGTGGGGCAGGAGCATGCTGAGACAATGGGTCGGCCAGGGTGGTCAGGCTTGTGGATCTTGGGAAGGAGTTAGAACCGGGCAGTGCGGGGTTCCCGGACTATGAGGTAGGAAGCTGTGGGTGGGAGATCTCCTGAGGTGATGAGGTTCTGTATGGTCTGGGAGATGATGGTTTGGTGATGGGGGGGTGGGGTCATGGTCGAGGGGGCGGTAGGAAGAGGTGTCCTTGAGTTGGCGTTTGGCTTCAGCGGTGTAGAGGTCAGTGCACCAGACTACCACTGCGCCCCCTTTATCTGCTGGCTTGATGGTGAGGTTGGGATTGGAGCAGAGGGATTGGAGAGCTGTGCGTTGTAAGGGTGAGAGTTTGGAGTGGGGGAGGGGAGTAGACAGGTTGAGGCAGTTAATGTCCCGGCGGCAGTTGGAAATGAAAAGGTAGAGGGCCGGTAATAGGCCAGCGTGGGGTGTCCAAGTGGATACAGTGTGTTGGAGGTGAGCGAAGGGGTCCTCGGAAGGTGGGCAGGAATCCTGATTGTGAAAGTAAGCTCGGAGGCGGAGGCAGCGGAAGAACTGTTTGACGTCACGGCGTGTATTAAATTCATTGATGCGTGGACGGAGGGGGATGAAGGTGAGTCCTTTGCTGAGGACTGATCGTTCGTCCTCAGTGAGGGGCAGGTCTGGAGGGATGGTGAAAACTCGGCAGGGCCGGGAGCTGGGAGCTGGGATCTGGTGTGGGTGTGGAGCTGGGAGTGGGGGCGGAACCAGTAACTGGAATGGGTGCGGGGAATGGGGGTGAAGTCATGAACAGGGGTGGTGCTCCCCTCAGGGTTCTGGGGGCCGGGAATGGTGACAGTGGGATATGTGGGGGGGGGGGGGTGGCGTGTCAGCAGAATGCAGGTGAGTAGCATTGGTGGGGGCGGAAGTGGTGGTGACCACGGCAGTAGGGGTGGCGGAAGTCACTGAGCGTGTGGGAGTGATGTCACGTGTGATGTATGAGGAATTGTGAGGGGCGGAAGTGGTTGTGGGAGTGGCCATGATGGGGGCGGAAGTTACATCATCAATCAGTGTGGGGGTGGCAACTGCACCAGCTGCATCTTACTGTCTTCTCTCAAGAAAGTGGTCTTTGGAACAGCTCTCGCTTTGAGCTCAGCCCTGAGCTTGGATTCCAGCCCCTCCTCCCCTGATGTCTCAAGCCCCTGCTGCTAAACTGATGAGATCAGGGAGTTTGTAGAGGAGACGTACCAGGATGTTACCTGGGCTGGACTGTTTTAGTTACAGAGAGGGATTGCAGAGACTCGTGTTCTTTTCCTTGGTTAGAGACAAAAACAAGCTGCAGATGCTGGAATCCAAGGGAGACAGGCAGAAGGCTAGAAGAACACAACAAGATGTTGTGAGACTTGAAAGAAGAACACAGCAAGAGGTGGAGAAGTCGGCATTTCGGGTGAATCCCTTCTTCAGGACTGGGGGTGGATGTAAGGGGAGCTGCAGATAAAGTGGGTAGTGAAGAGGGGATCGGTGAACTCAGGTAGAGGGTATGACCTGGTCCTGGATTAGTGGTGCTGGAAGAGCACAGCAGTTCAGGCAGCATCCAAGTAGCTTCGAAATCGACGTTTCGGGCAAAAGCCATGAAGGGCTTTTGCCCGAAATATCGATTTCGAAGCTCCTTGGATGCTGCCTGAACTGCTGTGCTCTTCCAGCACCACTAATCCAGAATCTGGTTTCCAGCATCTGCAGTCATTGTTTTTACCATATGACCTGGTCGGTCACCCGGCTGGTGACTGGGACCAGTGGAAGGGACGGAGAGGGGCGAGGAAAACCATTGCAGGATGTTGAGTCCTCCGAGCTGTAGGCTTCCCACATGGAAGATGAGATGTTGTTCTTCCAACTGAGTTCTCCAATTTTAAATAACCTCCCTCCCTAAACCCCAACTCCCTTCCCAGCCCCTCCCCCTCCCTGCCACTTCTTCCCGCCACCAACCAGATTCATTCCTCCCTTTGACCAACCAGGTCGTACCTCTACCTGTCTTCACCTATCCCGACTTCACCACCCTGCCCCTGTTACCCCCTTTACTCGCAACACTCCCAACACCCACCCCACATCCTGAAGAAGTGGCAGATGGAGTTTAATTCAGATAAATGCGAGGTGCTGCATTTTGGGAAAGCAAATCTTAGCAGGACTTATAGACTTAACGGTAAGGTCCTAGGGAATGTTGCTGATCATAGAGACCTTGGAGTGCACGTTCATAGCTCCTTGAAAGTGGAGTCGTTGGTAGATAGGAGAGTGAAGAAGGCATTTGGTATGCTTTCCTTTATTAGTCAGAGTATTGAGTGCTGGGTTGGGAGGTCATGTTCAGGCTGTACAGCACATTGGTTCAGCCACCGTTGGAATATTGCATGCAATTCCAGTCTCTTTCCTATCAGAAAGATGTTGTGAAACTTGAAAGGGTTCAGAAAAGATTTACAAGGATGTTGCCAGGGTGAGAGGATCTGAGCTACAGGGAGAGGCTAAACAGGCTGGGTCTGTTTTCCCTGGAGTGTCGGAGGCTGAGGGGTGACCTTATAGAGGTTTACAAAATTATGAGGGGCATGGATAGGGTAAATAGACAAAGTCTTTTCTCTGGGTTCAGGGAGTCCAGAACTAGGGGGCATAGGTTTAGGGTGAGAGGGGAAAGATAAAAAAGACACCTAAGGGGCAACTTTTTCACACAGGGGGTGGTACGTGTATGGAATGAGCTGCCAGAGGATGTGGTGGAGGCTGGTACAATTGCAACATTTAAGAGGCATTTGGATGGGTATATGAATAGGAAGGGTTTGGAGGGATATGGGCCGGGTGCTGGCAGGGGAACTAGATTGGGTTGGGATATCTGGTCAGCATGGACAGGTTGGACCGAAGGGTCTGTTTCCGTGCTGTACATCTCTATGACTCTATGACTCATAGAGTGTTACACCCAAAGCATTGATTTCTCCACCTCCTGATGCTGCCTGGCCTGCTGTGTTCTTCCAGCCTCCTGTCTATTTTATCCCCTTGGCGCAGAGGAGACTGAAGGGGGAAATTGATTCATGGGACATGGGTGCCACTCGCTGGGCCAGTATCTATTGGACATGCTTAAATGCCCTTGGGAAGGTGGAGGTGAGCTGTGTTCCTGAACCATTGCACTCCCCAACGGTTGTGGTGTTGGGGCAGGGGGGTGTGCAGAAACACTGTTAGAGTGGCAATTTCAGGATTCAATACTAAATAAAAACCAAAAGAATCACAGGTGCTGTAAATCAAAACTAAAGCAGGATATGTTGGAAAAACAGGTCTGGCAGCCACTGTGGAGAGAAATCAGAGTTAACGTTTCAGGTTGAGTGGCTTTTCCTCAATTCAGATCACATGAGCCTTCCTCAGAACTGAGGAAGGGTCACTCAGCCTTAAACATTAACTTTTGATTTCTCTCCACAGATGCCGCCAGACCTGCTGAGATTTTCCAGCAATTTCCGTTTTTGTCCAGGATTTCTGTTCTTGTTCAGGACTTCAGTTCGGCTGCTTTTGGAATATTGTATGAAATTCTGGTCTCCCTCCTCAAGGAAGGATGTTGTGAAACTTGAAAGGGTTCAGAAAAGGTTTACAAGGATGTTGCCGGGGTTGGAGGGTTTGAGCGATAGGGAGACGCTGAACAGGCTGGGGCTGTTTTCCCTGGAATGTTGCTGGTTGAGGGGTGACCTTACAGAGGTTTATAAAATCATAAGAGGCATGGATTGGGTGAATAGACAAGGTCTTTTCCCTGAGGGTGGGGGAGTCCAGAGCTAGAGGGCATAGGTTTAGGGTGAGAGATGTCACAAAGCCGGTCCCTTTTTTCTAAAAGCTGTTCCTTGTCTTAAGGATACTGTGTTCTTGGTTTTTTCAGAGTAGTTATAAACGGGCTAGGCTCCGATCAGATTGGTTTGGAACAGAGACGAAAAGGATTTTGAGAGGCCTTTCGTTTGTATGTAAAGATGAGACTTCAGGCCAAAGTGGTCATGATTTAGAAGTGACCAGTATAATGAAAGTAGATTGGTCAGCTCTCTAGCTGAGCAGTTCAGTCCAGAACTAGTTAGAAGTTCAACAGTGAGCTGTGTGGCAACAAATGCTCTCTCTCCTTCTGCCTTTCTAACTTCAACCTGTAAGCATTTGTTCCATTTTTTACTGTGTTTTGAGGAGGTTTGCTTATTTAGACTGTTGGGTATATTTGGAACAGCATAATTAAGTCTAGCTTGGATAGACTGAGTTCTGTAGGGGTTCTTTATTCTGTTTTTTGTGTTTCATTGTATAATATTGTGAATAAATTTTTGACTGTTTTAAAACCTGGTAGTCAACCTCGCTAACTTATCCAGGTAATTTTCACTGTACACTTACCGAAACAAATTGCAAAGTTGTTTGGGTTGCCTGCTTAAGAATGTTTTGAGTGGTCTGGCTTAGTCAATGACAGAGGGGAAAAATTTAAAAGGGACCTTCGAGGCAACTTTTCACACAGAGGGTTGTGTGTATGCCATGAGCTGCCAGAGGAAGTGGTGGAGGCTGGTAGAATTACAGCATTTAAAAGGCATCTGAATGGATATATGAATAGGAAGGGTTGAGAGCGATATGGGCCAAGTGCTGGCAAATGGGACTAGATTAGGTTATAATATCTGGTGTTTTGGATTAGGCCAGACCACTCAAAACATTCTTAAGCAGGCAGCCCGAGACCTAACTTTGCAATTTGTTTCAATAAGTGTCCAGTGAAAATTACCCGGAATAAGATAGTTGGTTGACTAATAGAGTTTAAAACAGGCAAAAATGTATTCATAAAATTACACAATGGTATACAAAGAACCCCTAGAGAACTTAACCACCCAGCTAGACTTAATTATGCTGTTCCGAATATCCTCAACAGTCCCCAGTAAGCGCAGTATAAATGGAACACATGTTTACAGGTTGAAGGGCAGAAAAGGGAGAGAGATTCCACACAGCTCACTGTTGAACTTCCCATTTCAGACTGAACTAGAAGCAGCTCAGCTCAGCTAGCGAGCTGATCACTCCCCTTTCATTATACAGGTCACTTCTAAAACATGACCACTTTGGCCTGAAGTCTCATCTGTTTACATATAAACAAAAGGCCTCTCAAAATCCTTTTCATCTCTGTACCAAACCAGACTGATCAGAGCCCGTACCGGTTTATTGCCCCTCTGAACAAAATCAAGGACAGAGTCTCCTTGAGCCAAAGATCAGCTTTTAGAAAAAAAAAGTGACAAGCTTTCTGCCACTGGTCAGCATGAATGAGTTGGACCGAAGGGTCTGATTCTGTGCTGTACATCTTTATGATGCTATGTCTATAATTGAACTGTATGTGTTAATCCTACACCCAACTCTTTCCCTGTAGCCCTGCAAAGTAGTTATCGCACATTCTTAATCAGAATCAGGAAATATCAATCAAATATATAATGAGAGGCCTCTTTATTCGAAGTTTTCAAAGCCATGACCACTTCTAACCAGAAGGCCAAGGGCAGCAGATACGTGTGAACACCAAACCCCTGCAGATTCCCTCCAATATATCACCGTTCCTTCAGTGCCACTGGGTGAATATCCTGGAACTCCCTCCCTACCCACAGTGTGAGCTATCTGCAACTCATGGAATGCAATGGTTCATGAAGGCAGCTCACCAGTGCCTCCTCTGGGGCAATTACTAAGGCAACAAATGCTGGGCAAGCCACTAATGTCCACATTGCAATCACTAATTTGGGGCCCAAATGCAAATTAATATCCTCAGACTGCGGTTAAAACCTGCCATTTGTTTGGTGCACAGCTTCTACATCAGCTTTTAGACATTTGCATTTTCTTTCTAGATAAAGACTACAGTACATTAATATTTTCAACAAGGAATATATCGTTCTGTCTGAACCGTATAATCCATTTGGTGTTTATTATAGACATCAGTCTCTGTGAAACAAACGGGTGCCATTTGCTACTTATGAGTGTTTATGCTCCACAATAAAATGATTGCAATGGCTTATTACCTCATTCTGACCAACAATTGCAACTAACAATAGACTTTTGTCCCAAATGCACAGGAGCAAAAATAAATCGGCTTTTAAGCTGAGGTCCTACTCTTCTCTGCCTTCCTTTCTCTACATTTCAATAGAAACTTGCAGAGACAGATTCTGAATACATGCAGGGAACAAAAGAGAGATCAGCCCAGAAAGACAAAATAACATCTGTTTAGGTGGAAAATGGATTCAATTGAACTGTAAAAATTGCACAAGCAAATCAGACCATGGGAGAGTGTAAAAATGATGGGCTACCTTTTTATTTCTGAAGCAGACTCACATAGATTCAATGGTTTTCCAATTGTGCTAACATGAAAACTTCTTTGTGCATCTCCTGTTTTCTTCAGTCTAAGGAGACTTACCTCCTTAAATTGTTCTCTCCTTAAATTTGTACATTCAGATAGTTTTCAGGTAGTGACGCATTTTTATGTATAAAAGAATTGTTTTGTTCCCGACAGATCTTTGTGCAGCTCTGCATTTAAAAATGTCTACTGCACAGGGGTCAACCAATAATTGTGGCATTGGAACCCATTGTCTCCAATTCTGAAGGACATCCAGTCCCACACTTTGTGGTGACTGTATATTCATAGCTTCAGGTACTGCTGTAGCTGCTGTTATATTTTTGTTGTATTATTCCTGATTGTGTGACCTTGATTAAATATGCTTTGTTATAATCCCAACTGACAGTAATACAGATCCCACAGTGAAATCTGGCTTGACAGATCATAACTTGTAATTTTTTAAAACATTTCCATGGAGGCGAGACACTCAAGACTCAAGAGACTGCCAATGTACTTTTAACAACAGTTAATAAACATTTCTTGCACAAAAGAACTGCATTTTACTGCACAACAATTTGGAATGAACTTGTAAGAAATATTAGTTAGCAAGATTGATCCTTTATCTCCACCAATAACCAAACCTCAGTGCAGCCCCACCCTGAATGTGACATAGTTTCAGTGTTATTTAAATATTAGTTTTTGTAATGTATATTATAAAGGTTGTATTGTTGTTAAGGCAAGACTGAAGTTTATTAACAACTGTGTACAAAATAATGAGAGGAATAGATCGAGTCAATAGTCAGAGACTTTGCCCCAGGGCAAGATTGACTGGTACGAGAAGTCATAGTTTGAAGATATTAGGAGGAAGGTATAAAGGAGATGTCAGAGGTAGGTTCTTTACGCAGAGAATTGTGAATGCATGGAATGCGTTGCCAGTTGAGGTGGTGGAAGCGAAGTCATTGGGGACATTTAAGCGACTGTTGGACATACACATGGATAGCAGAGAGTTGAGGGGTGCGCAGGTTAAGTTACTATATTTTAC
The DNA here is from genome assembly GCF_047496795.1 of Chiloscyllium punctatum. Lineage (NCBI taxonomy): Eukaryota > Metazoa > Chordata > Chondrichthyes > Orectolobiformes > Hemiscylliidae > Chiloscyllium > Chiloscyllium punctatum. Next base: position 13,592,211 of record NC_092743.1, read on the forward strand.
ATTAGGATTAAGTTTCAGCACAACATCGTGGGCCTAAGGGCCTGTTCTGTGCTGTACTTTTCTATGTTTTATGTTCTAACTGTAAATATTGATACGGTTATCTGATAGCAGACTTAGGCATTGTCTGGGTTCTGTGATTACTGGACTGAATAGAGCAAAGATACAGCAATTGCAAGCAGGCTAATACCAAACTACTGCTACTCCTTAAGCTAAAGCAGGTATTACCTCACTCTAACTCAGTTGATTTATACTGGCAACAGCCATGAAGTCAAGCCTCTACATTCTGAAGGTGACTTGAATTTTAAGTTGGACTTCTAATATTAGTCATCATCATTAGAAATGCTTGAGGATTATTTTTAGTTCTTTATTTCCTAAAACATTACTCTTTGTTTAATTGAGTGAAACTCTGATGGGGTGTCAGTGGATTGCCAATTCATGCTAAGGTAATTGTTTTCCATTTTCCACGTAGTTCTATGATCTTTAAAATGACATAAAACCATATATTGTGGTGCAATGCTTTAATTGTTGCTTTTTTTTGGTTAGTTTCTTTTTATTGTTTTCTTCTGTATTTCTGCTTGAAATGTCACAGACATCTGTTGTGAGGGGGGTGGGGGGTGGGTGGGGGAGGGGGTGGTGGCGGCAGTTTGTCATACAACAAATAAAACCAAGGACAATAACGTGGATATATTTTTGGCTACTGTGCCATCTTTGAGAATTAGGATCATGGAATCAATCAAACTCTGGGTGGTGGGACGTTCTTAGCATAGCAGAGATCTACTCTTTTTCTGTGATTCTCTCTGCAATTTGCATGAGGGTTGCTTTTCTTGTGGATTACTGCTCAAGTGAGGCTTTCTCATCTGCTTGTAAAACTCCAGTCGATAAGTTTCAGCTTGAATTGTTTTGAATTAAGAGAGTTGTTCCTGGTCTGTTGAGATTAATGTGCTTCCAAATGGATTGGAGCACTTTGGTCCTGGTTATTGGCAGTAAACTTCAACTCTGAAGCAATGTAGATGATTAGTGACATTTGGGAGAAGTCTTCACAATTGCCAATGCTGCTTTCAGTCTTTCAGATGGATTAGGAGCCACGTTGTGGCTTCTGGGTAAAACTCTACTCTTGGTAATATATAGACTGCGTGTTTTTTATGCGTTAGCCCTGTAACATGTGCAGGGAGAAAGTGAGGACTGCAGATGCTGGAGATCAGAGCTGAAAATGTGTTGCTGGAAAAGCGCAGCAGGTCAGGCAGCATCCAAGGAGCAGGAGAATCGACGTTTCAGGCATGAGCCGGATTCCTGAAGAAAGGCTCATGTCCGAATCATCGATTCTCCTGCTCCTTTGATGCTGCCTGACCTGCTGCGCTTTTCCAGCAACACATTTTCAGCTCTGTAACATGTGCAACAAAACAGGGTTCTTGTTGAGAAGATGTATTGAAGTTTATTAACAACATTAACTATTTATATTGTTACATGGCTAATTCACATATCGTCTGGACTACTAGCTTACAGTAAAGATACAGCAACTACAAGCAGGCTACTATTATACTGATGCTTCTGAAACTGAAACAGATACCTTTGGAATGTCACACGCTTTGATGTAATGTAAATTAGAATGTAAAAGTTTAAGAGGTGATGTAAGCAAAGACTTCAAGAAAAAGGCATGGTAGATAAAGGTGAACTATTTCCATTGGTGGGTATTCTCGGAGTAGGGAGAGTAGTTTGAGAATTAGGCCCTGATCAGTTTAGAGAGATGTTAGGAAGGAAGCACTACAACACACAAACAGTGGTAGATGTTTTGAGCTGGCTTCCACAAATGATCCGTGGATAGAGGATGAGTTGTAAGGTTTAAATCTGAGGTAGATATAGTTTTGTTAAGCAAAGGTATTAAGTGATATTGACCAAGGGCTGGGATATGGAGTTAAGCCGCATTCCATTGAATGATGGAATAGGCTTGAGGGGCTGATGGCCTACTCCTGTTCTTAGGTTCCCGATCCTGTTTACACTGTTCCCATGTAATCTAATTGTCGAATCTAAAGATAGACTGCCTTTCTGGTCTGGTATCTAGGGAATAATGCAACAATTAAGAGAATACTTCATTGATTGTGGGGAGCATTGGATCATCTTGAGTTTGTGAAAGATGTTATATAATTATTCATGCTCTGAAGAAAAGTTATGTCAGATTCAAAACATTAACTTTGCTTGTCTCTGCACACCTGCTGCCAGATCCCTCCATGCATCTTTTAAGATTTCTCAATATTTCACCTTCATTGACTGTCGATAATGTGGCTGGTGGAATCATTTAGAAATAACTGCAGGAGTTGGTGACACAGGAGCAGATATTACCCTTTCCAGGACAATAATGGATGGGCAATAAATGCTTGGCCAGTCAGAGATGATCACATCCTGAGAATAACTTCTTTCTTAAAAAAAACATACAATGTGTCCTAAAAAAGTAAAATGTTTCTGAAAGAAAACACATTAAAAGTGCCACCAAAACCAGTTGGACCCCTTCTCACAATAATTCCCTTCAGAAACTATCATGCTTTTCCATGTCTATCCTCATCTTTGAAAACCCTGCACAAAAACTCAACATTTTGCACTAACATTTGGCTACAGTTCCTAATATCTTTTCTGTTTTATCAGCATCCATTTCACCTCTGTGAAGTGAGTGGTGGCTTTTCAATATTAAAGGCATTACTGTATAATTGCTAGTTATTAATGTTTGTAGGCAGAATATGCATATACAACTTTGCAATGATTTTTACTGCTTTCCTGCTGTTTTCCTGTTTTCAATCACAGGTTATTGTTCACTCAAGCTCCTGTTTTTCTGTCTGTATCACACTATTTATAGCAATTGTGTTTAACCCAGTGTTGGAGAGGTTAAATCAGCCACAAGTCCTCATATCAGTATTACAATCCCTGGCTATTAGTAAGACCTGATACAGAGTCTATGGAATAATGAGCACTGCTAAATGCTTAGCATCAAACTTTATTGTGTATTTCCTTGTGTGAGAGAGGAAAGCTTAATTTATCCATACATCGACAATAAAGAGATTTCTGAAGAGATTTTCAAAATGCCCAATTAATATTATATGGGGCAAAATTAAGCAAGTTGCTTTATCCTTTTTGTTTGTGGGCTGGCGGAGAGATGAACATCTTTGATGGACCAAAGCCCATGAAAACAAATCCATTACTCTAACGCAGGCCTTTTCCAACAGAGTCAGAACAAAGCTTTCATCTTCATCTCCATGAATTAACAGTGACAATAGGTTCTGGCGCTGAATACTTGTTGAGATTTGTCAGGTACCTGAGAAAAGGGGGTCTACTTCAAAATCAGTGGACAGAAGTGATTTTTGAACCCCTTAACCTTTTATATCTTAGTTGACGTTACATCAAAACATGTGACATTCTAAAGGTATCTGCTTGAATTTCAGCAGTAGCAGTATAATAGTAGTCTCTTTGTAGTTATTGTCGCTTTACTGTATGTAGTGAGGAATCCAGACTGTGCGTGAATTGGTGACCTAATAACATAAATAGTTAGCATTAGTAAACTTCAAGATATCTGTCTCTCCAAGAACCCAGTTTTTCAACACATGTTAGAGGGCTAATACATAGTATAGGTGGAGGTGCGTACTGCAGATGCTGGAGATTAGAGTCTGGATTAGAGTGGTGCTAGAAAAGCACAGCAGGACAGGCAGCATCCAAGGAGCAGGAAAATTGATGTTTCAGGCAATAACCCTTCATCAGGAATCAATGCTGTGACTTTAACAAGTTATTTTGTCCTGATTCTTTTTTTAAGAGAGTTTGTGCGGCAGATAATTAATAGTAGTCTACCAGAACTACGACAGTAAACAGTTGGAAGGCCTTGGGTTTTGTTTAACAGGTTCCTGATGAAGGACTTTTGCCCGAAACATCGACTTTCCTGCTCCTCGGATGCTGCCTGATCTGCTGTGCTTTTCCAGCACCATCCCTATCTAGACTCTGATCTCCAGCATCTGCAGTCCGCACTTTTGCCTGCCTGAATGGGTATGGCCAGCTCACACACATCAGGATTTCTGGGTTTTGAGTTTTTTTATAACATAAGAAGTCTTAGGGGTCTCAACAGAGTTAGAAGCTTCAGTGAAAGTCTCCTGGCTGCCACACTCGCGGAAGTTTCTCTGGATGCTTTTCTTTCCTCCTGGATTGGAGAACTGCATGTGAGAATCTGTGTCTGAATTTATGTTTTTGCCAAGGAGAGTGCTTACAGGATGTTACTATATTGGAACAGTTAATCAGTAATAGTTACTGTATTTATTATTTTGTTAAGTTTCTAATCTGTTAACTTCTTCTAAGTTCCTCTTTCTTTGGTTGCATTTTAACAAGTGTTTAAACAGGTTGCGCATTTGCTTAACGTTGAGTAGTTTCACTAGTCATATTGCATCTGGGACACTTTAAATTTGTGTTTAAAATAAGAAGAAGATAAAGTCTAGTCTACCTTCTTAAAATATTTTTGGAGGACGTCTGATCTGGTACATAACAATAGGAAGCTCCAAAACTCAAGCATCTTAACATGTGGTTCATTGTAATGGGAAGATACTCTTCCCCACTCATAGTATGCATCCGAACAATTCTCCAACCAGCTATTTCAAACACAGATTCAGATGCCAATCCTCTGAAAAGTAATGCCACTGTCTTTTGAGAATGTGAATCTGGGTTTTCAGAGAGTTTTTTTTAGATACGTACAACTTTAAGTACATTTAAGTCGTCATATGGACGTACATGGAATAATGTAGGTTAGATGGGCTTCAGATTGGTATGACAGGTCAGCGCAACATCGAGGGCTGAAGGGCCTGTACTGCGCTGTAATGTTCTATGTTCTATGTACAGTCAAACCCCCGTTTCCACAGATTCAGTTTCTACAGTTTCAGTTATCCACAATTTGTCAGGGCCAGAAAATAATACATGGAACATTCCAGAAATAATTCCAGGGGGCTGCCGGGGAGTTAAATTTTCCATTTAAATGATAGGATTCGCTACTATCCACGGTTTTGACATCCGCAGAGATCTTAGAACGTATCACCCGCTGATACCGGGGGAGGGGGGGAGGGGGGGTTGGGGGGGCGGTCACCTGTACTCTCTTAGCACTGTGGCCTAATATACAATGTTTTGTAATGTCCACCCAGTCAGATAGTTGCAGCAGTAATCAAGAGAAAGCTGCTGTTGTGGTTTTCGCCATCATCTCCATCCCAGAACTCATGGCTATCGCTATTTCGCTCTTCAATATCCAGAAAATGACTCAGACAGAAACGGCTAAGTGAACGGGGTGATTCATGGTTTCAAGTCCCATTCCTGAGGGTTGAGTGTGTAACATCATGGGACTGAGGGACATCTGCACTGTCAGAAGTCAATGATGCAGAAACCTGACCCACCAACTCAGTAGTGGGTCAAACACAATGGGAAGGGGTTTCCCATATTTTTTGAAGCATACAGGAGAACTTACTTCAGTGGCACTGCATACACCTCCACTGGTGAAATAACTCACCCAATCACCCAGCAATTTACTCATTGATGCCTTACAGTCGAGCGAAAGGGAGTATCGCCCCCAATCAAAGCCCTCCCGGGTTTCTCATGGACTGGGTGCTATGGGGAGAAATTGATCTGGATAATTGGAGGGAAGGGCAGGAAGGTGGCATTCAGAGGGCATTCCCTCATCCACCGTCCGTACCTCCAGCTGTCTCCAGGTTGGGGCAATTGGAGGCAATCCCCACTTCTACAGGAAAGTTGCCATGGTTCCCCAATCACAAGGCTGGCCATGTCTCTCATCAGCTGAGGGAGGCATGTGTTATGGGAGGGGGCAGGTTGAGGCTCTTAAAGGGTGTTATTTGACCACTTAAGGACCTCCATTGCAGGCAAGTCATGAAAAGTACCTTCTTGTCCAGTTCACAATGCTCTGGGAAAGAGGTCCGTTTCTCAACAGGGCCAACTGGCCCAAATAGTTTCCCTTCCCTTCACTTCTCTCTTATCATCTCCACTGAGGAGAATACATGAACATCTGAAATAGGAGCAAGAGTAGGCCACTCAGCCCATCAAGCCTGCTTCACCATTCAGTAAGGTCAGAGCTAGCATTAGGGGAGGCGATGGCGTTCTGTTATCATCACTGGACTATTAATCCAGCAACACACATAATGCTCATGGGACCTGAACTTGAATTCAATGAAAAGAATCAGGAATTGGAAGTCTAATGAAGACCATTGTTGGTTGTCACAGAAACCCAAGTGGCTCACTAATGTCCTTTTGAGGAAAGAAAACCACTGTCCTTAGCTGGTTTGGTCAACACATGACTCCAGACCTACAGCAATGTGATTGATTCTTGACTGTCCTCTGGAAGGGCCTCATAAGTGATCATAGAATCCCTACACTGTGGAAACAGGCCATTCAACCCATTGAGTCCATACCGACCCTGTGAAGAGCATCCTACTCAGACTGCTATCCCAGCATTTCCCATGGCTAAACTACCCACCCTGCACATACCTGGACACAATGAACAATTTAGCATGGCCAATCCACCTCACCTGCTCATCTTTGTACCAAAACTGATAAAATGTCTGAAAGGAATAACAGTGGACAGACCAACTGGTATTGATCTAGGTACAGGAAATGATAAACAACACCCAGCCAAGCCTGCAGAGTGCTCCTGACTAACTAGTGCTAAGGAAACTGTGAGAGCTGTCTCCTAATCAAGTCAAACAGCAGCCTGATACAATCATACTCACGGAATCATACCTTTAAGATAGTAAAACACCCAGACGCCATCATCACTTTCCCTGGGCAGGTCCAGTCCTACTGGTAAGACAGACCCTGAAAAGGAGGCAGCACAGTGACATACAATCAATTATCATAATTCCATCTTTCATTGAGGACCAATACAAGTTTTAAACATTGACTCTGGACCCCATGAAGTCTCATGGCACCAGGTGAAACATATAACTGCTGCAGAGATGAGTGACAGGTCAGAAAATGGAGTAGAAGATGAAGAGTGTCAGGGGATGATGAAAGAGTTAATCAGGAAAAATCAATTAAAGTATGAGAGGAAGCATTTACTGATGTAAAATAGCAAGTTTTTCTGCAGGCACTTGGTAAAGGGAAAGAGTTAACAAAGTATTGGTACTTGAGAGAGAGAGGGGAGTTAATAGATAAAAAGGAAATGGTGGACAAGGCAAACAAATAGTTGGTCCAACTTCACTAAAGAAGACACAAAAGTAATTCCAGTAATAGCTGGAAACCAGGAGATAGAAGTGAAATAAGAATTTAGCAAAATTGCAATCAATAGAAATTGAATTGAATCCACCAAGCCCACATCTCTTGAAAGAATGGAAAAAATATATACCTCTGTAATAGTTCTTTCACTTTTGGATTTTGGCATCAGGACTAATCATCCCCAATAACTAGTTTAGCTATAGAAGGACCATCCACCCAACTCTGACCCAATAATTTTACTGAATCCCAGTTATTACAACCTGTGGCGAAACTGGGTATTCCTCAAGACCTGACTATGTGTACGTCCTCAGTTAATTTTATAATTACCTCTTTGGTCTCATTTGGTCCACAGTCTCAGTGTCAAGTATTCCCCATTAGCATTCTGGGCATGAGGAACATCAGTTACAAGGATAGATTTAAGAAGCTAGGGCTGTTCTCCTTGAAGGGAATAAGCCTAGGTAGAGATCTGATACAGGGTGTCACATTTGAGAGGACAGGATACAATGGAGACAGAGGAATTGTTCCCACTTGCCAAAGCAACAAGAGTAAGAGGACATGGATTTAAAGTGATTTGCAAAAGAAGCGAGTGTGATTGGATTAAAATAAAAACCTTTTTCACTGTGAATGGTTAGAGTGTGGAGTGCACTGCCTGGAAGTATGGTGGGGGCAGGTTCAACTGAAATACTTATGAGGACATTAGGCAATTAGTTAGATAGAAATAACGTGTGAAGACATGGGGAAGAAACAGGAGACTGTCAGGCGATAATGATAATTGTTTGAAGAGCTGGTGTAGACACGATGGACCGAATGGTCTCCTTCTGCAGTGAAACATTTTTGTGATTCGGTGAATATCTTGTGAAGTGCCCGGGGTGGTTTTATTACATTAGAACGCCGATAGATATAATAACAATGTACAAGCAGCTTTTGTTGGAAACCTGTATTTTGTTAATTCATAAAAGTTATGTAGAATAACTAATTTATTGCTCAATAATTCTTTTACAAGATTGTTATCTTTCCAATAGTCAGAAGGGCACATCTGACAGTGTTCACCAGGTCCCAGTACTGAGTACACACAGTAAAACCTCACTCTACTATATGTAACTCCAGATGAGGCTCTAAAACGTACCGCTACACTGGATTTATTTTAAATTTATTTTGTGTGAAATTAAGTTGTGGAGATGTAGATTTTTTTTTCAAAAAGAGATCAGTAAAAGAATATTTGTTAATGTGTGTCTTAAAAGTCACGTTTCTTGTGAAAACTGCTGATTTACTGCAATACCCAATGCCTGGGTTTAACTGTCAGGTTTTAGCTTCTGTTTGGAGATTAGTTGTTTGGATTTTTCAGTTGACCAGCCTGCAAAAAGAAGAGTGCCCCATCCCAACTCTCCTGTTTCTGAGAGACCTCTTATTGTGGGTCCAATGTGATACACTGGTGAAATAACTGCACAGAGGCTGGTATCCTGTCACTAAGTCCCCCTTTGTTTACACATAGAGGATCCTTGACACTGATCCAGCTCCCTCAGAGCCAGCTCTCAAAGTGAACAGAACCCCTGACACTCTTATTTATGTCTGTTAGCCAGAGCTCCCATACAGGACCAAATTGTTTTTAAAATATATTCATTTTATGAGATGAGGGCGTTGCTGGCTGGCCAGCATTTATTGTCTGTCTCTAGTTGCCCTTGAGAAGGTGCTAGTGAGGCCTTCTTGAACCACTGCACTCCACCTGCAAGGGGTTGACCCGCAACGTTATTAGGGAGAGAATTCTATAAAGTACACTTGGCTGACCTCATTACACTCACTACGTCTTGAGTCCTGATCTGGGCAGAATCCAGATTGTCCTCCTGAAAAGCTTCCAGAAGATTCTACAATAATGTCATTCCTGAACATAAAACAGAAATCTTGTGTTCTGGGACACCTGTCTGTAACAGGATATCAGACTGATGACCATCTGAACATTTCCTATCTCATCCTTTCAGTACTGACTTCACGTACAAAGACTTATTGGCCAGAGGTATTTTTTTTAAAAAGTGAAATTCTGCAGTGATAAATACGTTTTTCATCTTTTACCAAATATATGAGAGAGTGTTTGTGCAAGCTTTTGGGTTATTTAGAGGAACAAACATTGATATTTTCATATCGCAAATGAAGGATGCTCACCGATTTTGCACATTATTGAATACATCTTGTTTATAATAAATCAATAATTTTGTGTTTATTAAAGTAACTTGGTTAATGGACCTTTTTAAGTCCAAGACAAAGTATTTGATAGACCATATTAGGAGCCAGGTAAAACAATTGAATTGATATTGTGCCCAGTGGAGTAGTAGGACTGGAGAAAGACTGTGCACACCTCCTGTCTCCAGTGGAGAGCAGTCCTCCTTATCACAGAGGATGTGGGATTCCCTTTGTAAATGTAACATGATGCTAAACTTGTGCAAAGCAATAAAACTTGATGAGTATGAAATATTTTAAAATTAAGTTGACAGCGATTGCATGTATAAACTAATGGAAAATAAGCTGAGAATAAATATAGACAGGAATTTGACACAGTGGCCCAGATATTCTGAGCTGTGATAATCACAGTCAGATTACCAATAGGCTAATACTTGTTTTTACATTAGTGCTGAGCTCTGCATTTCCAGTCCAGTATCCCAGTCTAGCTCCTTCAGGAGTGACGCTGAAATCAACAGTTCTCCTGTAGTGCAGGGAAATTGGGGGAAGTCAAGCCAAGACTCCTTTTGCAGTGAGCTGTGTTTTAGTGTGGCAGCTGATCTATGAGTCAGGATGCTGAGTAAGTAGAGTGCAGGTTGAGTAGAGTCCCAAGTGCAAGGTGGGTAGGATGCCAGATGTGTAAAGTGGTGGATGGTGGGGTTCCAGGTGTGTGTACTGTACCAGTTGGGCAGAGGGACTGGTGCATAGGGTGCCAGGTGTGTAGAGTGCCAGATAGAATGGTGCCAGGTGGTTAGAGTGCCAGGTTTATAGTGTGCCAGGTGGCTGGGGTCCCAGGTGAAAATGTGCCAGGTGGGTACAGCACCAGGTAGGTACAGCGCCAGGTGAGCAGAATGCCAGATGTATAGTGTGCCAAGTGGGTAGGATGACAGGTGGGTAAAGTGCCAAGTGGGGAGGGTTCCATTTGCATGATGCTATGCTTAAAGTATGTTGGGGCATGTGGGTGTGCTGGGTAAGCAGATAAGTGTCAGGAGGTGTCAAGTTCCAGAGGTTTACCCTGGTAGCAGAGAGGTCTGCTGATTGGGTGGGGAGGGTGACAGGGTAGAAATACATTGTGATTACGACGTTGTAAATGTGATGTTTTCAGGGTTCGGGGATATGTAATTGCAGGAACAAAAAGTGTGGTGCTGGAAAAGCACAGCCAGTCAGGCAGCATCCGAGGAGCAGGAGAATCGATGTTTCAAGCATAAGCTCTTCATTAGGAAACTGGGAGGTTCCCAAGGGGGCTGAGAGCTAAATGGGAGGGGGTGGGGCTCTGGGAAGAAGGTAGCTGGGAATGTGATAGGTAGATGAAGATGGTTGGGGGCTGATAGTGATAGGTTGGAGAGGAGAGTGGAACAGATAGGTGGGAAGGAAGATGGACAGGTCGGACAATTCAAGAGGGCAGTGCACTGTTGGATTACGTGAGGGGAGAGGAGATGAGGAAACTGGTGAAATCTGCATTGATCTTATTTAGTTGGAGGGTCCTATGGCAGAAGATGAAGTGTTTTTCCTCCAGGCGTCAGATAGCTAGGATTTGACAGTGGAGGAGGCCCAGGACTTGCATGTCTTTGGGGAGTGGAAGGAGGAGTTAAGGGGTTTGGCACAGGACAGTGGGGCTGTTTCGTGCAGGTATCCCTGAGATGTTTTCTGAAACATTCCACAAGTTGGCGTCCTGACTGCCCAATGTAGAGGGCACCACATTGAGAGCAACGGACATAGTAGATGTAGTTGTATGTATGTGTGATAGGTTGGTGGGAGCTCTATTTAATAGTCACCCAGGAGATAGACTGACTTTTGCTGAGTATCAATTAACTTACTGCAAGCAGACCCTTCTAGATTTCACCAAAAGTTCCAGAAGGCTTTGGATTCTGGAGGATTGTCCATCGGAATCTTTAAATCTCACAGGGGTTCGCACAGGGTTAGCTGCATCTAGGATCCTGAAGTTTCCTGACTCATAACCCCAGTCTCCACAGCTCCAAAAACTCTCTGGCCATATGTGGATCAGATATCAGAAACCATCTGGCAGAGGGGACCAGAGAGATGCAAACGTTCAGACTCCTGGCCCTCTAGGTTGGTGCGAGGCAGAAGCGGTTGGAATGCCAAACAGACGTGTTTGGTTGGTCCAGACGCAGCTTATTACAAATGAACCTCTCTTTGACTCCCCCATGTGCTTCTTGTTCCAATGAAAATTCAATGTCAGTGGAGAAAACCATTTTCTCCAGAGGGCAGCGATAGAAGGGGGATGATCCCTAAGATCTCATCGAGTAACGAAGTAGGCTTGAGGCAGCTCTACGATCTACATTTGCTCTTATTTCCAACATTTTCCAGTACAGAAGTAAAAAAAAATTGCCTCGTAAGGTTTGAAAGTGAGCATCATAAAGAGAAGGTAAAGTCACCCTCGGCCCTGGCTCTCTCATTAGAGTGAAGCAACTGGAGGTGAGTTTAACCTGAAAGTCATCACACCTCAGGCGAGGGCTAAGCTTTCATGTTAACCTCAGCAGGTACAGAAATCATTCAGCACGTCAAACCAGCCATCCAGCCATAGAGTCATGCAGCATGGAAACAGACCCTGCGTCCAACTTATTCCAGTTACCAAAACTGAATTAATCCCACTTGCCTATGTTTGGCTCATATCCCTGTTAGCACTTCCTATTCATGTATCTATCCAAATTTTTTTTAATGTTGTAACTGAATTTACATCTGCCATGTCCTTTGGGAGTTTACTTCACATACAAACCACCCTCGATGTGAAAACGTTGTGTCTCAGATTCCTTTTAAACCTTTCACCTCTCACCTATGCCCTCTAGTTTTGGACTCCTCACCCAAGGGCAAAGACCTTGCCTATTGACCTTATCTATATCCCTCATGATATTATCATCCTCTATAAGGTCACCCCTTCCACCTCCTGCACTCCAGAGAAATAAGTCCCAGCCTATCCAGCCTCTCCTTATAACTCAAACTGTCCTGTCTTGGTAGCACCCTTGTAAATCTTCTTTGCAAGTTTAATAAAATCTTTCCTCTAGCAGGGCAGTCAGAATTGAACTAACCTCCCATTCAAAGGGAGAGGGGATGGGCGAGTGGCATTATTGCTGGACTGTTAATCCACAGACCCAGATAATGTACATTTGTAATTTACCAACAAGGAGTACAACAGCTGCTTGCTTTTACCTATTGTTATGTATTCATCTTACAATACCTCAAGAACAGCACTTCCGATTGTCCTAATTTCTTTGCCTTTTGCACTATGATTCACTGTATAATGAATACATGCAATATGGATTGTTATTACTGCAGCTGCCAGATGTCCATCAAGCAGGTGAGTTATCCAGAATACTGTTGCAATGATCTAAGGGCACACAGAAACACACATGACCTGAGCACCAAATCAGTCATACACTGTGGTCTGAGGTGACCAGCTTCTGACAGAAGTTAATGATGTTAGAAACAGGTTGGAGCACTTTCTGTCAAATGCTAATCACACAAAAAAAAACTTTCCTTGGCAATGAAGAAGGCCATGAGGCACATGTTCATCTTTTTAAAGGATATAACATCTCTTGTTAAATGCAACACAGCATTGACATTAAAAAATGCATGTGGGATCACTGGATTCATACAGAGCACATGGATACATAGAAAAGAGGAGTAGGCCATTCAGCCCTCCGGGCCTGCTTTACCATTCAATATGGCCATGGTTAATTATTCTATACTGTACATCTCAATGACTCTATGACTATAACTTGTTTCCACTTTGTCTCCTTTTGATCTCTTTAGATCTGAGAACTATATTAAACTACTTCTTGAAAAACTTCAATGTTTTAGTCCCAACCACTTCCTGTGGCAGAGATTTCCACAGGCTCAACACTGTCTGGGTGGAGGCTTAACCAAAGGGACTAGAATGAGCAATTGAAATGTCATAACATTCGAGGCTATGGGCCAAGTGCTGGAAAGTGCGACTAGTGGAGATTTAATCACTTTTGTTGCTGCAGATTCAATGGGCCAAAGAACGTCTCTGTAATGAATGGTTCTAAAGTACCTTCCTCCCCCTCTCTGTCTTAAGTGGGCACCCTCCCTAACTCTGAGATTATGCCGTCCGGTCATAGACTCTCTGACAAGGAGAAATAACTTTTTTACATCTACCCTGTCAGGTCTTTAAGAATCTTGTACGTCTTAATAAGGTCTCCCCTCATTCCACTAAACTCCAATGCATACACATCCAATCTAATCAACCTTTCCTAATAAGACAGCTCCTCCATACCTGATATCAGCCCAGAGAAACTCCTCTGCATTGTCTCCTTTGCCAGTGTATCATTCTTCAGAATAGTTTTGAAGAAAGCTATTCACAGTATTTCAGTTGTAGTCTGAGCAGTGCTTAGAGTAGTTTTAGCCATACCTCCATACATCAATATTCCATTCCCTTTAAGATAAACACTAACATTTCATTTGCCTTCCAAATTATACACTGAACTTGCATGACTGTGATTTACTCTGCTCTTTCAATATCTCTGACTGTCTCAAACATGGACTTCGACGACCAGCTTGACTGAATGGATGGGATGGTGACAGCGATTGATCTGATTTCATCAAAAAGCTGGACATTGAGGCAATTTAAAATATTAGCGGCTCCCATGGCAACAGGAGCACCTATATTTCTGACTGAGACAGTGAACCTAGCTGCTGTGCTAAAATCTGTTGATCCAACCTTTGCAATTCGCAGCTACCTCACCCTACTATTTCTCTGCTTGTTACAGACCCCCTTCCACATAAGCTTATTGGCTTCTCTAAAAATGGCTTGGATTTAATTATTCATTAAGGCTTCCTACAAAGGTGGCTCAGTTTGAATCCTGCGTTTGTGCCATAATCAGAGAAAGAAGAGATTTTCTTTAATTTGTGTCTGTAATCTGTAGCAGCTTCACTTGGCAATGCTTCCATATAGGGAGTACAGCTCTCAGTGCAATTTCCTTCTCAATAGTACAATAGTTATGAGTCCAGAACTTCATTACCTTCATGATAGTATGTCGTGAAGGAGGATCGCAGGTAGCACTGGTTAGAGACCAATATGAAAAGTTTCTGACTCCCTCAAGACGAGGAAAAAGAATACTTTTTCCTTTCTTCCTGCTTTATTCACGCGCAACCAAACATAGAACCTTTGTGATTTTGTGAATCCTTTCTTAGGTTTGAATTCCTCCCATTGTCATCAACGATGCCTTCCGTGCCATTGTTTCAATCACATGTTGGCTCATCGTGCACTTGAACATGACACATGTTCTCTACAATTGCTCAAACTTCCTTGAAATCATCTTTGCAGCCCCAGAACTTGTGTCTCAACGTTTAGGATTCTGACCTAGCGACACTGAAGGAATGGCAATTCATTTCCAAGTCAGGATGGTGGTTTGCTTGGAGTGGAACGTGCTCTCAAAGGGTTAGTGGTGTTCCTATCTTATCTTTCTAGATAGTAGTGGTCATGGATTTGTAAGATGCTCTCTAAGGAAGCTTGGTGAATTTGTGGCAGTGCATCTTATTGATAGTATACACTGCTGCGACAATGTGTCAGTGATGAAAATAGTGAGTGTTTGTGGATGTGGTGCCAATCAAGAAGGTTGCTTTGTCCTGGATGGTGTCAATCTTCTTGAGAGTTGTTGGAGCTGCACCCATCCAGAGAAGTGGTCATTGTTTCATCACACTCTTGACTTGTGCCTTGTAGATGTTGGACCAGCTTTGGGGAGTCAGGAGGTGAGTTAGCCACTGCAGGAGTTCTAGAATCTGACCTGCTCTTGTAGCCTCTGTGTTTATTTGGTGAGTCCAGTTGAGCTTCAGATCAAAGGTAACACCCAGGATGTTGGTAGTCAGAGATCCAGAGATGGTAACACCATTGAATGTCAAGGGACAGTGGTTAGATTGTCGTTCATTGGTGAACATCCCACTTCTGACCTTATGATGGAGGGAAGGTCAGTCATGAAGCAGCTGAAGATGGTTGGGCCGAGGATGCTACCTGGAGGAACTCCTGCAGCGACGTCTTGGAACTCAGATGACCGACACCTACAGCAACCATCTTCCTCTGTGCTCGATATACTCTAACCAGTTTAGTGTTTGCCCCCTGATGCCCATTGATTCCAGTTTTGCTAGTGCTCCTTCATGCCACAAATGGTTAAATGTACCCTTAATGTCAAGGGCTGTCACTCTCACCTCACCTCTGGATTGTCCATATTTGAACTAAAGCTGTAATGAGGTCAGGAGCTGGCGGAACCCAAACTGGGTGTCACTGAGCAGGTTATTGCTGAGCAGGTGCTGCTTGATAGCACTGTTAGTGACACCTTCCACCACTTTACTGATGACGGGGCGGTAATTGGCCGGGTTGGATTTGTCCAGTTTTTTTGTGTACAGGACAAACCTGGGCAATTTTCCACATTGTCAGGTAGAAGGCAGTGTTGTAAATGCACTGGAAGAGCTTATCCAGGGGTGCATCAAGTTTGGGAGCACAAGTCTTCAATATTATTGTTGGAATGCTGCCAGGGCCAACAGCCATTGAAATACCCAGTGCTCCTGCTGTCTGTGTTATCACGTGGAGCGTATTAAGTTGGCTACAGTCTGGCATCTGTGATGCTCACAGCCTTCAGAGGAAGCCAAGGAGGCTCACTCAGAGCTTCTGGCTGAAGATTGCTTCGGTGTTTTCTCTTTCCCGGATGGTGCTGGGCTCTACCATCATTGAGGATGGGAATTAATGGAAGCCCTTCCTCGAGAGAGTTGCAGGTTGTGAATTTCTCAAACGAAGTGTAATAATGAATTATATCTAATGCTTGGCACTATCTTTCTGTTACATAATGGACTGAGTAAGACTAACACATGCTCAGCAGCAGGACGCCATAATCAGGCAACTTTTTTTGCACCTCCCCAGCAGAGAGGGAAGTATAATAAAATGCTCAGACCTTGGAACATATGACAAGGAGTACAATCCTCCAACGTTTATTTGCCCCACTAAGCCTGCTCTTTTGAATGTTTCAGATTTTAACGAATGCCTTATTGCAGCCATTGATGGGTAGGCATGGAACAGTCTGAAGTGAATATTGTTTCCTCTGCTTTAATCTTAGGTTTAATCAGAAAAATAAAGCAACATAATCAGCCTATGAACAAACCATTACTCTCCACTGATGCCTATAGTATGGCTGTGGGCAATAGCATGATACAAGACCATTAGGAATTGATTAGAATTAAGTCATTCAGCCCATTAAGTCTGCTCAATGAAATCATAGCCAATCTGATAATCTTCAATTCCCCTTTCCTACCTTTTCCCCATAAGCTTTGATTTTCTTACTATTTAAAAATGTCTATCTGTATGTTGAGTCCACTTAACAACACAGCCTTGTATGTCTTCCACAGTGAAGAAGTCCATAGATTCACTTTCCTCTCTGAGAAAAAATTTATCCTCATCTCTGTCCTAAATGCGCAACCCTCATTTCTAAGGTGATGCCCTCTGGTTCTAGACTCTCCCACAAGGGGAAACAATTTCCCGTACCTACCCCATCAAGCATCCTAAAATACTTATATGTTTCAATCAGGTCTCCTGTTATGCTTCTAAACTTCAGTGAATATCAGTCCAACTTCTCATAATCTCTTCTCATAAGACAGTCCTGGCATATCTGGTATCAATCTAGTGAACCTTTTCTGGACTGTCTTCAATGTCAAAATATATATTTTGTTTGAACAAAGGGACCAAAACAGTTCAACATTTTTCAGCAGCGCGTTGCTGGAAAAGCACAGCAGGTCAGGCAGCATCCAAGGAGCAGGAGAGTCGACGTTTTGAGCTGGAGCCCTTCACCAGGAATGAGGGGGCTGGGAGAATACCCTGTTATCTCTCAGCCTCCTCACCTTGGGCCACCCTGTCATTCCTGGTGAAGGGCTCTGGCCCAAAACGTTGATTTTCCTGCTCTTTGGATGCTGCCTGACCTGCTTTGCTTTTCCAGCACCACACTCTCAACTCTGATCTTCAGCACCTGCAGACCTCACTTTCTCCCATTTTTCAGGGGTGGTCTGGCTAATGCCTTGTGTAGCTATAGCAATGAAGGAAAAGCAAACACAAAGTAGAAAGATAGGTGTCTGGCATATGACGTGGCTTACTAGAACAAAACAGCATCAAAGGAGGCTGTTTGGCTAATCACATTCCATGTAATGCCAAGGAGGCACTATACTATTATAGGAGCTGTGGTTCGCAAACAACATCAAACTTTGGTGCTATTGTCCTTCTCATGTAAAAAAGTAGTAATTTTGCATTGAAAAAGCCACTGTCAAATGAATTAAAGCTAATTAGTGCTGTGAGATGGTGAATTTTAATGGATTTATCAGCCTGACTTCAATGACAAAGAATACATATATTAGCACAATGTCATATAATGTTGACTCTGCAGATTATCACTTTGTGACTCGTAACACTTAATGTATTAAGAGGATTCATACTTGAATAGAATGAATAATTACGTAGTAAGTAATAAAGGCATAGGATTGTGAAGTTCTCAAACTAACTTTAACACAAGGGTATTAATAACACATTGGTAGCTGATGAATAGACGAACAACATCACGCAGGAACCATCAATGAGAAACAAGACTGACAAACAAATTCAATTCAAGTGTCTCTTCATTTTATGAACGCCCTGCTGAAGATGAATCATCCTAATCCTGTTGAAGTATAGACCAACTGTGTATTTTACCCAGCTGCCTATCTTATCTTAAACCACAAAATAAAAGGTTTACATATCTCGTTGTCTGGATGGTATCCCCACAGTCCTCAACCTTGTTGTTCACCCTTGTTACATAAACTACAGAAAATCCAGTAACTCCAGCTTCATCTCTGCTTTAACTCAAGGAAGAGACTGAATTATAGAATTACTATGGTGCAGAATGGGGCTGTTCATCGCATGGTGCATATACTGGTTCTATTACTCAATGCCAATTTTCCTCATGCCAATTTACGTCTGCCCCCATATCCCTGAATGCCATTTCTACCCAAGTACTTGTACAATACCCTCTTAAATGCCTGAAGGATCGCATATTTCCTGAACAATTACTCTGCGATCTGACCCCTTCTTAGATCTGTTCACACCAGGTTCACTGATCAATGTCCAGCCAACATTTACTGAACAAGCGATGGCCCTCTGTCCATACAGCTCTGTGAACAGTCAAAGATTGATCTGACCACTCGTGGCGAAAGTCCTCTTCAACTGTTTCAAAAGCCCTTTTCAACTGTTACAAGATCCCCAAACAGGCCTTACATGGTTAATAAGGATCAACAAGTGCATCATCACAATTTTTCAAGTTTTCTCACTCTTCTGTTCCCAATGAAATCCCAGAAGAGGTTACAAGATTCTGTTTGTAATTTTGATAAGTCAGTGTGTATGTGTGTGTGCGTGGAAGTGGGGGTGCAAGGGGGTGGCGGAGGTGGGGGGGAGCGCAGTAGTGTTATCATTGGACTTGTAGTCCAGAAAATCAAACTAAAGCTGTCAGTGCATGTGTTCACATTTCATCACAGCTGATGGTGTCTTGAAGTAAAAATACCATGATGACCATGAAACCATTGTTGATTGTTGTAAAACCTCAGTTGATTCAATAATGCCCTTCATGGAAGGAATATCTGCCATGCGTACCTGCTGTAGGCCTGCCTAAGTTCACAATTAGACCATTCAGCCCATCGAGTCTGCTCCACCATTCAATGTGACCCTGACCGATCTGATAATCCTCACCTTCACTTTTCTGCCTTTCCCTCAATTCACTTACTGATTAAAAATCTATCTCAGCCAATCTTCCCTAATGTAGAGAGCCTTATGGATATTCTCATATCAGACCACTGAGAATTAATCAGTTACAACCTAATTTCAGTCCATGTTACAGACTGTACTGAAAGGATTGATGCTAATAATGTTCAGCAATTCTGTGAGTGTGTTAAAGAATTTCAGATGAAAATTTATTCGTCACCTATGTATGCAAGATCCAAATGATCACAAATCCAGTTTTACAGTAATGTCATTAAATAGGAATAACTTAAGGAAATGTTTTAACATTCACAAGGGATGGGTTGCAAGTGTGTTTGGATATGGGTGTAGGTCAAAGTGTTTTGCTCTAGGGTTTTAAGTTATATACTTGCAACCTCTTGGCAGAGGTGGTGTGTCAGCTTCAATATGTTAATCATTCATTACAACAATAAGAAAAAGACATTCTTAGTTTTTTTGTCATTATATTCAAAACTATGTGATTGGTTGCCTATGCCATGTCCCTCCTTTTCACTAACCCTATAATCTTATAGGACTCCCATTTCACTTTAGTCCTGAACTCGCAACGTTTTCTCTTTTCCCAGCCATATGCTCTCCTTGAGATTATCTTGTCCATGAGATTCACCTCCTGTTCCCGCAATCCATTTCCCACTAGATTAGATTAGATTACTTACAGTGTGGAAACAGGCCCTTCGGCCCAACAAGTCCACACCGCCCCGCTGAAGCGCAACCCACCCATACCCCTACATCTACCCCTTACCTAACGCTACGGACAATTTAGCATGGCCAATTCACCTGCCCTGCACATCTTTGGACTGTGGGAGGAAACCGGAGCACCCGGAGGAAACCCACGCAGACACGGGGAGAATGTGCAAACTCCACACAGTCAGTCGCCTGAGGCGGGAATTGAACCCGGGTCTCTGGCGCTGTGAGGCAGCAGTGCTAACCACTGTGCCACCGTGCCGCCCACAAATCCATGGATCACCCAATTTTACTTCCTGGGTTCCCATGTTATTTGGGATTATTGATGTCACTTTCTCTTCAGGTGTTGCCCTTCTCTCGTGGAATTATGGGATAAAGGAATGATTCCAGTACAGAAGGAGGCCGTTCACTCTATCATGACTCTACCGCATTTCCGCAAGAGTTATTCAGCTGATCCAATTCTCTTGCATTTACCCTGCTGCCTTGCAAATCTTTCACTTCAGATAATGATCCAATTCCCTTTTAAAAACCACAACTGAATCTAACTCCACTGTACCTCCGAGACAGTGTATTCCAGATTGAATCCAATCACTCTGTAAATGAGTGTCTCCTCATTACTTGATCACTTCTTTCGCCAAGTTAAAAATCACACAGCACCAGGTTATAGTCCAACAGGTTTGTGTGGAAGCACTAGCTTTCAGAGCGCTGCTCCTTCAGCAGGTGATCATCACAACCACCTGATGAAGGAGCAGCGTTCCGAAAGCTAGTACTTCCAAATAAACCTGTTGGACTATAACCAAAAGAGAAAATCTCAGCAGGTCTGACAGCATCTGTAAGGAGAGAAAAGAGCTGACATTTCGAGTCTAAATGACCTTTGTTGGACTCTAACCTGGTGTTGTGTGATTTTTAACTTTGTACACCCCAGTCCAACACCCACACTTCCAAATCATGACTTCTATTATCAGTCACCTTAAATCAGTACCCTCTGGTTCTCAACCCTTTCACCAATGGGAACAGTTTCTCCCTATCTACTCTGCCCATACAAAGGCTGCAGCCAGCATCTAACATCTCAAAAGAGTCAAGGGTTAACTCTAGCACCCTTGCAAACTACAGAGGAGGCGCCCTGTTCTTTCCTGTGGTGACACAGGATCTTTGTAATTCACTGCAAGTAACAAAAGGTGTGATGCGGGTCTAAATTCAAAACAGGAGTGAGATTCGAATGTAGGAATTTCTTAAGACAGACATAAAGATGCTATCAACTGAGCAACAGCTGGCATGTAAACAGATGCCCCTATTACATCAGGTAGCAGGATGACAGATGGTTGCTTCGGAGATATATATCAAACAAAAGGAAGCCCCCCAGAAAATTGCAGGATCACACAATAGTTGAAGTCACAACTTCTTACTGTGAAAGGCAGCTGACGCAAAAGTGTATTTAAGAAATTCCTGGGGAATCTATTGAACCAACAATGGAAGACGTGCTTTTTAAAACTGAATCCCTAATGTTGTTAAAGTGAGTGAAGACCCTCTAGTCAAACTGCTCTGAGAACATCACAAATTAACTGGCATCAGGATTCTAGCAAGTATGTCCCCAGAACAGTGTAGAACTTGGCATATTGGCCCCTTGTGAGGCTAGGGGGTGGACATCAATGTTCAGCCTGTGATGGATTTGGTGGCTGGGAGAACATTTAATCAGGGTGAATTGTGATAGAAGCTTTGCTTAGATATTACTGAGCACAGCAGAGCTAGTGTTCAACTCCTGAGTGAAAACTTTTTAATGTATATTTGTCCTTCAGGACTTTCTTTGAGCGCAGTTTCAAAGCATTACATTTAAGATATAGTCAAGGCATTGCAATAACACAGCACAGAAGTTTGGAAAAATATCAGCCAATCAACTGAATTCATTATGTGTAGAAGGTGGAGATATTCCTGAACCCGACCTCCAGACTAATGCCCTGAATAATAGGTTCAAATCCCACCAAAGCAGATGGTGAAATTTGAAGGCAATACAAAAAGCGAGACTAATGGTGGCCTTCGTTGTCAATCTCCACTTGGTTCATTAATGTCCTTTGTCAAGGAAATCTCCCATCGTTTCTTGGAGAGGTCTCTATTTTATTCCAGATCTATGGGCAATTAGGATTGGGCATTGAATGGTGGCCTAGCCAGAAACACATGTATCCCATGAATGAATAAAGCAAAACTTAAAGGTGCAGGTTTAATCAATAAAATAAAATACTGAGGGTGCTGAAAATGCTGACACAACCACAGAGGATGCTGGAGATACTCAGCAGGTCTGTGCAGACAGAAAAAGCGTTAATACTCAGGAAAAAAACTATGTTGGACTTGATTTGTTGATTCATTTTGGACATAACACATTTGAACATAATTGGTTTATATGTTTACATGCAAAAAATTATAATTTGAAATAACTGCACAGAGGCTCATATCCCGTTACCAAAGTCAGCCTTTGTTTACATGTACACGATCCACTAGCTGTGACCAGCCAGCTCAGAGTCAGTCCCCAAAGTCATGAGACTCTCTGAATCTCCCCGTTATATCTGTCAGCCAGGGCTTCCTGATTGGCCCCAGGTTAAAAACCCCAAGCAAGGAACTCAGATTCAATAGGATCCACCTGGTTCCAATCACTACATCATCACTTCTTTTTCTGCACTGAGTGGTGCATGTGACGGTTAAAGCTGTTTTGAGAGAGAGAGGTCACATAATTGAAGCATGTCACTGCCTGGCAAGCATGGCTGGTCAGGAGATTCACCCGCACTTATGGTATACTGCAGGGATTGAGAAGTTAATTTGTAACCTGCTTGGCCAATTTTAAACACACTTTTAATGGGCACCCAGACCTGGAGTGGGAGATAAACTAGGAGTGCCTGGCTCAGCAGCAGGGATGCTTCCCATTGTGCTACAAGGCTTCCCTGCTGCTGATCATCACCGGAGCATTATTCTCACAGATTCGTTTCCCTTCAAATCGCTTGTGGGATCCTGCACAATGAATGGGCCTTGAATTATTGATTGGCAAATCAGTCTGTAAGTCATTATTCTGTAGACATCTGTCAAAGGCAAAAAAACCATAATTGGAGTTGTGTACAGACCTCCTAACAGTGGTCAGGACCAGGGACGCAGCATGTACCGGGAAATAGAGAAGGCATGTCAGAACGGCAAGGTTACATTGATCATGGGAGACTTCAATATGCAGGTGGACTGGGTAAATAATGTTGCTAGTGGATCTAAAGAAAGGGAATTCATGGAATGCTTACAGGATGGCTTTTTGGAACAGCTTGTCATGGAGCCCACAAGAGAGCAGGCTATTCTGGACCTAGTAATTTGCAATGAACCAGACTCTATAAAAGATCTTAAAGTAAGGGAACCCTTAGGAAGTAGCGACCATAATATGGTAGAGTTCAGTCTGGAGTTTGAAAGGGAGAAGGCAAAATCTGATGTAATGGTATTACAGTTGAATAAAGGTAATTATGAGGGCATGAGAGAGGAACTGACTAAAATAGACTGGAAGCAGAGGCTAACCGGGAAGACACTAGAGCAAAAATGGCAGGAGTTTGTAGGTATAATTGAGGACACTGTACAGAGGTTCATTCCCAAGAAAAGAAAGATTAACCGGGGAGGGATTAGACAACCTTGGCTGACAAAGGAAGTCAGGAAATGTATTAAAGAAAAAGAGAGATCCTATAAAGTGGCTAGAAACAGTGGGAAATCAGAAGATTGGGAAGGATACAAAAGCCAACAGAGGATAACAAAGAGTGTAATAAGAAATGAGAGGATCAAATATGAAGGTAGGCTAGCCAGTAATATTAGAAATAATAGTAAAAGTTTCTTTCAGTACATAAGAAACAAACGACAGGCAAAAGTAGACATTGGGCCACTTCAAACTGATGCAGGGAGCCTAGTGATGGGAGATAAGGAAATAGCAGGAGAACTTAACAAGTACTTTGCGTCAGTTTTCACAGTGGAAGACATGAGTAATATCCCAAAAATTAAAGGGTGTTACGGGGCTGAGTTGAGTATGGTTGTCATTACAAAAGAGATAGTGCTAGAAAAGCTAAAAAGTCTTAAAATTGATAAATCTCCTGGCCCCGATGGGATACACCCTAGAGTTCTGAGAGAGGTGGCTGAGGAAATAGCAGAGGCATTGGTTGAGATCTTTCAAGAGTCACTGGAGTCAGGAAAGGTCCCGGATGATTGGAAGATGGCTGTAGTAACCCCCTTGTTCAAGAAAGGATCAAGGCAAAAGATGGAAAATTATAGGCCAATCAGCTTAACCTCGGTTGTTGGTAAAATTCTAGAATCCATCATTAAGGATGAGGTTTCTAAATTCTTGGAAGAGCAGAGTCTGATTAGAACAAGTCAACATGGATTTAGTAAAGGGAGGTCATGCCTGACAAACCTGTTGGAATTTTTTGAAGAGGTAACAAGTAGGTTAGACCAGGGAAACCCAGTGGATGTGGTCTATCTGGACTTTCAAAAGGCCTTTGATAAGGTGCCACACGGGAGGCTGCTGAGCAAGGTGAGGGCCCATGGTGTTCGACGTGAGCTGCTGGGATGGATTAAGGATTGGCTATCTAACAGAAGGTAGAGAGTTGGGATAAAAGGTTCTTTTTCAGAATGGCAACCGGTGACGAGTGGTGTCCCGCAGGGTTCGGTGCTTGGGCCACAGCTGTTCGCATTATATATTAATGATTTGGATGAGGGAACCGGGGGCATTCTAGCGAAGTTTGCCGATGATACGAAGTTAGGTGGACAGGCAGGTAGTACTGAGGAAGTGGGGAGGCTACAGAAGGATCTAGACAGGTTGGGAGAGTGGTCCAGGAAATGGCTGATGGAATTTAACATGAGCAAGTGCGAGGTCTTGCACTTTGGCAAAAAGAATAAAAGCATGGACTACTTTCTAAATGGTGAGAAACTTAATAAAGCCAAAGCACAAAGGGATCTGGGAGTGCTAGTCGAGGATTCTCTAAAGGTAAACATGCAGGTTGAGTCTGTGATTAAGAAAGCGAATGCAATGTTGTCTCTTATCTCAAGAGGGTTGGAATATAAAAGCAGAGATGTACTACTAAGACTTTATAAAGCTCTGGTTAGGCCCCATTTGGAGTACTGTGTCCAGTTTTGGTCCCCACACCTCAGGAAGGACATACTGGCACTGGAACGTGTCCAGCGGAGATTCACACGGATGATCCCTGGAATGACAGGTCTAGCATATGAGGAACGGCTGAGGATACTGGGATTGTATTCGTTGGAGTTTAGAAGATTAAGGGGAGATCTAATAGAGACGTACAAAATAATACATGGCTTTGAAAAGGTGGATGCTAGAAAATTGTTTCTGTTAGGCGAGGAGACTAGGACCCGTGGACACAGCCTTAGAATTAGAGGGGGTCATTTCAGAACGGAAATGCGGAGACATTTCTTCAGCCAGAGAGTGGTGGGCCTGTGGAATTCATTGCCACGGAGTGCAGTGGAAGCCGGGACGCTAAATGTCTTCAAGGCCGAGATTGATAGGTTCTTGTTGTCTAGAGGAATTAAGGGCTACGGGGAGAACGCTGGCAAGTGGAGCTGAAATGCGCATCAGCCATGATTGAATGGCGGAGTGGACTCGATGGGCCGAATGGCCTTACTTCCACTCCTATGTCTTATGGTCTTATGGTCTTATGGTCTTATAGATGGCAAAATGTCGCATTAAATGTCGGACATGTTGCATCATTATACACAAAGGCTGGCAGGAGAATAAAATGGGTGCAAATTGTATAAGAGAGGAAGCACTCCTTCAAAGCTCAGCGTATTGTTCTAGTGGCAGTGTAGACTAATGTGTTTACCTTTTCTAGTGGGATGGTACTCATGCTGTAAAAGAGTTGGTCACTTATGCCTATTGTTGCACATTACATTGCGAGTCGGTTTCCTGGGTAATGTTTAAAAGTTCTTTATGTTTTACTTTCATTCCTTTCTTTCAAGACCTGCATAGCAGAGTGGCGCAGCGGGAACATGCTGGGCCCATAACCTAGAGGTCGATGGATCGAAACCATCCTCTGCTATCCTCTCCATGCCATCTTGAGCAGCTTTCCCCTATACTGGTGCTATGTTCTGTACCTTGCTTCCCCAAAGAGTCTGAATATTGTCACAACGATATACTGGCCCAGTGTAGAAAGTGGAGGTACACGTGTCGAGTTCTGAGTGGTGTTCTCCTGTACTCTGTCTTCTTTGTTGAGGAGGGCAATGCTTGTCCCTTGGCCACCCGGGTGTTCGAGCCAAATTTAGAAAGAGAATGGTGTAATTATCCACCAGTGGAGAAAGCCCGGGTCCTGGGAGACAGAATGAGAAGCAGATGTTCGGGATTTTTAGCTTTGGTAAATAGAATTAAGGAGAATCCAAAGAGCTTTTGCAAATACATAAAGGACAAAAGGGGAACGAGGGAGAGAATAGGACCTCTCAAAGACCAGCAAGGCAGCCTTTGTGTGGAGCTGCAAAAACTGGGGGAGATACTAAATGAGTATTTTGCATCAGTATTTACTGTGCAAGAGGATGTGGAAGATATAGATGTTAGGGAAATAGATGGTGACATCTTGTAAAGTGTCCATATAATACAGAGGAAGAAGTGCTGGATGTCTTGAAACGGGTAAAAGAACGATAGATCAGTGACCTTGACTTTGGTGGTGGGCAAGTTGTTGGAGGGAATCCTGAGGGACAGGATGTACATGTATTTGGAAAAGCAAGGACTGATTAGGAATAGTCAACATGGCTTTGTGCATGGGAAATCATGTCTCACAAACTTTATTGAGTTTTTTGAGGAAGTAACAAGGAGGATTGAAGAGGGCAGAGGGGTAGATGTGATCCATATGGACTTCAAGTAAGGTATTCGACAAGGTTCCCCATGGGAGACTGATTAGCAAGGTTAGATATCACAGAATACAGGGACAACTAGCCATTTGGATAGAGAACTGGCTCAAAGGTAGAATTCAGAGGGTGGTGCTGGAGGGTTGTTTTTCAGACTGGAGGCCTGTGACCAGTAGAGTGCCACAAGGATCGGTGCTGGGTCCTATACTTTTTGTCATTTACATAAATGATTTGGATGTGAGCATAAGAGGTACAGTTAGTAAGTTTGCAGATGACACCAAAATTGGAGGTGTAGTGGACAGCGAAGAGGGTTACCTCAGATTACAACAGGATCTTGACCAGATGGGCCAATGGGCTGAGGAGTGGCAGATGGAGTTTAATTCAGATAAATGCGAGGTGCTGCATTTTGGGAAAGCAAATCTTATTTTGTACAGAAGTTGGGATGTCATGTTGCAGCTGTGCAGGACATTGGTTAGGCCACAGTTGGAATATTGCATGCAATTCTGGTCTCCTTCCTATCGGAAAGATGTTGTGAAACTTGAAAGGGTTCAGAAAAGATTTACAAGTATGTTGCCAGGGTTGGAGGATTTGAGCTTTCGGGAGAGGCTCAACAGGCTGGGGCTGTTTTCCCTGGAGCGTCGGAGGCTGAGGGGTGACCTTATAGAGGTTTACAAAATTATGAGGGGCATGGATAGGGTAAATAGGCAAAGTCTTTTCCCTGGGGTTGGGGAGTCCAGAACTAGAGAGCATAGGTCTAGAGTGAGAGGGGAAAGGTATAAAAGAGACCTATGGGGCAACGTTTTCACACAGAGGGTGGTATGTGTATGGAATGAGCTGCCAGACGAAGTGGTGGAGGCTGGTACAATTGCAACATTTAAGAGGCATTTGGATGGGTATATGAATAGGAAGGGTTTGGAGGGATATGGGCCGGGTGCTGGCAGGTGGGACTAGATTGGGTTGGGATATCTGATCAGCAGGGACGGGTTGGACCGAAGGGTCTGTTTCCATGCTGTACATCTCTATGACTCTGTGGCTCATTCTCTTGCACTTTGGAGTCTTTTTATTCCAGTTGTCAATCATTTTCAGTTTAAGTGAGAGATACAGTCAGAGGCAGCTCTGTACATGACCAATCTTCTAATGCGCACGGACCAATCCAAACTACATTCAGTAAGTGTATTGGTCTGGTATCGACTTCTCCTCCAGGTGCTGACATGAACAAGTTGGAATTTTGCAACAGTCAGGCACCCCGTTTTTTGGCTAATATACCACGAAGATCTGTGGATGCCGGAAATCTTAAACAGCAACAGGAGAAATATTAAACTGTTGAGAGAAATCAGGATGTGGAGGTGCTGGTGTTGGAGAAAGTCAGAGATCACAAGACACGAGATTATAGTCCCAACAGGTTTATTTGAAATCACAGGTTTTCGGAGTGCTGCTCCTTTGTCAGGTGAAGTGAAAACAGTCTTCGGTTTCTACCCCCCTCACCCTTGCTCCGAAGAAGGGCCACAAGACTTGAAACATTAACCCTGCTTTCTCCCTGCAGACGCTGCCAGACCTACTGCGTTTATCCAGCAATTTCTGCTTTTGTTTCACCTACCTTTGAAGATGGTTTGGAAAATGTGGAGCTTATCCAGGAGAGAAAAAAAGGTATAATCTGCAAGCGGCAGCAAGAGATGGCTAATCTCAGATTCAGAGAGAGGTTTAAAAGACACACAGAGAAACTATCAAGCATCCTCTACTATTGCCGTCTGAGGGAATATGAGAAAATAATTTTTTGTCAGAGTACAGAATGCCCGGAGAACCCAAATCAGTTGGGAGGCTGTTATTTATTTCCTGTGCCTCCACTGCATTACATTGTCATGACCACTAATCACAAAACATATGATTTCTGCATGAGATATGGTCCAAGGCACCTTCTAATGTCTTCAGGTGTAAGAACCCACAGCTCTTATCTCATAAAGGAGCAGGGGGAGTTGGCCTGGGGTCTCATTGACAATATGAGAGTAGACAGACAAGATTTCTGAGCACAGTTTCGTAGATGGAGGGATTTGAGTTTTACGTGGATAGATTAGGGAAGCTGAGGTTGCTTTCCTTTGAGAGGAGAAAGCGAGGACTGCAGATGCTGGAGATCAGAGCTGAAAAATGTGTTGCTGGAAAAGCGCAGCAGGTCAGGCAGCATCCAAGGAGCAGGAGAATCGGCGTTTTGGGCATGAGCCCTTCTTCAGGAATGAGGAGGGTGTGCCAAGCAGGCTAAGATAAAAGGTAGGGAGGAGGGACTTGGGGGACGGGTGTTGGGAATGCGATAGGTGGAAGGAGGTTAAGGTGAGGGTGATAGGCCGGAGAGGGGGTGGGGGCGGAGAGGTCGGGAAGAAGGTTGCAGCTTAAGAAGGTGGTGCTGAGTCCAAGGGTTGGGACTGAGAAAAGGTGGGGGGAGGGGAAATGAGGAAGCTGGAGAAATCTGCATTCATCCCTTGTGGTTAGAGGGTTCCTAGGTGGAAGATGAGGTGCTCTTCCTCCAGACGTCGTGTTGCCATGGTCTGGCGATGGAGGAGGCCAAGGACCCGCATGTCCTTGGTGGAGTGGGAGGGGGAGTTAAAATGTTCAGCCACGGGGCGGTTGGGTTGGTTCCTGCGGGTGTCCCAGAGGTGTTCTCATAGTCCCACAACCCTGCACCCCCCGTTTCTACCTCCTGCCCAAAATCCACAAACCTTACTGCCCCGGCTGACCCATTGTCTCAGCTGCTCCCGCCCCTCCGAACTCATCTCTGCATACCTCGACACGGTCCTGTCCCCCTTAGTCTAAGAACTCCCCACCTACGTTCGGGACACCACCCACGCCCTCCACCTCCTCCATGATTTTCACTTCCCCGGCCCCCAACGCCTAATCTTCACCATGGACATCCAGTCCCTGTACACCTCCATCCCCCATCATGAAGGCCTCAAAGCCCTCCGCTTCTTCCTTCCCCGCTGTACCAACCAGTACCCTTCCACTGACACCCTCCTTCGACTGACTGAACTGGTCCTCACTCTGAACAACTTCTCTTTCCAATCCTCCCACTTCCTCCAAACCAAAGGAGTATCCATGGGCACCCGCATGGGCCCCAGCTATGCCTGCCTCTTCGTCAGATATGTGGAACAGTCCATCTTCTGCAGCTACACTGGCACCATCCCCCACCTTTTCCTCCACTACATCGATGACTGTATCGACGCTACTTCGTGCTCCCATGAGGAGGTTGAACAGTTCATCCACTTTACTAACACCTTCCACCCCGACCTCAAATTTACCTGGACCGTCTCAGACTCCTCCCTCCCTTCCTAGGCCTCTCCATTTCTATCTCGGGCGACTGACTCAACACGGACGTTTACTACAAACCAACTGACTCCCACAGCTACCTAGATTATACCTCCTCCTACCCTGCCCCCTGTAAAAACGCCATCCCATATTCCCAATTCCTTCGCCTTTGCCGCATCTGCTCCCAGGAGGACCAATTCCAATACCGAACAACCCAGATGGCTTCCTTCTTCAAAGACCACAATTTCCCCTCCAACGTGGTTGACAATGCTCTCCACCGCATCTCCTTCACTTCCCGCTCCTCCGTCCTTGAAACCCGCCCCTCCAATCGCCACCAGGACAAAACCCCACTGGTCCTCACCTACCACCCCACCAACCTCCAGATACATCGTATCATCCTTCATCATTTCCGCCACCTCCAAACAGACCCCACCACCAAGGATATATTTCCCTCCCCTCCCCTATCAGCGTTCCGGAAAGACCACTCCCTCCACGACTCCCTCATCAGGTCCACACTCCCCACCAACCCAACCTCCACTCCCGGCACCTTCCCCTGCAACCGCAAGAAATGCAAAACTTGTGCCCACACCTCCCCCCTCACTTCCCTCCAAGGCCCCAAGGGATCCTTCCATATCCATCACAAATTCACCTGCACCTCCACACACATCATTTACTGCATCCGCTGCACCCGATGTGGCCTCCTATACTTTGGGGAGACAGGCCGCCTACTTGCAGAACGTTTCAGAGAACACCTCTGGGACACCCGCACCAACCAACTTAACCGCCCCGTGGCTGAACACTTTAACTCCGCCAAGGACATGCAGGACCTTGGCCTCCTCCATTGCCAGACCATGGCAACATGACTCTTGGAGGAAGAGCACCTCATCTTCCACTTAGGAACCCTCCAACCACAAGGGATGAACTCAGATTTATCCAGCTTCCTCATTTCCCCTCCCCCCACCTTGTCTCAGTCCCAACCCTCAGACTCAGCACAACCTTCTTGACCTACAATCTTCTTCCCGACCTCTCCGCCCCCACCCCCTCTCCGGCCTATCACCCTCACCTTAACCTCCTTCCACCGATCGTATTCCCGACGCCCCTCCCCCAAGTCCCTCCTCCCTGCCTTTTATCTTAGCCTGCTTGGCACACCCTCCTCATTCCTGAAAAAGGGCTTATGCCCGAAACGTCGATTCTCCCTTTGAGAGGAGAAGATTTAAGAGAAAGTCTGGCACAAGAGTTCAACATCTTGTTCATGTGCAGGAAGCTTATTTTTATTCATTCCCAGTCTTTGGCTGTCAATGGCTGAGCCAGCAGATCTCGCCCATCTCAAATTGTTCTGGAGAAGGTGGACTTGAACTACATTTATGACCCATTGCATTCCACGGAGTGTTGGGAGACTGGGGATGGTATTGGGAGTGGAGTTATAGGATTTCTACGTTATGAAAGTAAAGGAAAACTGATATATTTTCAAGTCCGGCTTGGAGGCAAACTTGCAGATGATGATGTTCCTTTGTATCTGCTGCCCTTGTCCTTCTTGATGATAGCGGTCAGGGATTTGCTGTTCAAGGAACATTGGTGCATTATTGCAGTGAAGCGAGTACACACTGCTGATCAGAAGCGTCGCTGGTACAGGGAGTAAGTATTGAAAGTGCTAGTGAGGTGTTAATCGACTGGGCTGCTTTGCTGGGTGTTGTTGGAGCTGCACCCATCCACACAGCTGGAACTAGACAGAAACTATTTTTTTGGATGGACCTATTTAAGGTTATTTTCTAAGAAAAAATAGTGGCACGAGGTGAAAATGTTTCATTCTGTGAATGGTCAAAAAATGTGGTAGCTGGTGATTCAGTTGAAGATTTCAGAAAAGGATTCAGTGATTTGTCTGAAGAGAGAAAGATTGCGGGGCGATGGTGAAAGAATGGTTAGGGGAGGTAGCTGGGTGAGCTGCTATAGCAGATGCAATGAGCTGAATGGCCTCCAGTGCATTCCATGACACTATAATTGCTGCTTGTAGGAGCTTGCTGTGCACAACCTATCTTCCAGATTTCCGACATTAAAACCATGGCTTATTCCTTAAATAGTGGCTATAAAGTTTTTTGGACCATCCCATTGCCACATCCAAGTGCTAGATATATAGACTTCCTGCAACGTGGAACTTGACCATTCAGCCTACATGACCCTCCAAAGATCATCCTACCCCCATCCCTAGAGCCCTGCATTTCCCTTGGATAACCCACCTAGCCTGCACATCCCTGGACACTATGAACAATTTAGCATGACCAATCCACCTAAGCTATACATCTTTTGACTGTGGGAGGAAACCAGAGCACCCGGAGAAAACCCATGCAGACACAGGGGAGAATGTGCAAACTCCATCCAGACAGTTGCCTGAGGCGGGAATTGAACCCGTGTCCCTAGCACTGCGAGGCGATAATGCTGACCACTGAGCCACATGGGACCCATTCCTATAGGTGCATAAATCTTTTCTTCTATTTAATATAGCTTTCATCAGCATTGTACAGCAAGCTGTATTTAGTGCTGATTAATCTGTTTGCAATTTCTGTAATAGTGCAGTTCTTTGCAAATTCAATATTAACCTATAACTGTAGTGAGCCACAAACCCAAATATTGCAAGTGGTATAATCTCCCTACCAATAAGTCTCCATCCATTAGTATCAACTTCTGTTCTTTGTTACGCTTGTAATATATTTTTGTTCCTCCTGCTCCTGATGGTGGATTTACCAAGGAAACTGAGTCTGCAGGAGTTATTCACCCTGTGGTGTGAAGGAGCCTTATTAATCTCCATACCATTAGCCCAAGGTCCTTCAGCTGTCTTTTCAACATTTCCCTTCTGTTAATTTCATTGAAACACTGTTACACACAGTCCTCAGCCAAAAAGTGTCTCAAGAGTCAATACTCAGACTGTTGTGCTCTTGTTTCTCTCTGTGAATAAGTTAGCTTCTGTATATTCAATCAAATGGCTTGGATGTTATAATCGATCATGGAACAATAAATCACTGTGCTGCCGAGTCTCTCGTCTCATTATTAGTAAGTGCAAAGGGGCAATAGAGAGAAAACAAACAGCCAGTCAGGAATTCACCTGGGCTGTTGAATTTAATTGAGCTGAGGAATGGGGCAACGTTAATTGCTGATAGGGTGCGATGATGTTGTGACAGTGTCACTCGTCAACTAATTCCAATGGCTAATGCCTCAATGCAGCTGGGAGAATATAAATTCAATGATTTAAAAACATGAAGTGTAAAGCCAGTTAGTAATGGTCTCCATCATTGATTGTTGTAGAGATCAATCATTAATGGCCTTTAGGAATGAAATCTGCCACTTACCTATCTTGGCATTGTCTGCAAATTTATCCACCATGCTTTCACTTCCCTCCTCTACTTCTTGAAGTCAATTGTAAAATGTCGACACTCAAGCACAGAAACCTGCAGGACTCCACTCATCACAACCTGTCAATCAGCCAATTTATATAAACTCTCTCTTTTCTGCCAGCCATCCAATTTCTTTTCCAATACAAAAACAGAAGTTGCTGGAAAAGTTCCGCAGGTCTGGTAGCATCTGTGAAGGGAAATCAGGGTTAACCTGTGTTAGATTAGATTACCTACAGTGTGGAAACAGGCCCTTCGGACCAACAAGTCCACACCGACCCGCCGAAGCGTAACCCACCCAGACCCATTCTCCTACATTTACCCCTTCACCTAACACTACGGGCAATTTAGCGTGGCCAATTCACCTAACCTGCACATTTTTGGACTGTGGGAGGTAACCCACGCAGACACAGGGAGAATATGCAAACTCCACACAGACAGTCGCCTGAGGCAGGAATTGAACCCAGGTCTCTGACGCTGTGAGGCAGCAGTGCTAACCACTGTGCCACCATGCCACCCATAAAATTTCAGGTCTGGTGATCCTTCCTCAGAACCGTCCTCACCAGACCTGAAACATTAACTCTAGTTTCTCTTCACAGGTGCTGCCAGACCTGCTGAGTTTTTCCAACAATTTCTGTTTTCGTTTCTGGTTTACAGCATCTGCAGTTCTTTTGGGTTGTTTTTTTCATTTTATTTTATCTATATAAATATGTTCCCTACTACACCATAAGCTTTAATTTTTTGCAATAACTATTGATGTGGCACTTTGTCAAATGCCTTCTGGAAACCAAAGTACAGTTTGTCAATAGGCTCCCCTTTATCCAATAAATTGATTAAATAAATTGATGAAACCATGCTGACTCGTGCCAATTTCCTTCAGTTTTTCTGAGTGTGCACATATTATCTCTTTAAAGAAGTGATTCCAGCACTTTCCGACATGTCAAGTTCATTGGCCTAGAATTTCCAGTTTCTATCTACCCCTCTTCTCGAATAAACCAGCTATATTTGCTCTGTACCAGTCTGATAAAACATTTCCAGCATCTTTGGAAATTCCTTATTAGCAACATCTTTGAAGCCCTCATAATGAATATCCATCAGGATTGATAGACTTGTCAGCCCACGTGTTCACACTCAGTCCCACATTTCCCTTGATAGCTGTGATGATGATGCTCCTTTACAAGGCTAGGTTGTCCTTGTTTTTTTTTTCAAAAGGGGTTGTAAAAGGCAGAGGTTCTGATTTGTCTGGATAGGCTACTTTTTCATGGCTAACAGATACTGCCAAAGGCAGCAATCAGGATAAAGGGCCTTTTTTTTAAAATAAGCACTTGTCCAAAAAAAAGCAATTGTCCAGTTCTCCCAGTTCAGGAATTTTTCTAGTTTGGTTTAATTCCAGCTGGGGACCCCGAGAAGCTGTTGGAAAAAAAGGCGCTCCATGTTTCACCAATAATCCTGAGCTGATCCTCTCTGCAATCTATCTCTCTCTCTCCTGTAAGAAGTGTGTTTGAATTGAGCTTTTTTGCCAAGGAGTGTGTTAATGGGATGTTGCAGGAAATCGGAACAGCTCTTTGTAACGTTGTGGGGGATGTCATGTTGGTCAGGTTTTCAGATAGTTGTTATTCTAAATTCTGTTTTCTTTTGTTTGTGTTTCATTCGGTACTCTGGAAATGAATTCTGTTTTGTTTCAAACTGAGTGGTTTGACCAGCTGCATCACTCCTGGAATATCCACATCACACCTGCTTAAAACATTAGGGTCTGGGTTACCTCCTTGAAATGTTTTGAGGACGTCCGGCCTGGTCTATAATATAGTTGGAAAGATGTTGTGAAACTTGAAAGGGTTCAGAAAAGATTTACAAGGATGTTGCCAGGGTTGGAGGGTTTGAGCTATAGGGAGAGGTTGAATAGGCTGGGGCTGTTTTCCCTGGAGCATCGGAGGCTGAGGGGTGACCTTATAGACGTTTATAAAATCATGAGGGGCATGGATAGGATAAATAGACAAAGTCTCTTCCCTGGGATGGGGGAATCCAGATCGAGAAGGCATAGGTTTAGGGTGAGAGGGGAAAGATGTGAAAGAGACCTAAGGGGCAATGTTTTTACACAGAGGGTGGTACGTGTATGGAATGAGCTGCCAGAGGAAGTGGTGGAAGCTGGTACAATTGCAAGATTTAAGAGGCATTTGGATAGGTATAGGAATAGGAAGGGTTTGGAGGGATATGGTCCGGGTGCTGGTTGGTGGGACTAGATTGGGTTGGGATATCTGGTCAGCATGGGCGAGTTTGACCGAAGGGTCTGTTTCCGTGCTGTACATCTCTATGACTCTTTGACTCTATAACTCAGAGCTGTCCTGGCCCCCAGTTTCACTTCATCCTCCAGCTCATTCAACATTCTAACAAGAAAACTTTTCTTTTCCTTTCAAGCATTAAGGAACACAAGCCTATTCAGCCTCTCCCTATAGCTCAAAACCTCCAACCCTGGCAACATCCTTGAAAATCTTTTCTGAACCCTTTCAAGTTTCACAACATCTTTCCAACTATATAAGAGACCAGGCCGGACGCCCTCAAAACATTTCAAGGAGGTAACCCAGACCCTAATGTTTTAAGCAGGTGTGAAGTGGATATTCCAGGAGTGATGCAGCTGGTCAAACCACTCAGTTTGAAACAAAACAGAATTCATTTCCAGAGAGATTCCCCAGGCCCCTCCGGAACATTGTTCCCCTCACCTTCTCCCTGACTCTATCCTTTCTCCCAACCTCACCTCCTGTCTTGTTTTTACTATCCCCTCTGACCTTCTGTTCTCTTATTCTGAAGAAAGTTCACTGGACCCGAAATGTTGCTTCCTCTCCACAGTTTCTGCCAGATCTGCTGAGCGTTTCCAGCATTTTCTGTTTTTGTTTCTGATTTCTAGCACCTGCTCTTCTTTTATTTGTTTAAAGATTATATTTTTTAGTCATGATGGCATTGGCCACGTACGTTGTCACTTCCTGTCTTTTGTAAGTCCATCAATGAGATACCTTGCAGATTTTTCAATTAATCATTTTGATTACATGTACTAACCTAGAGGGGAGCAAAAGCAGTGACAATAAATGGAACACTTGGAAATGAATTAATGTACTGGTTGTTAAAAAAAACACAGTTATGACATGTGCATGACAAATCAGAACAGTAGACATCATTCCTAAGATTTCCTGATCTTTCCTTGTGGGAATGTAATTCTCATTGCAAAGAATACACATTTTTCTTTATACTCCCTCAGGGGATGTGGGTGTCACTTTGGAAAAGCCAATAATTTTTTTGTCTCTCCCTAACTGCTCTCGAGAAGGTGAAGGTGAGGTGCCTTTTTGTCGAAGAAACTTTTTATTACCTGGCACCCATGAGAGCAGGAGTGTGCCTGTTGATCAACTATTCCAGATAATCAAGACGTCCACATAATCATTGTAACACTAAGTAATAGGAGCATAATTAGGGGATATGCACATCACTGTCATACTTTATTTATAACATAATCACTGAAATAATGATCCAACTTTGCCTTCTCAGCACAGAGCATACACTCACACCCTCAGCTGACTATTCGGACATTGCAGGTTTTCAAGAAGAAATTGACACAAAATTGGGTTGACTGTTATATACATTCTATAGAATGCCAAGTGTGTTTACATTGAGGTAAATAAGTTTGAAAAAAACTATAATAATCAAGTAGAATAGAACAGTAAACTTGACAGTTTTTGAGGTACATAACTGCATTGGCGGTTTGTCAAGAATGCAGTGTTCATAAGGTGTTGGCTAAAGCATTAGGTTTGCTGCATGTAGCTGAGTCCTTTATGAGGTAATCTCAGACAGAACTTCACCGTTAACCACATTGCTGTGCATCTGAACTCACATGTGATCACACTGAGAAGGTTGGCGGATTTCCTTCCCCAACTGATTTGTGAAACCGTTGGGTTTTTCAACAATCCAGTCATGGCCGCCATTACTGATGGCACCCGTTTAATTCAAGATTTATTGAATCCATTGAACATTAGCTCCTCAAATTACTGTGGGTGGGATTAGAACCCGTGCCTCAAAATCCTTAGTCCAGGCCTCTGGACTACGAAGTTTCATAACATACCACACTGACGCCACAACCGTTTTCTCCCCGAAAATGAAGCGGTGCAAAAAAAATGATGATGAATGAGGTAAGAGCAAAGAACCTTGAAATCAACGACTTCAGATTTCAGTGAGTAAACTCTCAATAGATTTTAATGAATTTGCGTTTTATGCTGTTTAATAGAGCAACTAACTGGTTAATGACTCTATTAAAATTCCAGATGAAAGAATTTCAGGCAAACAGGAAGCTGCATGAGCATTAATATTAGAACAACCTGATTTTTTTTTAAAAGGTGCTAACATTAAAGCAAAGCCAGGAATATTAAGATGAATCAACAGATGTTGTGAATCTTTTGATCTTTAAGGGAGGCTCTGGTGAGTGAGATTCCCTTTTTAAAGCATCTCCCATATCAAATGTGCACATGTTAAATAAACATGTCAGGGTAGAGCTGGAATTAATAAAGTCTCCAAAGAAATTAAGGACACAAATGTGCTGTTAGGTGTAATGGAGAGACGATTGTTGTAATGTTACAAAACAGGTGCGTCGTCATTAACAGAATGGACAGCGCATTATTTCCATATTGATGTATCTAGCTACTAATGACTGGGTGATTTAAATTTGACCTTGCCTGTAGAGATTGAGGTGAGTTTGAGAACTCTGTCGAGGTTAATAGTGGTTTCTCGACTAAAGTGCTTAAAATTTATGTTGTTGAGAGGGTCAATTGCAACATAACCCAGGATAAATTACAATGACGGCCAAACAGCAACATCTGTTATGTTCCAGTAATATAGTCTATTCTGTTGGCAATGAGTTGTACAGACTCAGGTACTTTAGAATGATAGAATTCTTACAGCATGGAAGCAGGCCATTCAGCCCATTGAGTCCACAATGATTCTCCGAAGAGCATCCATTCAGACCCAGCCCCTACCGTATCCCTACATTTCCCATGGCTAACCACCTAACTTACACACCCCTGGGCATTATGGGCAATTTAGCGTGGCCAATTCACCTGACCTGCAGTTCTTTGGACTGTGGGAGGAAACCGGAGCACCCGGAGAAATCCGCACAGACAGCAGACGAATGTGCAAACTCCATACAGACAGTCACCTAAAGGTGGAATCGAACCTGGCCCCTGGTGCTGTAAGGCAGCAGTGCCAACCACTGAGCCACTGAATTCACCAAAGATCTTCAGACAGCACCTTCCAAACCCACAACCACTTCCATTTGGAAGGACAAGGGCAGCAGGTACTTGGGAACACCACCGCCAGCAAGCTCCTCTCCAAGCCACCCACCATCCTGACTTGGAAATATATTACTGTTCCTCCACTGTCGCTGGGTCAAAATCCTGGAATTCCTTTTCTAAGGGCATTGTGGGTCAACCTACAGCACATGGGCTGCAGTGGTTCAAGAAGGGAGCTCACCCCCACCACTTAAAGGGCAGCTGGGGGCAGTCAATAAATGCTGGCCCAGCCAGTGACACCCACAAAAATGTGTAAATTTTTAAAGCCCGTGCCACCGTGCTGTTCTAGCCAGTGTCTGGGAGAAAGATTGTTGATTGTTCTCATATCAAATATAGAGCCATTCAATGACAATCCTTTGATTAACGTTACCTCAAAAATCCCCAAATCTGAATCTGTGGAGAATCAAAATGGCAGGGTTAAATTAAAAAGAGAAGCTTGCATTTATATAGCACCTTCCACAACCACAGGACTGAAAGAACCATACAGCCACTGAAGTATATTTGAGGTTCTACTGCTGTTGTAGTGTAAAAATCAAAAACTGCAGCTAATTTACAATCAGAAAGGTCTCGCAATGAGATAACAAACCAGATAGATTGTTTCAGGATCAGAAGAAGAGTCACATTGGACCCGAAGCAGTTGCTCCAGGAGGAATCTTCCCAGTCTGGAATGTTGTCAACAATGTTGGGAAAATCACTTGAGATAGCCAGTGAGGAGCCTCTCCATGTTGAAAACAAAAAGTCCCATTTTCCAAACAAGTGTTATTGGGAGAGAGGAGATTCTCCCTCATGAGTGGTCAGAAACGTACGCGCGTGTTTTAACATTTCATTATTAATTAAACTCACCGCATGAATATTCAGTTTCCACTCTCCCACCTGCTAGATAGGAATTATATGATACTAAGTCTAGCCGTGAAGGTCAGAGCAGTAACCTGGTGACTCCAATTCACCTCTTGCCCTTCCAAACCTCCACCTTGAACACCAGTCACCAACCTTGTAGAGCACGCGTGTCTGCACCCAGCATCCGTGCCTCTTAGCATCGGACACAAACCAGCCTCACCATGTGGCATATCTCCAATCTCATCTATTCTACAACACCGTCCTGCATTTGAATGCTGCACCCTGGAGCCCCCTGGAGTTTTATATGACCATGGTGCTGCCAGCACACTGGGCACAGAGACACGAATATGTCCCGTGGACTCATCCAGGCTGTGTCTTAGGGCTCCTGGCTCTCTTGCTGCTCACGCACCCTATCAGTCAGGTACAGTAAGTCAAAGGCAGCCAACATTATCAGTCCAAGGGCTTGAATATGGTCAGTCTGCCGCTTGAGGTGGTCAAGATCGAAGGGTCCATACCTTTACAATCCCGGTAGTTACCCACAGTCAGCCTTGTAAGTTCAGTCTGGGGAAGACAGTCGAGAAGCTGTACAGATATCAGTCAGGGGTTTGGTCATGTATTGTGCTCAGATGTCCATCTAAGTCAGTCAAGGGAGTGGCCATGATCAGTTCTGGGCATCTGTCACTAAGAATCAAGTGGGGGTGGGTATGCGTTACTGGGGGGGGAGCACTACTGCAGAAGGGAGTGTGGGGAACATGATTATGGGTTTTGGAGGCAGCCTGCTGGGGTACACAGGGAATCATCATAGTGAAGGAGGGGAATGTGTATACGTCTTGAAGTGGTTGAAGAAGGCAGTTATAACCACCACCTTCTCAAAGGCAGTCAGGGATGGGAAATAAATAC
The DNA here is from genome assembly GCF_047496795.1 of Chiloscyllium punctatum. Classification (NCBI taxonomy): domain Eukaryota; kingdom Metazoa; phylum Chordata; class Chondrichthyes; order Orectolobiformes; family Hemiscylliidae; genus Chiloscyllium; species Chiloscyllium punctatum. The sequence continues at coordinate 13,632,698 of NC_092743.1, forward strand.
TGGCTGAGTCAGCAGTGCCCATATCTTATGCATGTATAAAAAAATCCTCAATATACAAGAGAAAGTGATGATAGAGCTGTTGAAGAAAAAAGAATAATGCAAGACAGGGATTATCAACAATCAGTAATACTAGGTCTGGCAAGTAGGCTCACTAAGCCTTGGTTGATGGGTAAAGTAAGGCAGCAAAGGTTTGGAAAGACAGATTAGATTGGGTCAAACATTAAGTATTCTCCAATGATTCTTATTGCTTTAAAATAAACTAACAAATGTTGTTGATAAACATTACAATTAGGATTGGAAAGTCCCAGCATGATTCATCACCAGGTCCAAAATTATACTAGCTCTCTCTCTCTTCCAAATCGTTTCCCTTGTTAAATAATCATATCATGTCCTCTTGAATGTATAAGTGCATTTCACCTCAAGTACCATTCTCTGCACTCTATTCATGCTCCCCATCACCTGCAAGGTTAATTACAGAAATCTAATTTTATAACACATGTAGCTCTAGGTGCCACAGTGAGTAGTGTCCCTGTCTCAGAGACAGATGCAGCATTCCTTCTACAGCATGTGGCTGCACTGCCATTGTGAGGGTTCCCACTGAAATAAAGGTCAATATTCCTTTGGCCTTCCTGACTGAACTTAGATGCTAGCTTTTAGTGAATCAAAGTCAAGGACTCTCAAATCCCTCTGAGCTGTAGATTTCTGCAGTCTTTCACCATTTAAATACAACATAGCTGTTCTTCCTTCCATGACCTCACATTTTCCCACATTACATTCCATCTGTCAAGTTATTCCTCATTCACTTAACCTGTCTCTATTCCTTGTGCCTACCTCACCACCTGCTTTCCCATCTATTTCCATGTCCTTCATAAGCTTAGCCATTGTACATTTACATCCCTCATCCAAGTCATTAATAAATATTGTTAATAATTGTGGTCCCAGCGCTAACCCCTGTGACACTCTACTCATTATAATGGTCATTCCAAAAATATCCTCACTCTGTCACTTCGATTAATCAACAAATTCTCTATCCATCTGAATATACTACCTCCAACATCATGGACACTTCTTATTAACGAGCATAGTTATCTTATCGATGTTTCTAAAGATATAGCACAGATCCCTGTTTCCTTGGTACTGGTGCCAGTCTTTCACGGAACAATTTATTCATGCTAAGCCTATCTTGCTTTAGTTTTATTTACCCAATGCACTGGCTCAGGTAATTATTCAGAGATTATTACCTGTGTAAGTTTGCTTTTTAGTACCTAGTTGCTCATAATCGCTCAGCAGAAGCTCTTTCTGTGTTTACCTATTATGTCGATATTCCAACTGACCACACAACTGTGGTATGGGGTGGCACAGTGCCTCAGTGGTTAACACTGTTGCCTCACAACGCCAGGGACCCAGGTTCAATTCCAACCTCGGGCAACTGTCTGTGTGGAGTTTGCACATTCTCCCCTTGTCTGTGTGGGTTTGCTCCGGTTTCCTCCCACAATCCAAAGATGTGCAAGTTAAGGTGAATTGACCATGCTAAATTGCCGCTTAGTGTTCAGGAATGTGTAGGCTAGTTGAATTAACCACGGGAAATGCAGGGTTAAAAGGATGGGGTGGGTTGCTCACCAATAGGTCAGTGTGGACTCGATGGGCTGAACAGCCTGCTTCCACACTGTAGGGATTCAATGGACTGGCTTCCCCTCCCACACCAAATTTGTCTCCTGCTCTGAGCAGATGTTTGGAACTCCAGTTTCTGAGCAGAATAGAGGTTGGATTTGGGGGGTGGGGAGGTGAGGTTCACATGAGGGAAGATTTGGAAAGTTAAAGCACAGGGCAATAGCTCGGGATAGTAATGCAGCTGATGGTGACCAGAGAAGGACAGGAAATGACAGCATGGAGATACATGAGAATACTCCAGCAAGCAAGGTGAGAGTAAAGAAAAATAGATAACAAGAGAGAGAATGGAAGGGCTTCGTAATCTGAATGCATACAGCATTTATAACACTGGCAGGCTACACAGCAGGTCTCATGCTCCAGTTTGCAGAGAACAGTGTGTATCCTGCTACAATCGGATTGCTCACTGCGAAAGCTACATTCCTTTTCATCTCTCCTGTTTGAATGGCTTGCTGTTCCATGATGCCTCATTCAGCTTACTCGTTCTCTCTGAAACCCTGAGCTGATTCTCCACAAGTTACAAGGCCTGTTGGACAATTGCCAGGGCTGAAACCTCTCCACTGCTACCACCTGGATCTCAGTACCAGCCCCATTCATAGTCACACTCTCTGGTCCCTGACCATGGGCCAAATCTAATGTATCGAGTCTAAGGATGTGACATTAGGTTCCTGGAACAATGGACCAAGATAATTTCCCTCTCCCTATATCACAGTCTCTTATACTTAGATGCCAACTCATCAACTGGGAGTCTAATATTCATGATAAGCTTGAATTAAATGATAAATCATGGTCATCAAATACCCCATATGGACTGCACTTTAAATAGTTCATAGGTCTTGCCCCAGTCATTAACGACAGTGTGAGTCATCAAATCTCATTGGTCACCAACACTGACTCTTTCATAAAGGAATTCCAAATCTTCAATTTTTGAAGATCTTAGCCTCGGGCACCCTCAAATGCTCTCCAACTCAAACTGCTTCAATTATTCATGGGTGGCACAGTGGTTAGCACTGCTGCCTCACGGCGCCAGAGACCCAGGTTCAATTCCTGCCTCAGACAACTGTCTGTGTGGAGTTTGCACATTCTCCCCATGTCTGTGTGGGTTTCCTCCAGGTGCTCCGGTTTCCTCCCACAGTCCCAAAAATATGTAGGTTAGGTGAATTGGCCACGCTAAATTGCCCATAGTGTTAGGTGAAAGGGTAAATGTAGGGGAATGGGTCTGGGTGGGTTGTTCTTCAGAGGGTCAGTGTGGACTTGTTGGGTGGAAGGGCCTGTTTCCACACTGTAGGTAATCTAATCTAATCTATTCCTGATGTCATGGTAGTTCAATCTCTTCTCACGAGACCACATTCACCAGGACTCCTGGATCTGCCCTCAGGCATTGAATTACCTACACAATTTTAGCTTTATCAAACAGCTAGTTTCACCAGGATGGCCACTGAGTTTCTCTAAACTCTAATCTTTCTCAGGGGCATCAGCCATATATCACTTGTGTGCTATTTCACCCCACTCTCTGCAGGACTGAACTATCAAAGTTGCTCAGGACTTCCTTTTCACCATAAACCCTTTCCATGGCATGAAGCTACCTTTCCCTATGACTTCTCCTGAACCCTAATGATCTGGACTTTGCCAACAGTGCTATGCTTCGGCCTTCTGCTCGAGCACTCACTTAGTTTCAAATTACCACTCACTCCTCTCCCGCCAAACACACAACTAAATTGAAACCAGAGGCTACACTCATCTCTGCAATGATGCAGCATACTCTGACCTGTCCTTAAATTGACTTTTAGTTTAAGTATCTATCAGTTATTATTTCTTCTTTGATCTGATGAAGTTGACATGGTTTTATAGCCTTTTAGAGTTCACTGAATGCTATAATCTAATTGAGTTCTAATTTTTGAAACAAGTAATTCCTCTGGACTGATTACGACATGTTGTGTAAATGCCATATCTCCAGCTCAGCAATCCCATCCCAAACGAAAACAGAAATTGCTGAAAAAGCTCAGGAGATCTGGCAGCATCTGTGTGGAGAAATCAGGCTTAGTGCTTTAACTGTTTCCAAACATTAACCACTTAAAACATGACCATGAATTTTTCAATGCACTATACTTCAAGTTGTTTCATTTGCTTTTTGTTTAAATTTTATTTTAAGTTGTATTTAATTGACTTATAAACTTTTCGCTCCACTCATCTGAGTGCATGTGACAATAAAGCTAATTCAATCCAACGTTTTTTGGCTCCTTAATAAAGAAAAGGATATAATTGCATTCAAAGCAGAAGGTATCAATGGACTCATTTCAGGAAAGATGGAGTCACAATTTGAGGAAGAGTTTGATGGGTTGGACTGGTAACCATCACCAATTAATAAGAGGTGCTCTATTAAAACATATAAAACCCTTAGGAAATTTGACAAGGTGGATGCTGAGAGGGGGCTTTCCCTTCTGGTACAGACTGGAACTAAGGGACACAGTTTAAAAATAAGCATCTCCCATTCAAGTTGGAGACAAGGAGAATCGTTTTCCTTTTCTCTCAGAGACAGAGAGAGAGAGAGAGAGGTAGAAAGACAAAGAGATTTGTGGAACATTCTTCCCCAGAGAGTGATAGAAGCAGGGTCACTGAATATTAAGTTAAAGGTAGGTTCTTGCAATCTTCATCATTCCTGCTATGTTAATTTTGCTGACAAATTCCCTAATCTTCATTACTATATTATTCTTCACTATTCAAATATTAGTCTTGATTAATTATCCTGCCTAACCTCTCAGGGTTGTCTGTCCTGAGCTTCCTGCAATGTTCCAATGAAGCACAATGCAACCTCAAGAAACGACACCTCATTTTCCACTTCAGCACATTATAGCCTCGAGGTCTCTCTATTGAATTCCGTAACTTCAAAAGCTGTCTGCATTATGTTCATTATCCATTTTTCTTTCACTCTCTCTCATTATTCCCCACCCCCAACCAGCCTTGTCTTGTTTGCGTCTCTTCATACAGAGGACCCATTCCCACACTTTCACATCTTTCTTTACATTCATTTCAAATCCCTCTTTTTTTCTCTTTCTTCTCCATCAACACCCCTTTTGTCTTTTGCACTGCATTTCTGCCTCTGTCAAAAATATTTTTAAAACCCCATTTTCAGACACCTTGCAGTTGTCAAAATGTTAACTCTGTTCCACTCTGCACAGATGCTGCCAGACCTGCTGAGTTTCTCCAGCATACTGTGCGGTTGTCTTCATCTATTGCTCATGTCCCAACTCCCACCAAGTCCCATCAACTCTGCACTCACTGATTTGCTCCTAACATAGTAATGCGTCAATTATAAAATTTTCCACTTTGTTTATAAGTATCTTTATGGCCTCAAACTCATTAACTATGAACAGTCTTCCAGCCACACAACCCTCCGAGACATCTGACCCCTTGAATGTCCTTGATTTTAATTGTTCCACCAAAATAACTGCACAGAGGCTGGTATCCTGTCACCAAGTCACCCTTTATTTACACATGCGCAGCCCATGGACTCAGACCAGCCAGCTCAGAGCCAGTCCCTAGAACGAACAGACCTTCTGAATCTCCTGTTTAGATCTGTTAGCCACTGCTCCCTGATCAGCCCAGATTAACAACACCAGCTAAGGATCACTTAGTCAATGAGATCCAATTGGCCCTGGTTCCAATCACTACATCTCTTTCTCTTCTCTTAGATGCTCCTAAACTGTGGATTTACCTCTCTAAACCTCTCTGCCTTTCTACCCCTCTCACTCCCATCCCTACGTAAAACACATTTTAAAGCTTACCCCTTCGTCAACCTGCCCTAATAAGACCTGACGTGTCTTAGTGCAAAATCTCATTTGATAATGGTGACTGTTAAATGCCTTGGAAGGTTTCACTTTGTAAGATGAATGACTTCATCCTGTTGGCTCATCATGGAGCAATACTAATGTAAAATCTAAACATTCTCTTTGCCAATCCATCTGCAGCAAACCTATTTGCATTCCATTAAATGTGTGCATTGTTCTGAATCGTTGCTTAGGAGACATACTCAAAGGGAACATTTTATGAAAAAAAAGCATTTTTTTTCAATTAATGGAAGACCCGATCTACGTTTTGCATGACAAGATTAACGCAAGTGGACTTTAAGGAGACAGTATTTCAGGAGTTTTGCTGAAGAGGGGGAGGAGGGAAGAAGGTACAAGTTTTGAACTGGTGCAGGAGCAGTAGAAGCATGTGACCCTGGTGAGAAGGGAAGCTGGGAAACAGGCACTAGAGAAAGGAAACAGACAAAAAGAAACCCACCTGTTGGAGATCAAAATAAGCTTTGGGATTGATTTTCAACATTAGCTTGATCTTCGTTGTCATGAGGGAATCATTGGATTGTTAAACAGGCATCACTGAGTGCATGGGGAATGCTTATAGTTTAAGCAAGCTCATTCACCAACAACTCCTTGGTTCTCACTGCGATGGTCATTATTCCAGTTTCTACCTGTGGCTGTGCTTTCTTGCCTTTGGATATTTATTATTGTGGATTATTATCGAGATTGTTAATTGGAACAGTTCCATTCCTAGTTTCATGTAAAATGATACATCTCTCGTTGGTGAGGAAGGTGTCCTTATTGTTATTTCTCACAGTGATGGTCCAGTTCATTTTTGGGTGGAGGGGGCAGGGATGTAAAAGTATCCCATGACACAGATGACATCCATTCAGCCCATGGTGTCTATTCTGGTCTTTGTTAAAGAACCTCATTCCCTACATCCCTGAAAATTTCTCCCCTTCTAGCATTGATTCAATTTCTTTTCAAGATTTGCAGCTGAGTCTATACATTCCAGATTGTAAGCTTCCCTCTATTGTAAGGTCAGAAGTGGGCATGTTCTCTCATAACTGCACAATGTTCAGCACCATTCACGACTCCTCAGATACTGAAGCAAGGTAAAAACAATGACTGCAGATGCTGAAAACCAAATACTGGATTAGTGGTGCTGGAAAAGCACAGCAGTTCAGGCAGCATCCAACGAGCAGCGAAATCGACGTTTCGGGCAAAAGCCCTTCATCAGGAATAAAGGCAGTGAGGCTGAAGCGTGGAGAGATAAGCTAGAGGAGGGTGGGGGTGGGGAGAAAGTAGCATAGAGTACAATGGGTGAGTGGGGGAGGAGATGAAGGTGATAGGTCAAGGAGGAGAGGGTGGAGTGGATAGGTGGAAAAGAAGATAGGCAGGTCGGACAAGTCCGGACAAGTCAAGGAGACAGTTAGTGAGCTGGAAGTTTGAAACTAGGATGAGGTGGGGGAAGGGGAAATGAGGAAACTGTTGAAGTCCATATTGATGCCCTGGGGTTGAAGTGTTCCGAGGCGGAAGATGAGGCGTCTTCATCAGGAATAAAGGCAGTGTCCTTGACACTGTCCTATCCCCCCTAATCCAGGAACTCCCCACATATGTTCGAGACACCACCCACGCCCCCCACCTCCTCCAAGACTTCCGTTTCCCCGGCCCCCAAAGCCTTATCTTCACCATGGATATCCAATCCCTCTACACCTCCATTCGCCATGACCAGGGCCTCCAAGCCCTCCGTTTTTCCCTCTCCAGACGTCCCCAACAGTACCCTTCCACTGACAATCTCATTCGTTTGGCCGAACTGGTCCTCACCCTTAACAATTTCTCCTTTGAATCCTCCCACTACCTCCAGACCAAAGGCGTAGCCATGGGCACACGTATGGGCCCCAGCTATGCCTGTCTCTTTGTTGGCTATGTAGAACAGTTGATCTTCTGTAATTACACCGGCACCACTCCCCACCTCTTCCTCCGCTACATTGATGACTGCATTGGCGCCACCTCGTGCTCCCGCGAGGAGGTTGAGCAATTCATCAACTTCACCAACACATTCCACCCTGACCTTAAATTTACCTGGACTATCTCTGACACCTCGCTCCCCTTCCTGGACCTCTCCATCTCCATTAGTGACGACCGACTTGACACTGACATTTTTTACAAACCCACCGACTCCCATAGCTACCTGGATTACACCTCTTCCCACCCTATCTCTTGCAAAAATGCCATCCCGTATTCCCAATTTCTCCGCCTCTGCCGTATCTGCTCCCAGGAGGACCAGTTCCACCATAGAACACACCAGATGGCCTCCTTCTTTAGAGACCGCAATTTCCCTTCCCACGTGGTTAAAGATGCCCTCCAACGCATCTCGTCCACATCCTGCACCTCCGCCCTCAGACCCCACCCCTCCAACCGTAACAAGGACAGAACGCCCCTGGTGCTCACCTTCCACCCTACAAACCTTCGCATCAACCAAATCATCCGCCGACATTTCCACCACCTCCAAAAAGACCCCACCACCAGGGATATATTTCCCTCCCCACCCCTTTCTGCCTTCCGCAAAGACCGTTCCCTCCGTGACTACCTGGTCAGGTCCACACCCCCCTACGACCCACCCTCCCAGTCTGGCACTTTCCCCTGCCACCGCAGGAACTGTAAAACCTGTGCCCACACCTCCTCCCTCACCTCTATCCAAGGCCCTAAAGGAGCCTTCCACATCCATCAAAGTTTCACCTGCACATCCACGAATATCATTTATTGTATCCGTTGCTCCCGATGTGGTCTCCTCTACATTGGGGAGACTGGGCGCCTCCTAGCAGAGCGCTTTAGGGAACATCTCCGAGACACCCGCACCAATCAACCAAACCGCCCCGTGGCCCAACATTTCAACTCCCCCTCCCACTCTGCTGAGGACATGGAGGTCCTGGGCCTCCTTCACCGCCGTTCCCTCACCACCAGACGCCTGGAGGAAGAACGCCTCATCTTCCGCCTCGGAACACTTCAACCCCAGGGCATCAATGTGGACTTCAACAGCTTCCTCATTTCCCCTTCCCCCACCTCATCCTAGTTTCAAACTTCCAGCTCACTAACTGTCTCCTTGACTTGTCCGGACTTGTCCGACCTGCCTATCTTCTTTTCCACCTATCCACTCCACCCTCTCCTCCTTGACCTATCACCTTCATCCCCTCCCCCATTCACCCATGTACTCTATGCTACTTTCTCCCCACCCCCACCCTCCTCTAGCTTATCTCTCCACACTTCAGGCTCTCTGCCTTTATTCCTGATGAAGGGCTTTTGCCCGAAACGTCGATTTCGCTGCTCGTTGGATGCTGCCTGAACTGCTCTGCTCTTCCAGCACCACTAATCCAGATACTGAAGCAGTCTGTGTTCAAATACAACAAAATATGGACAATATCTACGCTTGAACCGACAAGCAGCAAGTAGCATTCATGACCCTCAAATGGCAGGTAATCATTCCCAATAACAGACAATCTAACCACAGCCCCTTGACATTCAATGGTGTTTCAATCACTGAAACCTCCACTATCAACATCCTGGGGGTTATCATTGACCAGAAATTCAACTGGACTCACCACATAAATACAAAGGCTACAAAACCAGGTCAGAGGCAGGAAATACTGAGGCGAGTAACTCATCTCCTGACTCCCCAGAGCCCGTTCACCAGCTACAAGACACAAATCAGAAGTGTGATGGAATACTCGCCACTTGCCCTGGATAGATGCAGCTCCAACAACACTCAGAAAGCTTGACACCATTCAGGTCAAAGCAGCCCACTTGATAGGTACTGCATCCACTCCCTCCACCATGATCGCTCAGCAGCAGCAGTGTTTACTACCTACAAGATGCACTGCACAAATTCATCAAAAATCCTTAAACAGCACTTTCCAAACCTCTGACTACTCCCATCTGGAAGGACAAGGGCAGCATTCACATAGGAACACCACCACCTGCAAGTTCCCCTCAAAGCCATTGACTTGAAAATACATCGCCATTCCTTCATTGTCACTGGATCAAAATCCTGGGGTTCCCTTTCTAAGTGCATTGTGGGTCAACCTACAGAACATGGACTGCAGCGGTTAAATAAGGCAGCTCTCCACCACCTTCTCAAGGGGCAACTAGGCCCGGGTAATAAATGCTGATCTAGCTAATGATGTCCACATCCCACAAGTCAATTAAGAGAAAAATCTTGATGCATTAAAATCATCTCACCTTTGGGCCTTTGGCTGATAATTTTCTGAAATCCTCTGATTATCAAACCTTGTGGCAGTCAGTCTAAGTTCACAGAGTCCCCAGCAAAATGTCCATTTGGGGGGAATTCCCCTCAACTCCACCCCTATTCACTCAGCCCCCAGGAAAAGGCACGCCCAAATGCTAAAGCTGGAAATTTACTCAAAGGGTTTAACCACCTGTCACTGAGGCCCAGGATCTCATTCACCCACAATGGCTCATTGCAGAATTGGAGATTCAGAAATATGGAACAGGAAAATACCAAATGAAATCGAGTAAGGATGCCTCTGCTAAAACCCAGTGTGGAACAAACTAGCTTACTCCTATTACTTTCTCACAATCACTTGCATGAGTGAGAAATGTGTGTTTGGACTTGGAGATAGTAAGGACCGTAAACGCTGGACGTCAGAGTTGATAAAAAGTGGAGCTGGAAAGGCACACAGGTCAGGCAACATCAGAGGAGCAGGAATGTGTTTGGACTGATGGATGCACTGAATGACAGATTTGCTACAGTGGAGAATGAGACTGTCTGCATGAACAATACACTGAATGTCACTTTGCTGCCTTCTAATAGGAAAAAAAAACCCAAAGAACTGTGGATGCTGGAAATCAGAAATTGCCTGAAGAACACTGCAGGTCTGACAGCATCTGTGCAGAGAAAGAAGAATTAACATTTCAGGTCCATTGACTCTTCCTCAGAGCTGATTGTAGCTAGGAGGAAAGTTGATGGATATGCTAAAGAAGGGTTGGGGGTGGGAGGGAGTAGGAGTAAACACTAAGTGGACATGGAGCCCAGAGAAAGAGAAAAAAAACAGTTGGGCAGACAAAGGGGCAGCCAAAGGCCAACCTGGGAGAATGAAAAGCTGTGAATGGGGACCATGAGTGGCTGACAATGGACCATTTGTGGTGGCAGCCCATGTGAGGACAAGGCCTGGGTGTGTGGGAGCTTGGGTAAAGAAAGGACAGAAGCTAATTAGACTCTACAGTTGTTGAATTCAACATTGAGTCCAGAGATTGTAGACGTCCCAAGGGGAAAATAAGGTGCAGTATTTCCAACTTGCGCTGTGCTTCACTGGAACACTGCAGCGAGCCCAAGACATAGATGTAGGCCAGGGAGCAGGGTGGTGTGTTGAAGTAGCAGGCAACTGGAAGCTCAGGGTATTTACTACAGACAGAACATAGGTGTTCTGCAAAGCGGTCACCCAGTCTTCACTTTGTTCCCCTAATGTAGAGAAGGCCACATTGTGAGCAGGGAATATAGTAGAGCAGATTGAGTGAAGTGCTGGTAAAGTGCTGCTTGACGCAGAAGGCCTTTTGAATGTTTTGATTGAATCTGCCTCCATCACACTCTCACACAGCACTTTCCCTATCCTAAACAATCACTGCTGCAGGAAGATTTCCACATCCTAAAAATTTGCTGCTTCAGGAAGATTTCCCTCATTTGTTGGCCAACCAACATAAGAGTAAATGTTGATTGGCCAGCGATGCCCGTATCCTATGAGTCAATAAGTAAACAAAACCAGGAGCAGGAGAAGGCCATTCAGCCCCTCAAACCTGCTCTGCCATTCAACACAATCATGGCTGATCTCCTCTGGACCTCAACTCCACTTTCCGGCCCCCTCCCCATAATCCTTCAACCCATTACTAATTGAAAATCTATCTCCTCCTTTAATGTACTCCATGTCCTGGCGTCCACTGTACTCGGGGGCAGTGAATTCCACATATTCACAACCTTTTGAGGGAAGTAATCCCTCCTCTTCTCTGTTTTAAATCAGATATAACTTATCCTTAAACTATGACTTCTCATTCTAGATTGCCCTACAAGGGGAAATATCCTTTGTAACTCTATTTTATCAATCCCTTTTCGCACCTTATATGTCTCATATAAGTCTGTGCTCTCAAGCTCTTGATCCTTTTATGATTGGGACCATCTCCTCTAACTAGACCTCTCATGACTTGTTTAAAAATTCATTCACAGAATGAGGGTGTCGCTAGCAAGATCAGCATTCATTACCCATCCCTAATTGCTTCAAAAGGCTGTTCAGAGTCAACCACATTACTGTGGGTTTGGAGTCACAAGTAGACCAGACCAGGTGAGGATGGCAGTTTTCTTCCTAAAGGGCATCAGTGAACCAGATGGGTTTTTCTGACAATAGGCAACAGATTCATGGTCATCATTAGATTCTTAATTCCAGATCTTTTTTTTAAATGAATTCAAATTCCGCCATGTGCCATTTCAATTCAGGTCCCCAGCACATTATCTGTGGTCTCTGGATTAACAGTTCAGCGATAATTCCACTAGGCCATCACCTTCCTTGTAATGAATTGGAACATTTCAATTAAATCGCCTCTCTAAAAGGAAACTAGTCTTAACATCTCTAATCTATCTTCACAACCAAAGATCCTCATTACTGGAACCATTCATATGTAGCTCTGCCGTACTCTGTTCAAGGCCTTTGTTCTTATCAGACAGAAGAATGCTAACTAGTGTTTTATGTCAACTCTGTGTCACAATGCCCCTTTGCTCCTAGCCAGATGAACACATGTTAAGTGCTTGCAGAGACCATCACCAGTAAGTACTATTTCAAGGAGCCATCAGCTGTTTACAGCTGACATACTGTGGATGCTGGAGAATTGTAACAAAAATTGAAATTGCTGGAGAAACTTAGTTCTGATGAAGAGTCACCCCAGACTCAAAATGCTAACTCTGCTCTCTTCTCACAGATGCTGCCAGACTTGCTGAATTTTGCCAGTAGTTTCTCTTTTGGTTCATCTGGCTGTTGATATCAACTGAGCAGTGTTTGGTGTTTCCCATTGTTATTTGGAGACTGGGACGTTAAATGTCTTCAAGGCAGAGATTGATAAGTTCTTAATATCTTAAGGAATTAAGGGAGACAGGGAGAGTGCGGGTAAGTGGCGTTGAAATGCCCGTCAGCCATGATTGAATGGTGGAGTGGACTCGACGGGCCGAATGGCTTTACTTCCACTCCTACTTCTATGGTCTTCCTTTCTTATGGTCTTAATTCAAACTACCAAAGTCCTCAGTCAGTGACATGGCTTTAGGAATTTCTCTTAGAGCAGTCCCTTCAAGCAACTAACTATTTCCAAACATTTCCATTGAAATACCACATGATCGATGTAATTGGCCTACCCCGGTTCAAATGTTCCTGTAACAACTGCTGCTCCCAGAGTTATCACCAGACTTAAAGCTTTTAAAACGAATACAGTAGGTTCCCCAATTTGCCTGATTTTCTGACCCAGATTCATGTAAAGCGCAGACTATGTTTCTGCACTTAACAAGAATTACTGTTCATTACAAGTAGTTAGACTCTGGAGACTAAACAGTTATAAACCACAGCAAATAAAAACGCTAATTACTTTATAAATGTCCTCCTCTTCCACAAATGCACACGCATACTCACAAATAGACAGGAAAATAAATCAGGGATTGCTGGAAGCTGGGAAAGCAGTCGATCATCTTTGTTTACAAGATCTGTTGAGTCGGTTCTTGCTGATCTGAGAGCTTCTTCTTGATCTTTCGTTTCCACACACTTCACTAATGTTCACCATCTGGTTCACTAACACCCTTTCAGAAAGGAAATCTGCCATCCTTACCCGGCCTGGCCTGCATGTGACTCCAGACCCACAGCAATGTGGTTCACTCCTAACTGCCCTCTGGGTAATTAGGGATGGGCAATACACACATGCCTTCATCCCCTGAATGAATAAAGAAACAATGCTTCCACTTGTTTGCAAAAGACACAGAGTGGCTACTTCACTAATCAAATAAACATCACAATATGCAGCAACCACTGAAGGCAAGATAAACTTTCAGGAAAGATCTATCAGAATGTTACTGTGAATGGAGGGTTTGAGTTATAGGGAGAGGCTGGGACTTTTTTCACTGGAGCACAGGAGGGGTGACCTTACAGAGGTCTATAAAATCATGAAGGCCTTAGATAAAGTAAATGGCAGTTTTATTTTCCCTAGGTGGGGCGTTTCAAGACTAGGGGGCATATGTTTAAGGTGAGAAAGATTCAAAAAAGACATGAGGGACAATTTGTTTTGACACAGAAAGTGTGTCGTGTGTGGAATGAACTTCCAGAGGAAGAGGTGGATGCAGGTCCAGTTACAACATTTAAAAGATATTTGGATAAATACATGAATAGCAAATGTTTGGAGGGATATGGGGTAAGTGCAGGTAAAGGGGACTAGTTTAGTTTGGGATTACGGTCGGCATGGACTGGGTGGACCAAAGGGTCTATTTCCATATTGTATGACTCTATGACTGTAGAGAATGGAGAGACAGGTTCTGAACTGGTGGAGATCTGGTCACTTCACTGTACTATGTTCTCAGCCTGAAGCTGTTCAGTTGTCTGAGATCTAATCACATAGTTATTAGAAGGCAAAAGGCTTTTCTCATTGATAGCTTGTTATATATCGGTCAAGCAATCAACTCCGTGTTGCCAGCCAAGGCTCGACCTGAAGACAGAATTCCTCAGCTCCAGTTGGTCTGCGACCACTGCTTGTTCAAACAACTGTGTAAACATTGCTTGCCATGAGTGCCAGGCTACTTCCCTTTCAAACCATGCACCAATCATTACAAAGCACTGGTATTAAAATATCTCTTTCATATTTCAGTCCACATTTTTTTTTAAAAACCCACAATAATAAAAAGGCAGGGTCTCAACAATGCATATGATGGCCATGGCTCCTGATTGATAAAGGTTATTAGTGGGTGAGTGATGTGGTGAATGAGGTTAATGGTCAGTTGATGGCTTACACATTTGGAGATGTGACCTTGATCACTTGTATCTGGTCAGTAAATACCTTGCCCCGCTGCATTTAGTCCTCAGGGCTTGACACCTAATCTTGTACTCCTTGGTTAGTTTTCAAAAATGCATTCACAGGATGAGGTGACCACTATCTAGTCCAGTGAGCAGTTAAGAGTCATCCACATTGTTGTGGTTGTGGAGTCACACATAGATGCAAGTCCAGAGTTCAATTCCCTTCATTTGCCATGGCAGGATTTCCACCCCAGTCCTTGGGTCTCTGGATTAACAGTCCAGTAACAGTACCACTAGACCTTTGTTTCTACCTGCTTTTTAAGGGGTTTTAAAATGAATGGAGTTATCTTCATCCTTCTGACCGTGGACAATGATGTTAAAACAAATTGCCCCTCAAAAAAGTGTGTGAGAGAGGATTTGATAATAAAACTGTGCAGCACTGGCAATGAACTTGTCCAAGTTCAGAATGTCAGTATTGTTCTCCATTTTAATCAGCAAAAAGGAGCTCTATCACTCTATGCTTCAATATTTATGTCCAGGAGAAGTAATCTCACTGTTTATTTGGGTTTAATATACATTCATATCACACAAGGAAGGAGCTCCAGACAGCAATAGCACATAGCCTAGGGCCATTCACCTTCCTTTCAGTAGCTTTTCCATTCCCACCTTATTAGAAATAAATAAATCACATCTCACACCTGCTCCATCCTTTATTAAAGGAATAGAAATTACAAATTTATAGAATTACGGCAATTTCATTTTCAGGGTCAGGGGTATGTTTGTTCTTCTTAGTTATAAACTCGTGTGTAGCTCTCCAGGTTGGAAACATTGTGATCGTGGTATATTTTCAGAGGTTAGGTGTGTTTTTCTTTCAGTGATTACTTTTGGGGTAGATGTGTGCAGAGGCAAGAACACATTCAAGATGAGAGTGCAACCTTCTGAGGAAGGGAAGGTGACCGTATATTCCTGTTTCACAGGGACAATCCTCAGATGACGAGTTACAATCCCAGAAGAGACTCCAGGTCTTGGGACTTGTCATCAATCCTAGCTTCCAATTCCTCACACTAGAATGTGTACCTCATGAATAGGTGAGCTGCAAGACTACAGTAATACTTCAACTTACTAGGCAGAATCTTTGTATCTCTCACTGGGATTTGATGATCATGTGCGGATGTGGGAGAACAGGCTGGTTATCGACCTGCAATTCCTTCCAATATTCCTATGGCGAGGGGTAAGAGTGGGTGAATTTCACAGTCAGGAGTACAGTGTGGAACAATAACATCCCCATGTTCAAAGGGATGGATGGTGCAAGCAACATTGCTCAGAAATAATCTGCTCACTGATGCTCAGTTTGGGTTCCCCCAAGGGCACTCAGCTCCAGATTCAAACAGGGAGAAAAGAGCTTACTTTGCGAGATGAGAGAGGTTGTGCTTGACATCAAGGCTGCATTTGAGGAGCTGTAGCAAAACTGGAGTCAATGGAATCAGAGGGAAAGCTCTCCATTATTTGGAGCCATAGCTGGCACAATGGAAAATTGCAACTGTTGGAGATCAGTCATCTCAGTTCCAGGACATCCCGATGTGAATTTCTCAGATTATTTGTTTAATCTATTTTTCCCCTAACCGACTTGTTCAGAGATGTTATCACTCTGGAGCAGGTGGGATGTGAACTCCCGTCTCTTAGTTCAGGGGTCGGAACACAACCACTGTGCCACCATTCCTCAGATTAGCAGCCTAGTCCCAACTAGTTTCAGCTGCTTCATCAATCACCTTCCCTCCTAATATCAGAAGTCGGGATGTTCCACCCAATAATTGCACAATGTTTACCACCATGCTCCCTTCCTCAGATACTAAAGCATTCCTTGCCCAAATGTAGCAAGTCCTGAACAAAATCCAGGTTTGGGCTGAAAAGTGGCAAATAATAATTATCACACACAAATGCCATCTCTAACAGAATGAACATCAAACCACAACCTCTTAATATTCAATGACAACATCCTGGAGGGTTACCATTTACTAGAAACTCAGCTGGGCTCATCACATAAACACAAAGGTGATCAGAGGCCAGGAATATTGCAGTGAGTAATTCATCTCTGGACTCCCAAAGCCTGTCCACCATCTGCAAGGCACAAGTTAGGAGTATAACAAAGTACTCCCCATTGCCTGGATGGGTATAATTCCAACAACACTCAAAAATCTCAACACTATTCAGGACAAAGAAGCCCTCTTGATTGGCACTACATTTACAAACATCCATTCCCTTCCACTACTGCCAAGAGCAACAGGGTGTGTCATCTATAAAATGCACTGCAGAAATCCACCAAGGCTCCTTCCCCATTCTAAATCCAAGGCCACTTCCATCTCAAAAAAAAAAGCAAGGGCAGCACGGTGGCTCAGTGGTTAGCACTGCTGCCTTACAGCACCAGGGTCCCAGGTTCAATCCCAGCTTGGACAACTGTCTGTGTGGGGTTTGCATATTCTCCCTGTGTCTGTGTGGATTTCCTCTGGGTGCTCCGGTTTCCTCCCACAGTCCAAAAGATGTGCAGGTCAGGTGAATTGGCCATGCGAAATTGCTCATGGCAATAGATGCATTAGTCAGAGGGTAGTGGGTCTGGTGGGTTATTCTTCAGAGGGTTGGTGTGGACTTGTTGGGCCAAAGGGCCTGTTTCCATACTGTGGGGAATCTAATCTAATCTAATACATGGAAGTTCCACCCCCTGCAAGTTCCCTTCTGAACCACTCACCATCCTGACTTGGAAATATATCACTGTTCCATCACTGTGTTTGGGAAAAAATCCTGGCATTCCTTCCCTAATGACATTGTGATCTACTGTCAGCACAGTGACTGCAGCAGTTCAAGAAGGTAGCTCACCACCACCGTCCCAAAGGGAACTAGGGATGGACAATGAGTGCTGGCCAGGTTTTTGCCATGGACTGTACTCCATGGTGAACAATCTCCATGGCACAGACTATATAATGCAAGTAATCTTGAATAAAGGATTCTGCTAAATATCTTAATAATAACAGGTTGGAGAGAAATATCTAGCATGCTCCTATTAATGTTACGTAATAATTAGCAACAATATAGATGTCACAGCACGATTAGATTAGATTACTTACAGTGTGGAAACAGGCCCTTCGGCCCAATAAGTCCACACCAACCCTCCAAAGCGCAACCCACCCAGAACCATTCCCCTACATTTACCCTTCTCCTAACACATGGCCAATTCACCTAACCTGCGCATTTTTGGATTGTGGGAGGAAACCCATGCAGACACGGGGAGAATGTGCAAACTCCACACAGACAGTCGCCTGAGGTGGGAATTGAACCCGGGTCTCTGGCGCTGTGAGGCAACCGTGCTAGCCACTGTGCCGCCCATATTACAGCTGATATGAAGTTGAACACATGCATGATCAGAAATTCAGTATAAAGTAAGCATGGCATGGTCACAATTTATACTTAATACCACTAACTGTGAAAACATTAACAGTATTTATGACCAATGAGTAATGGAACATCTGCACATACTGATGCCAGTCAGCATTTTCTGATGTGAATGGAGTTAGGAGATCATGAAATTATTATACTGCTACCTCTAAGTTCAAGCAGCCTTTACATTTATCAGTTCAAACTCTGTGAACAATTTAGTCACAAAGATTTGTCCAGTGCACACCAGGCTTTGTAGATAATGGCTTTGCCTTCTGAACGGTGTCACTCTGTTAGTTCTAAGCAGTTATGTGCAATTTTGTCTTGCATTTGCGGTACATGTGCAATTGTTAAAAACTATCATCGGTAAACATTTCCCATTCTACACTGCTCAACCTGCATTCTCAGTCCTGACTGTTATACTGAGCTCCCAACCTAAACACAAGTGGATGGTAAATAGTTTCTGCTCATTGGCAAGAAAGTGTAAAGTGAGCACGGAGGCCAACAGCTGCCTCATGCAATGATGTCCTGGCCTCATTTTCTCCTTGGTTCATCCAAAAAAAATACAGGCATCCTGTCTCACTGCCGAAGGTGAGCTCCAGGGATGGGGGGAGAAAATACAAATCAAGAATAGAAGGAGGTCATTTGGCCCCAAAGCCTATGCCATTGTTCAATAAAATCATAGCTGATTTGTTTGTGTTTCAAATTCCAGATTCCTGTCTACCTTTCTACCTTCCTGAACAAGAAACCATTTATCCACAGTAAAGGTTGGCTCAGTGTTTAGCACTGCTACCTCCCAGTGCTCGGGATCTGGGTTTGTTTCCAGCCTCAGGTGACTGTGTGTGTGGAGTTTGCACATTCCTGATGAAGGGACTATGCCCAAAATGTCAACTCTCTAGCTCCTCGGACGCTGCCTGACCTGCTGTGCTTTTGTAGTGCCACACTTCTCAACTCTGACTCTCCAGCATCTGCAGTCCTCACTTTCTCCTTTTCACCTACAGTCCGAAGATGTGCAGGGTAGGGTGGATTGGCCATGCTAAATTACCCATAGTGTCCAGGAATATGCAGGTTAGGGTGGATTAGCCATGTTAAATTACCCATAGTGTCCAGGAATATGCAGGTTAGGGTGGATTAGCCATGCTAAATTACCCATAGTATCCAGGAATGTGCAGGTTAGGGTGGATTGGCCATGTTAAATTACCCATAGTGTCCAGGAATGTGCAGGTTAGGGTGGATTAGCCATGCTAAATTACCCATAGTGTCAAGGGATGTGCAGGTTAGGGTGGATTAGCCATGCTAAATTACCCATAGTGTCAAGGGATGTGCAGGTTAGGGTGGATTAGCCATGCTAAGTTTCCCATAGTGTCAAGGGATGTGCAGGTTGAAATGGATTAGCCATGTTGAATTACCCATAGTGTCCAGAAATACACAGGTTAGGGTGGATTAGCCATGCTAAATTACCCACAGTGTCCAGGAATATGCAGGTTATGGTGGATTAGCTGTGAGAATTGCCGAGTTACATGGATAGGGTGGGGGGGGGGGATGCTTTTTGGAGAGTCGGTGTGGACTCGATGGGCCGAATGGCCTGCTCCCATACTGCATAGATTCAGTGCCTCCACTCCCTTATGCAGTCTCTTATTTTTAAACAATGATCCCTTGGTTCTGGACTCATCCATTGAGAGGGATTTTTTTTTCCACAACCATCTTGTCAAGACCATTCAGGATTTCCTCATCCTTCTAAACTCCTGTGGAAGTAAGCCCCGTCTGTCTAACTGTTCCTCAAAAGGCAACCCATTCATTCCACTTTTCAGTCTAGTAGAAATCACCTCTGAACCACCCCCAAGACAGTTGCATCCTTTCTTCAATAAGGAGATCAAAATTGAACATTGTTTTCAAGACAAAAACAGATATTGCTGGAAAAGCTCAGTTGGCCTGGCAGCATCTGTGGGCAGAAAGCAGAGTTAATGGTTCTGAAGAGGGTCACTAGACCTGAAAGAATAAATCTACTTTCTCTTCACAGATACTGTCAGACCTGCTGAGATTTTCTCTGAATGTTTGCTTATGTTTCCGATTTTCAGTATCTGCATTTTTCTGCATTTTTGTTTGTATAATATTTGAAATGTGTTCTTATCAAAGCTATATCTAATTGAGGAATGGCATCCTTACCTTTATATTCATTTCACTTTATAGTAAAGGGTAGCATCCCATAATTCTTCTTAATCACTTGCTGCATGTGCATATTAACTTCTTATAACTCATAAATCTAAACATCTCAACCCTCAGTTCCTCAGCATTCTGCAGTCATTCTGCATTTAAGTCACAATCTATATTTTAATTCCGCCTCCCAAAGTGAACAATTTCATCTTTCCCTCCATTATACTACCAGCACTTTTCCCACTCCCTCAATCTACGTTTAACTGTCTGCATCCTCTCCAATTTTTGTTTTTCACAATCTACTTTCCTAATGTGGCGAAGTTGCTCCTTCAACAAGATTATGCAGATCTTGGCTTTTTCTTTCATAAAAGTCGTAAATGACATGGACTCCAAAAAGTCTGGAGGTGAAGGATTTTAGGGCCAATTTGGCAAAAGCTAACAGAGACTGCCTCAGGCAGAAGGCTTTCAAGTTTAAAAAATACATTTGTACAATGAAAAAGAAGTGGCCAGTTCTGCCAGCTCAGCTTTTCTCTGGTTTGGTTTGGTTTCTAGCTGTAGTGTGGAAAAGGCTGTGGGACCCAAAGAAGCAGGCTCAGGTTGGCACTCTCTCTCCGAGTTCTATCCTGTAAGACCCTGCGTTTGATTTTATCTTTTGTGCCAAGGGGTGTTAATGAGGATTGTTGCAAGTGTTTAGAACAGTATCTTTAAACTGGGGTAGTCTGTTGGGTTTTCAGATCGGAGAAGTTATTCGGTATTCTGTTTTCTGTTGTTTGTGTTTCATTCAGTAATCTTGTAAATACACCCTGTTTTGTTTAAAACGAAATGGTTTGACCAACTGATTCTCTCCTGGAATATTCACTTCACACCTGCTTAAAATAACAAGTAAACTTAGGGTCTGGGCTACGTTCTTGAAGTGTTTTGATGGAGTCTGACCCAATCCATAAAACCTATCATTGCGCCTTCTGCAGATTTAGTGACCACACAATCACTTCCCACATCTAAATCATTGATATAAATTTAAAACATTTGAAGTCCAGCAGAGACCCTGGTGAAGAGTTCATGCTGGAAATGTCGATTTTCCTGCTCCTCGGATGCTGCCTGACCTGCTGTGCTTTTCCAGCACCACACTTTTTGACTCTAATCTCTCTCGCGTCTGCAGTCCTCACTTTCTTCTAGTCTGGTGAAAATATCAGCATGTCATCATCTCCCTCTTAGCTCACTTTTGCTGGAAGCAGACCCAATGGTTCAAAATTCACTCTTTGATACAATCCACACTGTTTGAAAACCCAGCAGTCAAACATTATATTCAACACCACTATGCTTCAGGCTTGCTTTTTGGACACATCAATCTATTGGCTGCATTTGCAATCTGAATCAAGAGACGTTCTGATTCTCATCCATTATCATTAAGTTAGGCAGCCTACTTCTTGGTTTCTGCTACTTTATCTCTTTAGACCTATTTCTACACAGTGGGGCTCGAACCTTGCACTTCTCCCTTTCATGAACGTACAACTTATTTTCAATGCAATTATCAGCTAAAGGCATTTCTTATTCCAATGCCTCTAAAATTAGCAAAGTGTAATGAGCACTAAAAATTGATTGTACCCTTCGGGAACATTTTGCATGACACGATAAATTTTGTCTCACTAAATCACAAATTATTGATGATGTTGCTGCTATTGCACGAAAATTTATTGTTCTATCCATTAACCAGAGTCATGCAATTAAGTCCAACATTAATAAATATTTCCAAATGGACTTTATTTAATTCTTACACCACTGAAGTACTGTCACTTCTTTTCAATGCTGCAGTCAAGTTGTATCTTATTATTGTGAAAGCCCAGTTGTCCATTTTATGTGCTGATCGTTGTGATTCAGTGCAGTGCATGTCAAGTCAGGATGCTGTGAGAATTCAGTTTATATTTAGAACATAGAAACAGGGGGAGACCATCCTACCCATAGACAATGTCCAACCATTCAAGTCATGGCTGATCATCTTCACAATGCCACTTACCCACAGGGGCTCTGTATTTTGTCATATCATTAATCTTCACTCTCAATGGGGCGGCACGGTGGCTCAGTAATTAGCACTGCTGCCTCACGGCACCAGGGACCCAGGTTCGATTCCAGCCTAGGGTGACTGCCTGGGTGGAGTTAGCACATTCTCCCCGTGTCTGCGTGGGTTTCCTCCCACAGTCCAAAGATGTGCAGGTCAGGTGAATTGGCCAAGCTAAATTGTCTCATAGTGTTAGGTGCATTAGTCAGAAGGAAATGGGTCTTCGGAGGGTCGGTGTTGAGCCAAAGGGTTCAACACCGACCACGCTGTAGGGTTTCAAAGATAATCAATGTTGGGGAAGTCCAGAACTAGGAGTCTCAGTCTAAGAATAGGAGGTAAGCAATTCAGGACTGAGATGAGGAAGAATTTCTTCACTCAGAGAGTTGGGAACCTGTGGAATTCTCCCCCACAGGAAGATGTTGGGGCCAGTTTATTCAGTATATTCAAGAAGGGAGCTGGACCTGGCCCTAAAGAGATCAAGGGTTATGCGGAGAGGCTGGGAATGAGATACTGAGATTGCATGATCACATTAAATGGAGATGCAGACTTGAAGTCCCTCTTCCTTCTTGCTTAAAGAGCGAGATTACATTTCCACTTCTAATCAGCAGCAACCTTTCTCACATCTATAGAATTATAAAAGATAGTCACTAATATATCCACTAGCTATTTCATTGGACACTTTGGGATGAAACGCATCTTGTCCAAGAGATTTGTCAACTCTCCATTCAGTTAATGTTTCAAGTACTTTACTTTGCATCAGTTCTCTCAGTGGAAGACACCAGCAGCATATCGGAACTTCAAGTGAGTCAAAGGGGCAGAGATGAGTATAGTAGCCATCAAGAAAGAGAAGATGCTGGGGAAGCTGAAAGGTCTGAAGGTGGATAAAGCAGGTGGAACACAACTCTGAGTTCTGAGGGATATAGCTGAGGAGTCTTGGTGGTGATCTTTCAGGATTGACTATTCTGAGATATCTCCCTTGACTCCTCTACTGTCACTATATAGTCCAACTATTTCTCTAGCATCCAGGATTAGATGAGCAAGAGTGTCTTCCAATTAGATATTGGGAAGACTGAAGCCATCATTTTTTGGTTCCCACTCCCAAAACAAACCATCATGTCCATCCGTCTCCCTGGCAACTGGCTGAAATTAAACCACTTCCCTCACAACCTTGGGGTCACATTTGATCTCAGCTGAATGACCCTATCTTTGTGACATCACTAAGACCAAGATTACTTCTGTCTCCGCTCAGCTGTTGGGAAATCCTCGTACGTATCTTTTTTTCCCACCAGACTCCATCATACCCATGTAAGCCTGCTTTGTCTTGTCTTCCACGCTCCCTAAACTTGAAGTCACTCAAATTTTCCCATCGATGTCTTACCTCCACCTCACAACGAACTCCATTCCATTACCAGCCTTGTGCTCATTCATCTACATCAGCTTGCCTTTAAATCTCTGATCCTTGCTCCTCCTTGTCTCTGTGACCTCCTCTAGCCCAATGGGCCTGCAGAATATCTGCACCCATTTATTTGCGCCCTCTTGTTAACGTCTGATTTCAGTCAGTCTTCAGTTAGCGTCCATGCCTTTCATTGTCTAGGCCGTCAATCTCTTGAATTGCCTTCCTGCATCTCCCTGCCTCTCTGCTTTGGCCCTGTAAAATGCAGAATTGTCAAATTATTATAGCACAGTCCATCTTGTCTGTGTTTGTTCTCTGAGAGAGCATCTCACCAGGTACCATTCTCCCATCCTCTCCTAAAAAAAAATGCAAATTGCTTCTTCTCAAGCAATAATATCACACAATAATCCAATTCCCTCGTGAATGCCTCCAGCACACTTTCAAGCAGAACATTCCGGATCGTCACCACTCGCTGCAATAAAATGTTTCTCCTTTGTCTCCATTACTCATTTTGGTTAGAGACAAAAAAGCTGCAGATGCTGGAATCCAAAGTGGACATGCAGAAGGCTGGAAGAACACGGCAAGCCAGGCAGCATCACAAGGTGGAGAAGTCAACAATTTGAGTATAAACCTTCTTCAGGACTGGAGCTAGTTACACCCAAAAACATCGACTTCTCCACCTCCTGATGCCACCTGGTTTGCTGTGTTCTTCCAGCCTCCTGCCTGTCCATTACTCATTTTGGCAACTACCTTAAGTTTGTGCCCTTTCGTTCTTGCTCCGAGTACCAAGTGGAAGAGTTTCTCCCTATCCAATCTTTACAGAGCCCTCACAATGTCAAACACCTCAATCAAATTTCCTCCTAATCTTCTCTTTTCCAAAGAAAATAGTCTTAACTTCCCCAATCTATCAACATAAACTGAAGTTCCTCACCCTGAAATCATCTTCCTTCACACCTTCTCTAATACCTTCATTTCTTCCCTGAACTGTACTGCTCAGAACTGAATGCCATACTCTAGTTGAGGCTGGAGCATGCTTTTACACGTTGATGATTCGTTTTATTGTGTGCATACATGCTGGGTGATTAGCTCAGCTGGCCGGACAGCTGCTTTGCAAAATAAAGTCAAAAGCCTGAGTTCAATTTCCACACTGACTGAGGTGACAGTGAAGGATTCTCCTCTTCAACCTCTCCTCTCATCTGAGGCATGGTGACCCTCAGGTTAAACCACCAATTGTTGCCCTTTTTCTAATAAGAGAGCAGACATAGAGTTTGGTAGGACCATAGTGACCTTGCCTTTGACACACTGATCAGAGATCCATGCACTGGTTATGCATATTTTTCATCTGTAAAGTTTCTGAAATTTTGGTTATTACTGTTTCACCTTTTCTACGCACAATTGTCAAACCGTTTCACACCACATTCTATTTGACAGGCTGGCCAATACTCTGTTGCATGTTTTTCACAATCAGCAGATCAATTTCAGCCCTGAGTAGTTTCATTCCCATGAACAATACTGACCTGCCAGGAAATAATATAACATTCTCCCCCAAGACCCTTCAGTATAATACACTCATATGTTCAAATGACTGATTCAAGTACGATAAAAGGTAGGACATGTCTTGATGCCTGCGGGTACAGTAGGGAGTTGAAGGCAAAATATCATGAAATAAAAATTAAACTTGGTTTTAGATTATAATGACACTCTGCTGAATCTGCTCAGAGACAGTCAGAGTTAGGATCCTCTCCTCAGAAGGACTGAGGAACTGATTGTTGTGCAGCCCACCACCTATTTTGACTCTTGCTGCCCAACTGGGGGCTGCTTTTCTGTCACATTGAGAGAGAGAGAGAGAGAGAGAGAGAGAGAGAGAGAGAGAGAGAGAGAGAGAGAGAGAGAGAGAGAGGCAGGTGCAATGAGAGAAGGGAGTGGGTGACGGGCTAGTCCGAGTGTGGAGGCAGTGCAAAGAGCATGTAGAGTTAGTGGTGTTGGACGTTTGGTTGAGTGGTGGTGGTTCTGAGAGCAAGGAGGAAAGGTTTTGCAGATAGCAATGAGCTTGATGGAGCATGTGCCTTGGTGGGGTTGGGTACAGGAGTAGAGAGTGAGTGTGAGTATGAGGTATAGGAGAGAAGGTGGTGCCACTGACAACAGTGGAGTAGAGAAAGTCAGTGATCCTCAGGTAGCTCAGGTTGATGGTTGGCATCAGACTGGCAAGAGCAGGTGCTGCAGCCTCCTCTGCTGGACCTGAGGGAAGAGGAAGGACAGCTTATGAAGTAGCCCGTCCAAAAAGACCTACAGGTTCTTGCCCACAAAGGTGGCACTGATTTTTTTTCCCCCATCTGCCATGTCTGGGCAAATGGCAGGAACTGTGCAAGGCAGTTCCAGCCAGTCAATGTTTGTCCATAGCTTTAGGTGCATTAATCAGGTTTAAATTTAGGGTATAGGAATGGGTCTGGAAGAATTACTCTTTGGAGGGTTGGTGTGGACTTGTTGGGCTGAAGGAACTGTTTCCATACTGTAGAGAGTCTAATCTAAGTTGAGACAGAGGCACAAAGCTGTCTGTACTAAGCCAACAGTTTGTGAGGCCTTGGGTTTTTAAAAAAATGTTGGAACAAAAGAAGCAGCCTGATGGGTGGTGTCAAGCTCCCATTGAACCAGGATTCGTTGACTAACTTTCAGTGGCTGCTGGGGTTTGGAAGTTACTAGGCATCTGTCCCTGCTAAAGTAAAACACTTGAGTTTTCTCTCTCTCTCTCTCTCTCTCTCTCTCTGAGTCTTCTCTTGATGTTCTTTTCTCCTGAACTGTAGAATTGCATGCTAGATGATCTATTTTACTGAATTTGTCTTTGCCAAGGGTGTGTTTATGGGATGTTACTATATTGGAACAGCTGTGTCTAGGAATTAAATAATCAATTATTCTGTTAAATTTTCCAACGGAGTTGTTATTGCAATTCTTCTTTCTGTTATGACATTTGATAAACCCTCCTGCTTAATTTAAAACCAGCAACACAGAAAATATGTATCCCATTCCATAATCTGTAAAGGTTTGAGTGGCCAAGGACTATTTAAAGTAAAACTTAATAACTTTATTTCTTAAAGTATAATAGAAAATTATTAACTAACACCTATTTACAACTCCTTCCTCTAACCTATCTTTTACCTTCCCTTCTATAAAACTAGTCTGATAAAACACCCAATTAAGATTTACAGAATAATTCAAATTTTAAAACCAACCAGCAGTCAAATCTTCTCTTTATTTTCATTGGAAGATGGGCTGTCCAGGTCAGTGTTGAGGTTTTTTTCTGTCTAAACTTCTTCTCTAGACAGGTACCTCTCAGAGAGTTCTGACTAGCAGTCTACAGCTGTTGGTCTGGTGGCAGTTCTCTTCCCAACTATTCAATTTTCCCTGGTCTTCTCTCCCAAAGAATCAGATTGTGTCATTGACATTTAAGATTGTCAATATACTCAATTATAACTTGATTGGAGTTTGATATTTTGCGGGGTACAATTTGAACTGATTGGTCTAATTTCAACCTGTTTTGTTGTTTCCAGGCAACCAGCTACCCTAGCTACTTCAGTAGCTGGACCACATATTATATTGTGTCTTATTGAGAACACCTGGTGCTGTCACTTGGTGCTAGCTTTTACTCTCTTAAAGGGATAGTACACCCACATTTTCATAACAATTCTTTTGTTTGTACTTAAACAATGTTGTAAAAATAAAATGTGTTTTGCTTCAAGCCTGGTAGTTTAAACAATCGAGTTACATCTGGAACACAGCACCTTATGCTTGCCTATAAATAAGGTATATAAGATAAAAGTTAGGGTCCAGGTTATTGCTTCAATATATTTGAAAGGAGTTTTGTCTGGTCCACAACACGGGCATGGGATGCTGGTGAATTCCAGGATACGTGTTGAGCGACGAGATGTTACAGTAATGGCATGTGGTAGGATGGAGTGGAAACCAGACGTAAGAGTGACCATGGGGGCACGATAGGTAATTAATGAGGCTAAGTTAGTAAGATACTGTGAGAGAACTCACTAGGCCTTGCAGCGAAGAAACCTCCAAAAAAAAACTTAGACTTATCCAAGAAAACATATTCAGCCCATTGTCTGCCATTTGAAGTAAACACTCGGCAAAAAAAAGATGAAAATTCTCCTGACATCTTAGATGAGAGTGGATGCCCATCAAACCCATGTTTATATATATTTTAAAAATCATCATGGAATGTAGGTATGGGCCAGAACTTATTGCCTATTTCCTAATTACCCAGAAGGCAATTAAGAGTTAACCACATTGCTGTGGTCTGGAGTCACGTGCAAACCAGACCAGGTAAGGCAACAGTTTGCTTCCCGAAAGGACATGAGGAAATTATGAAGAGATGATGGCCTAATGGTATAATTGCTGGACTGTTAATCCAGAGACCCAGACAATGTATCGGGGACCCAGGTTGAAATCCTGCACAGCAGACGTTGGCATTTGAATTCAACAAAATTATAGAATTAAGAGTCTAAGGATTAGCATTGATGGGAAAAGCCCAGCTGGTTCGAGAATGGTTAGAAGGGAAGGAAATCTGCCATCCTTACCGAGTCTGACCTATCTATGATTCCAGACCCACAGTGATGTCATTGATTCTTAGCTGACCTCTAACTCTGGGCAATAAGGGATGGGCAATAAATGCTGGCCTGGCCACATCCTGTGAACAAATAAAAAACTGGAAGGCTTTCATTTCTCACAAACAATTGACAACGGCTTCATATTCATCGTGAGGCTCTTAACTTTTATTTGAATTCCAATTACACCAGCTGCCATGGCAGGATTCAAGTGGAGAAACGTAAAGGCAGACCTGGGTCTTTGGATCAGTCGCTTAGTGACAACAGCACCGAGCTCTCTCCGCCATGTTGGCTGTCATGCCCGTCAGTATAACAAGAGCACCAACACTTCACTCAGCACTTCAGCAGTAAAGAAAGAATATCATCAAAGTGCATATTTTTCTTCCTGCACACCCTGTTAGCTTTGGCAAAAAAGAATGTTTGAGCATGAAATTAGTAAAATTGTGCAAACAAAGCTGATCACAATGTGTCCCATTAGTTCAATTAAGTTAACTCAAGCGCATTAAAATATAAGTGGCATGGTCGTTATTGGACTATTGCATTCTTGCAGTTCTGAAGAACATAATTCAATAAAATGAGTATAAAATAATGTACAATGTCATTGCACAAATGCACTCAGAGTGAATCCCTTTCTCTACTGTTTTAACTGTCAAAGAGATGTTTTACTTTATATGATTTAATGTCCCATTAGGATTGCAGAACAAGAAATTTGATGCAAGTGTATTCGGTTTTCATAGAGTAATAGAAAGAATAATTTCTGTCCTTTAGTTGTTTTTTGTCTGCCATACTAAATGGCCGAAAGCTTTTGACTCAGCTCATGTGATGCTTGGAGCTTGATTCAGAGGATAGACATATTCACTCATGGAATAAGCAGCACGGTTTTAATAAGACAGGAACCTCAGCCTTAACAGTCTATATGGTCCTGTCTCCACTTGTGAAACATTGCCCAGTCAGTCATTCTGACAGCAGGTGCTTGACATAATGATCTCCCTCTCACCCCTAATCCATCCCTTTTGTGTAACACTATCAGGTCCCAACCAGTGACATTGAGAATGAGAAACATCATTTATGTCTTGTTCTGAGTTGCTCGAATGTAAATGTTGGTGTGAAGTATGAAGGGAATCTGTGCATTGCAGCGGCTTTAAGGTCATCTATTCACGCCAGTTTGAGAACTAAGGAGCCAGGAACAACATCAAGTCTACAGGTAAGAAATGAATAATCTCCCTTCGAACATCCCAGAGTATTGCATATCAAATTATTGTGATTGTAATGAGGTCAGCCAACTGGACCTCATAGAATCTGAGTTCCCTGATTGGGGCTGTTAACCTGGTCCAATCGGGGAATCCTGGCAGACAGATATAAACAGGAGTGTTAGAGGTTCTGTTCACTCTGAGAGCTGGCTCTGAGGGAGATGGATCAGGGTCAAGGACTCTCCATGTAGAAATAAAGGGGGACTGGGTGACAGGATACTAGCCTCTGTGGAGTTATTTCACAATGAAGTAATTTTTGAGGTGTAGACACGGCTGTAATGTGGGAAATATAGCAGCTCATTTGTGCACAGTACATTCCCACAAGCAGCAACGTGTTAATGACCAAATAATCAGCAAGTTTTGCCATGTTAATTGAGAAGTAAATATCGATCTGGACAATGGAGTTATCGCCCCTGTTCTACAAAAGAGTAACGTTAGCTCTTTGACAGATGAATCCAAGCCAAGTGATAATGGATAAAGTTAGACATAGATCTTTATCTTGACAGTGGGTTTATTCTCATAATGCAAATTGCATATTCCTGCCTCTTATCCACCAGTGCTGCAGGATCACAGTTTTCTCTTTCCAGATGTGCTCGGGGACTTAATCAATCAAGACCACAGACTTGTTTACCTTTAACATTAACTATGCAATTATTATAGCATTAACAGCATCCACATGAAAAAGCAGAGACGGACTCAAGTTAATGCCTCACCTGAAAGCTGGTTGCTGGGACAATGCAGCAATTCCTATAGTGTAAGCGCTGCTCCAGGTAATGTACATGATGGAATGGTATTTGAACTATCTGACTTCAGTGTTAGAGGTTGGCCACTGGGTCACGGTTAAGAGATAATTTATCAGAAGGCACCATCCTTGGATTTCAAAGCGCTAAGTCTGCACTTCAAAAAAAAAGATTTCGGAAGGGGCAGTGATAAAATCAAAAGGAGACCCACTTTGGCAACTTCAGGTTGAAGATGATATGGAACCTGAAGACTTTGCATGACTTTGTAGTTGTGAGAAATGACGACCTCCAGGCAGACGACAAGCAAGGGTAAGGGTAGGAATATGTCATTGCTAAGACGTATCAAAGTCATTTCGAAGCTCCAGAGGCTTAGGAATATCACACAAGAGGTCCACCTTGCACAGTGCAAAGCGGTCATGTACAACATCAGTGAGAGATGACACAGGCTTATGGCAGGATAACCATGATGTGGAGGAGCCAGTGTTGGACTGGGTTGGACAAAGTTAAAAAGCACACAACACCAGGTTATAGTCCAACATGTTTAATTGGAAGCACTAGCTTTCGGAGTGCTGCTCCGTCATCACCTGACCAATAAACCTGCTGGACTGTAACCTGGTGTTGTGTGATTTATAACTTTGGCACGATAAGTGATAGCTGATTAGATAGTGAGTGGCTGTTTAATTCAAAAAACAAGACCGAATCAACAAAAACCAACTGCTTTTCCTGCAGCCTCTAAATTGTTTATTTTGCCTTTCAAAACCCATTAAATTACCTTCTTACTTATTCTTGTTCCTCATGGGCTGTGGATCACAGACTCAATATTAAGTTACCCTTCCCGAACAGCCCTCGAGTTGAATGAATTGCTGAGTCATTACAGAAACTGAAACACATGGCAAAGAAGAGCAAGAGAAGACCACTTCTGTGGGTCTGCAATCATACGTAGCTCAGACTGGGTAATGTTGGCAGACTTCCTTCCCAAAATGACATTTACTAACCAGAAATATTTTTTGTTTAAACACAATTGATGATACTTTCATGCTCACTAAGGACAGCTTTCAGTTCAAGATTTATTAATTAAAGTTAAGTTCCATTAGCTGCCATCTGTCTGCCCAGCGTTAGTCTACTCTTTTGGATTACGACTCAAGTCACACTATTCCACATCTTCCCCTAAGCATGTGTGAAGACTATTTAAATATTTTTGCATAGAGAGACACACTTGCAGAAGTTGAGGTTATTGGGAACTTTGCGTTGCTGTATGGCCACACAGGTAAGAGGGATAATATTATATTTGGGCAGCACGGTGGCACAGTGGTTAGCACTGCTGCCTCACAGCACCAGAGACCTGGGTTCAATTCCCACCTCAAGCGACTGTCTGTGTGGAGTTTGTACGTTCTCCCCGTGTCTGCGTGGGTTTCCTCCGAGTGCTCCGGTTTCCTCCCACAGTCCAAAGATGTGCAGGTCAGGTGAAATGGCCATGCTAAATTGCCCATAGTGTTAGGTAAGGGGTAAATGTAGGGGTATGGGTGGGTTGTGCTTCAGCGGGGCGGTGTGGACTTGTTGGGCTGAAGGGCCTGTTTCCACACTGTAAGTAATCTAATCTAATCTATATGGTGCCCTTGACATGAGGAAACATCCCAAGGTGCTTCACAGAGGGTATTGTGGATAGAGAGGTCCTGCCAGTCTGGTTCCTTGACTGGGTCCAAAGGCCTATTTGGCAGAGGAACAACCAATAGTGAGTCTTAACACTCTTGTTTTAACAGGGTGTAGTTTATAAGGTGAAAGTAAGGACTGCAGATGCTGGAGATCAAAGTCTAGATTAGAGTGGTGCTGGGAAAACACAGCAGCTGCCATCAATTTCTGATGAAGGGCTTTTGCCCGAAACGTCGATTTTCCTGCTCCTTGGATGCTGCCTGACCTGCTGTGCTTTTCCAGCACCATCTAATCTAGGATGTCGTTTATGGTAAGTGCATACAAGTTAGAATTATTCCTAAGACTATGAGGAGACCTGCAGATATAATTCCATACTCCACAAGATCTAAGTTGTTCTGGCTCATAACCAGTCAAGACTTCATGAAATCATTAGATTGGATGGAGATGAATGCTGTCTCCAACATTGACTCTTTCCAACCCATTACCTCATACAGGTAATTCTTCTATGTTGCTTTCATGTGCAACCCCATGTTATACAAAAATTGCACTTTAGAAACACCGCTTAAAGTATTGGCGATGTAATTGCATTACAGCCAACACATGTTTTAAAAGTTCGCACTTTAGAAACAGTGTCCCCAATTCATCAATCCCATTACAGTGAACTTGTATGAACGAAATGCGTGTTATAGCAGAACAACCTGTACAACACACAGAATGGTTATTAAAAGAAAATGATACTGAGGCAGATATTAGAGCAGATGTCCAAAAGCTTAGCGGAAGAAGTAAATTTTTAGGATCATCTTGAGAGAGAGAGAAGGAATTTCTAGAACGTGGACACCACAGTTGCGAATGGTGGTGAAGATGGTGGTTAGACAACATTAAAAATTACGTCAGGGTGAAGCAACATTCACGTTTTATACCAAATACACCACTTTGATGGATAGTTATAGAGTGAAATTGGTAAAACGCCTGAAAGACTTCAGGATTCTTTCGTGCAATGTTACTTAATTTATATTTGATGTATACCGATGTTGAAAGCAAAATGGATGGCCCCTTAGCACTGGCTTCATACTTACGGAAGTGGTTTCCCTCATTTACTTTAAGATGTAAGTAGACAGGTGCGTCAATTAAACTTCATTCACAACAGCATAATAAGGGTTCCATTGCTTTGTAGAAATCCAGTGTGTAATGTATACTGAGGAACAAGGCTAATTCATATCATTCAGAACCTAAATTATGAAACAAAGCTTGAAAAATTAATGGCAAAGCTACTCATCCATATATTATTTCAAAATATCAAGTATATGTTTCACATGTATGATGATGCACTTCAGCTACGCACCATGAATTTTTTTTTATCAGAACATCTAACCCAGTCAAGATGAGAAAGATAAGGCTGGTATGGTATCTGTTATATCTTAGAACAATGTAAAGATAACTTTATAAGTAACATAAGTTATCCATAGCACTTTTTTAAAAATCACCATTTCATGCTCCCAACAACATCTACACTTCATTTACTTTTCCCTGAGTCCACTCCGAGGCCTACCCAACAAGCACAGAAAGTTTCAATCTTCAACAGACATGCACAACCTAACACTGCACAATCAAGCATTATGGTAGCTGGCACATGGGTGCAATAGCTCCAATTCACATCCAATTCTGACTGGGAATTATGTTGCGATAATCTTCACTCTACCATCTTCATTTCAAGTATGTCCTTCCTTAGAATAAAGAGATGTTGTGAAACTCAAAAGGGTTCAGAAAAGATGTACAAGGATATTGCCAGGGTTGGAGGGTTTGAGATATAGGGTGAGGCTGAATAGTTTGGGGCTATTTTCGCTGAAGCATTAGAGGCTGAGGGGTGACATTTATAGAGATCTATAAAATCATGAGGGGCATGGATAGGGTAAATAGACAAGATCTTTTACCTGGGGTGGGTGAGTCCAAACTAGAGGGTATAGGTTTAGGGTGAGAGGGGAAAGATATAAAAGTGACCTAAGGGGTGGTGCATGTATGAAATGAGCTGTCAGAGGAAGTAGTGGAGGCTGGTACAATTACAGTATTTAAAAGGCATCCGGATGGATATATGAATAGGAAGAGTTTTGAAATTTTCCAAGTGCTGGCAAATGGAACAAGATTTATTTGGGATATCTGGTTGGAATGGATGAGTTGGACCGAAAGGTCTGTTTCGGTGTTGTACATCTCTGTGACTCTATGAGTGAAGATGTAAATCAGTAATTGAAAAAACTGTGGTCTCAGGTTAAAATCTAACACCTCAGAGTCTCTGTGGACTTTTAAACTGTGACATTTATTATTGTCTATTCCGGACACTTTCACTCGATTAAATGTAATACCTGTGTTGTGTGATTGATGTCGAAGTTTATTATTTTTCTTGGAGTTAGGAATAATAAAATTCTTTTTTTCTTTTATTTAAGAAAATCTGATAATTACCTCCATAATTTTGACTAGTACAATATTTTAATTGAAGTTTGATAGCTGTATGATAGTAAGAAATAAAAATATTTTTGCAATTGACTGAAAGTGGCTTAAAATAAGGAAATCGGCCTCCCCTTCCTCTCCCATTTATAAAATTCCCAGTTGCAGGATGATCAAACCTGTTCTAGGACTCAGGCAGTTAATATTTTGTTCCATTCTGTGACTCACACTTCCCTGAAAAAGTCCTGCCTCTGCTATTGAAAGCAAGTTGATATAGCTTTGTACATGATCAAAACACTTTACACTCAGTGCAGCGATATTGAATTAGTGTTGCTGTAAGAAAGACAGCAGCTAATTTGCTCAAAGCAAGACAGACTGCAACATGGGAATAATCAGTAAAGACAGTTATAGTGAGGTTAGTTGAAGAATAAACTTTAATCAGGATTCTGATAAGACCTGCAAATGTACACTTCAGAAATAGTGCCATGTTGGCAAAACACTCACCTTGAAGGCACAGAGATGGCTTTGGGTTAATGCCTCAAATGGAAGCCAGCCTTGCTGACAGTATGGGGCTTCTCCAGTACTGCACTGAGAGCATTGACCAAGAACATAACTCATGCCTCTGGAGTGGGACTTCAACCTACGAACTCTCCAAAACAAAGCAACACATTGTAAGTAAAATTCCCGCAATTCTAAATCTCCACTACTATGTTCCTATTTTCCATTTTTAGCTACATTAATTTCTTTGCATTTCAACTCTTCATCCTTTTATCCTCTGTGATTACTGACCATTCTCTTAAGATTTTCTAACTTTGAAACTATTGAGCCCAGGTCTTATAGTGCGCACAGTGATGCCAGTATTGAAAGACTCCTGCAATATTTAATTATTATGTTTTCCATAATTGTGTAGGCTTTGCAATAGTGATCGAGTCTCTTCAGTCAGAGGCATAGGCAGATGTTTCTGTGACTGCAAGCAAAACTCCCGGATGGTGTGTTGCCTCCCTGGTTCGAGAGCCAAGGATGTCTCAGAGCGGGCACAGGATGTTCTGAAGGAGCAAGGTGAACAGCCGGAGGATGTGGTCTATATTGGTACCAACGACAAAGGCAGAAAGAGATGAAGTTCTGCATCTGGAGATCAGGAACTAGGAAGGACTTTGAAAAGCGGGACCTTTAGGATTGGAATCTCAGTAAAATGTCACAATAGAACACAAAGCCAATGGAGAGCTGCAGACCAGCGTCTACTGGAACGCCACACACACACTGAACAGATACTCAACTACAGAAGCAATCATCTCAACACCCACAAACAGAACTGCATCAGGACATTACTTAAATGAGCCACAACATACTGCAGCACCCAGGAACTATGAGAAGCCAAGGAAAAACACGTATACAATGCTTTCAGGAACAACAGGTACCTGATAAGCACAGTCCACTGATTCCTGCACAAAAGACCTAAATAGGAAGACACAACACCCCCAGAAACTCTAGCCACCCTGTCATACATCAAAGGCATCTCAGAAATAATGACCAGACTACTCCAGCCCCTAGGCATCATGGTAGCCCACAATCCTTCCTGATGAATTTAAAGGACCCCGTACCAACAACCATCAGAATGCACAAAATACCCTGCAAGGACTGCAACAAACGTTATATCAAACAATTGGGCAGGAAGCTAGCAGAAAGTGCGGACTGCAGATGCTAGAGATCAGAGTCAAAAGGTGTGGTGCTGGAAAAGCACAGCTAGTCAGGCAGCATCCAAGGAGTAAGAGAGCCAATGCTTTGAGCATATCAGAATCAGGAAACTAGACACCAGGATACATGAGCACCAAGTAACTACCAAAAGACAAGACCAACTATCACTGGTATCCATACACACAGACAAAGATGGACACCAGTATGACCGGGACAATACATCCATCCGGGGACAAGCTAAACAAAGACACTCATGGGAATTCCTAAAGGCCTGGCATTCAAACAATTAACAAAAGGGACTCCATTAACAAACATATAGGTTTGGGCCCCATTTACCCCAAACTCTCAGAAACAGAACCGGAAATGATATCACCCACCACAATAAACCGAGACAGATAAACAGCAAGCAGAGGCTCACTAATGATGTTACATAGCATGGTGACGAAATGTCTGAGAACAAATCTACCAACTCAGCGAGTAAACTTATAACCTGATTACTTCCTGTGCTGTGTATCAGTGAGGATTTGAATAAGACAATTGCACAATTAAATATCTGGTTAAAGAGCTGGTGCAGGAGAGAGGGCTTCAAGTATGTGGATCATCAGGATGCTTTCCGGGGCAGGTGGGACCTAGTCAAAAAAGATAGGATGCACCAAAACTGGTGGGGCACCGATATCCTGCCAGGGAGGTTTGCTCGTGCCATTTTGGAGAGTTTAAACTTATGTGGTGGGTTGTAGGCACCAGAGCAGCAGATCAGCAAATAAGTTGAATGAGGAGCAGTCTGAGACTGAGGCCAGTAAGGCTGAGACAGGGAGAGGTTAATGAGCACAATGGGACTGGTGGTCTGAGGTGTACTTGTTTTAATGCAAGGTGTATGACAGAGTAAGGCAGATGAACTGAGAGCTTGGATTAATACATATAACTATGATGTTGTAGCTATTGCAGAGAGTTGGTTGAGAGGAGGAACAAGACTGGCATCATATCATTCTGGGATTTAGATGTTTCAGGCAAAATAGACAGGGATGGAAGGAGGTAGGGGAGTTGCGTTACTAATAAGGAACAATATGACAGCTGTCCTGAGGGAGGACACCTTGGAGGGTTCATCATCAAGGCTGCATGGGTAGTGCTCAGGAATAGGAAGGGTGCAATCACTTTGATGGGATTGCGTTACAGGGTCTCCCAACAGTCAGAGGGTGATAGAGGACCAGATATGTGGAGAGATTATGGAAAAATGTTAAGACAAGAGGGTTCTCATGGTGGGCAATTTTAACTTCCCCATTATTATTAAAATTCTTGAGGATAGAATTTCCTCACATTTGGAAAAATATGGACTTATTAGCTGTAGGCAAAATGGTTTTGTGCAGAGAAGATCACGTCTCACAAACTTGATTGAGTTTTTTGAGGAAGTGACAAAGATGATTGAGGAGGGCAGAGCAGTAGATGTTGTCTGCATGGACTTTAGCAAGGCCTTTGACAAGGTACCTCATCGCAGGCTGACACAGGAGGTGAAGTCACATGGGATCCACAGTGAGCTGGTAAGATGGATACAGGATTGGCTTGTTCATTGAAGACAGCGGGTAGCGGTTCGAGGGTACTTTACTGACTGGAGGTCTGTGACCAGTGGCGTTCTGCAGGGATCTGTGCTGTGACCCCTATTGTTTGTAAGAAAAGTATAAATTATCTTGAGGGGAATATAAGTGGTATCACTTGTAAATTTGCAAAGACTGGGGCAGCGGTGGATTGCCAGAGGATACATCAGGTTATAGATAGGCTGGAGACTTGGACGGAGAAATGATAGGCAGAGTTTAATCCTAATCCAACCTCTCACCCACACTACCATAATTTTAAGGTGAAGGGTGGAAGGTATAGGGGAGATGTCAGGGGTGGGTTCTTTACCCAGAGAGTGGTGGGGGCATGGAATGCACTGCCCGTGGGAGTGGTAGAGTCAGAATCATTGGCGACCTTTAAGCGGCATTTGGATAGGTACATGGATGGGTGCTTAATCTAGGATAGAAGTTCGGCACAACATCGTGGGCCGAAGGGCCTGTTCTGTGCTGTATTGTTCTATGTTCTATGTTCTACCAGAAGAAACGTGGAGGCTTGGGAGAAGGTACAGAAATAGTTTACCAGGATACTGCCTGATTTGGATGGTATTAGCCATAAGGAGAGATTGAACAAACTTGGTCTGTTTTCACTTGAACGTCAGAGGCTGAGAGATGCCCTGATAGAGGGTTACAAGATTATGAGAGGCAGGGGTGGAATAGCTAGTCAGAGTCATTTTCTCAAAGTAGAAATTACATGGCACAGATTTGGGAATGCGATTACAAGGGGACATAAGTTTAAGGTAAAAGGGGGAAAGTTCAAAAAAGTTGAGGGAGGCAGAGTCTGGTAAGTGCCTGGAATACATGGCTAGAGGAGTTGGTGGAGATGGATACAATAGCAATGTTTCAGAGAAATCTTGACAGATAGATCAGCAGGCAGGGAATAGAGGGATAACAGACCATGGCGAAAGTGAGGACTACAGATGCTGGAAACCAGAGTTTAGATTAGAGTGGTGCTAGAAAAGCACAGCAGGTCAGGCAGCATCCGAGGAACAGGAAAATCGATGTTTCAGGCAAAAGCCCTTCATCAGGACGATTTTCCTGCTGCTTGGATGCTGCCTGACCTGCTGTGCTTTTCCAGCACCACTCTAATCTAAACTCTGGATAACCGACCATGTCAA
This sequence comes from Chiloscyllium punctatum, assembly GCF_047496795.1. NCBI lineage: Eukaryota > Metazoa > Chordata > Chondrichthyes > Orectolobiformes > Hemiscylliidae > Chiloscyllium > Chiloscyllium punctatum. The sequence goes on from NC_092743.1 coordinate 13,671,342, forward strand.
GGCAAAAGGTTTTTAATTTAGAAAGGTGCATCAGTGCAGGCTTGATGGGCTGAAGGGCCTGTTCCAGTACCGTACTGTTCTTTGTTCTTTCATTCTTTGTATAATGATGTTAAATTCAAATCACGAGCTAATTATTTGCAATTATTGTCAATTTTTTAAAAATTACTAATAAAAATGAGTACTTTGAGACAGAACACAAATCATAATTATCACTAAGTTTAAAAGAGCATGATATCATTAATTTACTGGATTTATTTTTGTTATTCACCTATGGGATATGGGCGTTGCTGGCTGGGTCCCTGGTTTCCCTTGAGAAGGTAGTGGTGAGCTGCCTTCTTGAACTGCTACAGTCCATGTGCTGTGCGTCCACCTAAAATGTCCAAAGACATGTAGGCCGGGTGGATTGGCCGTGCTAGATACAGTGTTACGGGGTTAGGATGGGGTACTTTCTGGAGTGTCAGTGCGAACATGGTGGGCTTCTATCTGCACTACAGGGATTCTATCAAAGAGAAAGAGTTAATGTTTGGTGTCCAGTATAATTCTTCATCAAAATTCTCTGCAAGTCTAAATTATCCTAAGTCCTATAATGGCAACTAGTGAAATTCCAACTGAGTTAGAAAACATTCCAATTGAACCATAGCCCTCATAATAGGCAATGTGAAAATGATAATTAATTATTGTTAAAAACTCATCTGATTCACTAATAGTCCTTAAGGAAAGAAAGCTGCTGTCCTCATTTGGTCTGGCCTACATATGGGTCCATACCCACAGCAATGTGGTTGACTCTTGACTGCTCCTTGAAATGGCTCATCAAGCCACTCAGTTTGAGGGCAGTTAGGGATGGTCATCAAATGTTGCCATTAGCGTTGCCCACATCCTGTGAAAGAATCAAATGTTAAAATCCTCTTCCACCATCTGCCCTTGGCTGTCCACTCCAGTGAGGTGGCCCTCATCTTGTTCCATTCTTTGGCACACAGTTGTGGCCAGGGACTCTTCTCAATGGCCTCGCTCCCTGCTCCTGCACTTTGACCTTGAGGATTTAACCTCTGGCCATCCCATTACTCTCCACCCTGAGATTCAACTTGGGCCTTCCAGTGGTCCCATAAATCTGGCAATAATCACCTTCCCCTCCAATGCTCAGTTGGTCAGCTGAAGTCAGCCACCCTAGGCATGTTCCTCTCACTGCTGCACACACTTTAAATTCTGTTCAAATTAGTTAAATTCACTCAATTAATTTGCCCTTGGCCCATCAAACGATGAGCAGAAGTCAATTGAAGTCACAAAGGTAGGTCCTGCTGTGCTGCAGTAATTAGTTTATTGAATATAGCAATGACCAGCAATCAATTGAGGCCAATTAAAAATCAGAACCTAGAGCATTAAATCAGTTGATCAATCTGCCTTGGTTTCCCACAAATCGACTGATTTAGAAAGTTGAAGAATGGCTCATTTTCTGGTGAATAAACTTGTTTTCGCACTACAGGAAGGTCTCCTTCATTCCAGCCATAAATCGTCTCTCATCAATTGTGCTGATTCACAGGAGGTTTTATCCTTGGATTTACACCAGTGAGAGTATGCAGCAACCTCACCTCAGTGGGACCACTGCGTTTTTGCAATACATTGCCCACTGCAGCTGAGCTGGACTCTGGCAGCAACTACATTCTATCAACCATTCCGTCCCTGTTTTTGGAAACTGGTCTATTTGGAGTGGAAGACTACGCTGTGGGAAATGTAATGGCCAGTCACCAAAATGTGGGTAGAACAGAAAGAGACAGAGAGAGAGACAGAGAGAGTTTACAAATGGAGGTGAACAAAGAGAGAAGCAATTAGCTCACATTGAAGACCTTGAAGAAGAATTAGAATTAGAATTAGGTTTATTGTCACATTTACTGGAGCACAAGGATCCAGGAGTACAGCAAAAAGTGTACAAAGTCACCATTTCTTGCGCCAGCTTAGTTACAAAATGTCAGGTATAAGTGAGAAAAATTAAAACATAAAATTAAAAGATTAGCATTACAGTCCTTGTAAAGCCAGGTCCAAAGATACCTAGGTACAAAATCTTAGGCCTAAGTTAGAAAAATAATAAGAAAAGTTGGATAGTGCCCCTGGATTAGTGAGGGTTTAGGGTAAACTGTTCAGTTCACTCTCCACAGATACTTCCGGACCTGCTGAGTTTCTCCAGCAAATGCTCTTTATGTTTCAGGTTTTCAGCAGCTGCAGTTCTTTGCTTTATTTTAGGGTATGAGTGTCAAAGTGAACAGGGCCTTTTGTGAACAGAAGAGCGTCACGAAGAATCACAGAGGTAGGCCATCTTGTAACATTTGGAGGATGCAGTGATGGGAACCAGTTGACTACAAAGTTCTTGAATGGGGGTTGTTAACCTGGGCCAATCAGGAAAGCGTTGGCTGACCAATATAACCATGAGAGCCCGAGTGTCTCTGGAGAAGGAGCACGCGGTGTCCACCAACACCCTGGAGTCGTTCAGGGAGAGGTGGGCGCCGCAGGGAGTGGAGTGCATTATTTCCCCCTCCAACTCTATTTTGATTTAGTCCCTACCCTCCCCTTCACTGTTTTGATCACACAGCATTGCCCTGTGGTTTGAAGGGCAGTGCTTGTCACTGGCCACGCGGGTGTTTTTCATATCTTCCTGGTGGTGGAAATTGAATAAAGATTCGTACACTTTGTGTCTTTCACTGTGTCTCACACCTGCACACACACACCATGGGTGCTGGGGAATAAAAATAAGCACTACCAAAAAAAAAAAAAAAAAAAAAAAAAAAAAAAAAAAAAAAAAAAAAAGAACAGGATATTAACACCCTGGAGTTGTTCAGGGAGAGGTGGGTGCAGCAGGGAGTGGAGTGTATTATTTCCCCCTCCAACTCTATTTTGATTTAGTCCCTACCCTCCCCTTCACTGTTTTGATCACACAGCATTTCCCTTTGATGTGAAGGGCAGTGCTTGTCACTGGCCACTCGGGTGTTTTTCCTATCTTCCTGGTGGTGGAAATTGAATAAAGATTCATGCACTTTGTGTCTCTCACTGTGTCTCACACCTGTACACACACACACCATGGGTGCTGGGAAAAATATAAGCACTACCACAGTTAGGCGGTAGTGTGGGGGTTAAAAAAAGAAAAATATAACCATGAGAGCCCGAGTGTCTCTGGAGAAGGAGCACGCGGTGTCCACCAACACCCTGGAGTCGTTCAGGGAGAGGTGGGCGCCGCAGGGAGTGGAGTGCATTATTTCCCCCTCCAACTCTATTTTGATTTAGTCCCTACCCTCCCCTTCACTGTTTTGATCACACAGCATTGCCCTGTGGTTTGAAGGGCAGTGCTTGTCACTGGCCACGCGGGTGTTTTTCATATCTTCCTGGTGGTGGAAATTGAATAAAGATTCGTACACTTTGTGTCTGTCACTGTGTCTCACACCTGCACACACACACCATGGGTGCTGGGGAAAAAATAAGCACGACCGCACTTAGGCGGTAGTGAAAAAAAAATAAAGTATTATTCTTGCCCCTCTTCCACAGTTACATTAGGGCCCGGGTAAACAAAAAAAAATATAAACAGGGGATTGGCCCGGGTGTCCTTGGAAAAAAAAAAAAAAAATATAACCATGAGAGCCCGAGTGTCTCTGGAGAAGGAGCACGCGGTGTCCACCAACACCCTGGAGTCGTTCAGGGAGAGGTGGGCGCCACAGGGAGTGGAGTGCATCATTTCCCCGTCCAACTCTATTTTGATTTAGTCCTTACCCTCCCCTTCACCTTTTTGATCACACAGCATTGCCCTTTGATGTGAAGGGCAGTGCTTGTCACTGGCCACTCGGGTGTTTTTCATAAAGAAAAGAAAAAAATATATAACCATGAGAGCCCGAGTGTCTCTGGAGAAGGAGCACGCAGTGTCCACCAACACCCTGGAGTCGTTCAGGGAGAGGTGGGCGCCACAGGGAGTGGAGTGTATTATTTCCCCGTCCAACTCTATTTTGATTTAGTCCTTACCCTCCCCTTCACCGTTTTGATCGCACAGCATTCCCCTTTGATGTGAAGGGCAGTGCTTGTCACTGGCCACTCGGGTGTTTTTCCTATCTTCCTGGTGGTGGAGATTGTATAAAGATTTGTGCACTTTGTGTCTTTCACTGTGTCTCACATCTACACACACACACCATGGGTGCTGGGGAAAAAATAAGCACTACCGCACTTAGGCGGTAGTGTGCGGGTGTAAAAATAAAAGAAAAAAGAAAAAGAGAAAAGAAAAAAAACAAGGAAAAAAAAATATATAACCATGAGAGCCCGAGTGTCTCTGGAGAAGGAGCACGCAGTGTCCACCAACACCCTGGAGTTGTTCAGGGAGAGGTGGGCGCCGCAGGCAGTGGAGTGTATTATTTCCCCGTCCAACTCTATTTTGATTTAGTCCCTACCCTCCCCTTCACTGTTTTTGATCACACAGCATTGCCCTGTGGTTTGAAGGGCACGGCTTGTCACTGGCCACTTGGGTGTTTTTCCTATCTTCCTGGTGGTGGAAATTGAATAAAGATTTGTGCACTTTGTGTCTTTCACTGTGTCTCACACCTGCACAAAAAATAAAGAAAAAAAAATAAATAAATAAACAGGGATTCTTTCACTGTGTCTCACACCTGCACACACACACACACACCACGGGTGCTGGGGAAAAAATAAGCGCTACCGCACTTCGGCGGTAGTGTGGGGGTTAAATTTAAAAAAAGAAAAAAAAAGAAAAAATAATATAACCAGGAGAGCCCGAGTGTCTCTGAAGAAGGAGCTCGCAGTGTCCACCAACACCCTGGAGTTGTTCAGGGAGAGGTGGGCACCGCAGGGAGTGGAGTGTATTATTTCCCCCTCCAACTCTACTTTGATTTAGTCCCTGCCCTCCCCTTCATTGTTTGATCACACAGCATTGCCCTTTGATGTGAAGGGCACTGCTTGTCACTGGCCACTCGGGTGTTTCCTTTCTTCCTGGTGGTGGAATATAAGTAACAATTTTCACACTTTTTGTTCTTCACTGTGTCCTACACCTGTACAAACGTGACATGGGTGCTGGGGAAAAATAAGCACCATCGCTGTTAAGGGGTAGTGTGGCGATTTATAAAAAGTAACCAGGCGATTGAAATCTCCTGAGTTGAGGGCTGATTCTGAGCTGCCTGAAAAAAAAATATATATATAACCAGGGGATCTGGAAAAAGAATGTAAACAGGAAATGAGAATCTTCTCAGTTCAGGCGACTGATTCTGAGCTGGCTGGCCACGCAGCCAGTACGTTACTGTGAGGAGATAGAAGCTCTGTCTTTTGGACTGTGAAAATGAAAGAAAGAATATAACCAGGAGATTAGAATCTGGATGTAAGTTTGCTCGCTGAGCTGGAAGGTTTGTTTTCAGACGTTTCATCACCGTACTAGGTTACATCATCAGTGAGTCTCCAGTGAAGCGCTGGTGTTATGTCCCGCTTTCTATTTATGTGTTTGTGTTATTGATGCCATTTCCTGTGTTGATGATGTCATTTCCAATTCTTTTTCTCAGAGGGTGGTAGATGGGGTCCAAGTCAATGAGTTTGTTGATAGAGTTCAAGTTGGAATGCCATGCTTCTAGGAATTCTCGTGCATGTCTCTGTTTGGCTTGTCCTGGGATGGATGTTTTGTCTCAGTCGAAGTGGTGTTCTTCATCATCTGTCTGTAACGATACTAGTGAGAGAGGGTCATGTCTTTTTGTGGCTAGTTGATTTTCATGTATCCTGTTGGCTAGCTTTCTGCCTGTTTGTCCAATGTAGTGTTTATTACAGTTCTTGTAAGGTATTTTGTAAATGATATTAGGTTTGCTTGTTGTCTGTATAGAGTCTTTTAAGTTCATCAGCTGATGTTTTAGTGTGTTGATGGGTTTGTGGGCTACCATGATGCCAAGGGGTCTGAGTAGTCTGGCAGGTCATTTCCAAGATATCTTTGATGTAGGGAAAAGTGGTTAGGGTTTCTGAATGCATTTTATCTGCTTGTTTGGATTTGTTGCTGAGAAATCAGTGGACTGTGTTCATTGGGTGTCCGTTGTTCTTGAAAATGCTGTTTCGGTGATTTTCCTCTGCTATTTGTAGTTCCTCTGTGTTGCTATGTATGGTGACTCATTGAAATAATGTCCTAATGCAGCTTTGTTTGTGGGTGTTGGAATGATTGCTTCTGTAGTTGAGTTCTTGGTCTGTGTTTGTTGTTTTCCTATAGATGCTGGTTTGAAGTTCCCCATTGGCTGTTTGCTCTACTGCGACATCTAGAAATGGCAGTTTGTTGTTGTTTTCCTCCTCATCTGTGAATTTTATGCCAGTTAAGGATAGTATTGATGGTCTTGAAGGTTTCTTCTAATTTGTTTTGTTTAGTGATGACAAAGGTGTCATCCACATAGTGGACCCAAAGTTTGGATTGGATTAGAATCTCCTCAGTTGAGGACTGACTCTGACCTGGCTGGCTACAACCAGTGCACTGAACAGTAGTCGATAAAAAGTGACTTGGTGACGGAAACCAGCCTCTGTGTAGTTACTTAGACTCCTGAAAATGGAGAAATCTAATGCATTCAATTGCCCCATACACCTTGTAGATTTGACAAAAGGTTCGATCTCAATAACATTAAAAACGTTGTTATTTCACAACTGATAGATGAATAAAGTAAAACTTTAAAATATCTGCATTAGGTTGTGTCCTCGATCTTCGAGGGACATGAGGTTGTCTTCATACTTCAAATTGTTATGACCCCCCCCCCCGCTAATTATTTTTTGAACCTGAGCACAATATTAACTGGAAAGCTACCAATAAACATTCAAGCATACTGAGAACAGGAGTGTTCATGTTCAGACGTAACACATTTTAGAAACATAGAAAATAGGAGCAAGAGTAGGCCATTCAGCCCTTCGAACCAGATGTTTATTCAATATGATCATGGTGCTTATCCAAATCAGTACCTGTTCCTGCCTTTGTCCAACATCCTGTGATCCCTGATTTTGTTGGGTTGAAGCTTCAGTATTCTCCACTTTAAAATTCCAGTTAAAGACTTTTAGTGTTGAAAGAGAAATTCAAATAGATTTACCATGATATTTTGTTTTGGTTTAAAAAAATAATACTACGCACAAAGACAAGCACAGGCTTAATAATATGCTTTATAGGGATGTATTTTGTGCACTCAGATTTACTGCTACTTCTAAAGGACCCCTCATACAAAGCACAAAAGTTTGTAGGGACCACTATCAGGTTGGTACAGTCCGTTATGGAATTACCCTGTTTCAGCTCTCATAGAGTCATAGAGTTATACAGCATGGAAACAGACCCTTCAGTCCAACTCGTCCACACCAACCAGATAGTTTAATTCCCTAGTCCATTTCCCTCTAAATCCTTCCTATTCATATACCCATCCAAATGTTGCAAATGTACCCACCTCCACTACTTCCTCTGGCAGTCCATTCCAAACACACACTACACTCTACGTGAAAAAAGTTACCCCTTAGATCCATTTTAAATCTTGCCCCCTCACCTTAAACCCATGGCCTCCACTTTTAGACTCCCCTACCCCGGGGAAAAGACTTGTCCATGCCCCTCATGACTTTATAAACCTCCTATAAGGTCACCCCTCAGCCTCCGACACTCCAGGGAAAACAGCCCCAGCCAATTCAGCCTCTCCCCATAGCTGAAACCGTCTAACCCCAGTAACATATTTGTAAATCCTTTCTGAACCTTTTCAAGATTAACAATATCCTTCCTATATCACGGAGCGCAGAATTGGACACAGTATTCCAAAGTGGCCTGACCAATGTCTTGACAGCCTCAGAGGTAAATCTTTACCTTGTATTGACTCTGGAACCTCAACCCCTTGTGCTGGTTACTTTTCTGAAACTTCCGAGCTAATTTAGCTGATTGTAATTTCCTTTGCAATTGGTTTGCACTGGAGTGGACTGTCCACTCGATTCCAGATAAGCAATCATCCAGCTGCTCTTCCTTTGCAAGATTCAAATCAATAAACTCGGTCCAGTTGCTGTTTTACAGTTCAAACTCTTCCAATCTGACTGTATTCAAAAAAAAGTGAGCACTTTAATTCGGTGTTCTGGTAATTACTAAAGCGCAGCATTTTAATTATCGTATCTTCGTAACAATCATCCCTCAGGACATAACGTTATCTCTGAAATAGTAACATGCTTCAGGAAGTAAACATTTGCATCACCACAAAATGAACTCATAGTCCTTGGCATGCTGTGGCAGGACAGGGGGATTGAAATATGGGAACTTGCCATCTCTTCAGGAAGAAAGGCCATAAGAAATGGGAGCAGGAGTAGGCTATTCGGCCCCTCGAGCCTGCTGTACCATTCAACAGGATTTTGGTCGATCTGACATTCTTCACATCCACTTTCCTGCCTTTTTCCACACAAACCTTGGCTTTTGGTTTGGGTGGATAATGGTCTAGTGGCATTATCACTAGACTATCAATCCAGAGAGCCAGGTCATGTTCTGAGAATCCCACCACAGCAGTTTGAATTCAATAATAATCTGGAAATAAGAGTTTAATGTTGACTATTGCCGATTGTCAGAAAAAAAAACCCATCTGGTTCATTAATGTCCTTTAGGGAAGGAAATCTGCCATCCTGACCTGGTCAGGCCTACATGTGACTCCAGATCCAGAGCAATACATTTGATGCTTAACGACCCACTGGATAATTGGAGGTGGGCAGTAAATGCGGGACAACCGGTGATGCTCACATCCCATGAGCGTGAAAAAAGAATCCCCTGTTGATCAAGATGCAATCAAGAGTAATGGTTGTCACATTCACTTGTTTGGGGTCAGGTTGGTGAGGGAGGGGTACTAATACAAAGCAAGGGAGCAATGAGTTTACAGCATGGATATCCAGCTCAAACTGCCCTGTTCAATTCTTGTGCTCCACATGAAACCCTTTTCACTTTATTTCATTTCATAGCAGTTAACATAACATATCCCTCATGTTCTCCATCTAGCTTCCACTGAAATGCTCTCAGCTTCGATATCAGCTTTGGATAGCTATATTTTTCAACATTTCCAGTGCCTTTTTAAAAAAAATTCATTCACGCAATGCCGAAGTTGCTGGCTAGGCCAGCATTTATTTGCCCATCTCTAATGTCCCTCATAACATATGGAGACTGAAACAATGCACTGTTAGCCCAATGTGCTTTAGCCAAGCTGTTAAGGAAATACTGAAGACTTCAAGGGAAAGTTTAATAGACAGAGAAAGGATGAATTAGAAAAATGTGCACTTTCTTGGACAAAGCCATAATAGTAAATAATAAAGTCAGCATTGTCCCACAGGACTAGAGTGCTGTTCTCTCATTATAGGGAGAGATGACTTGGGGTGGTTTAACCTGAAGGTTACCACACCTCAAGCAAGAGGTGAGACTGAGGAGGAGGGACTGTCATGGAAAGCTCAACAAGATAATGAATGATGAATGTATGCATTTTTTTATTCTTACGATCCTGAAAGCTCCTTTGCTTAGCTTTAACTAACAAGAGTCGTGAGTTTGGTGCTGGAAAAGGGAGCATTCGAGGAGCAAGAGACCTGACATTTCAGGCAAAAGCCCTTTATCAGAAAGGCTGAACTAACAAGAGTCAAGTGTAGCTTTTGTTTGTCATTTCTACATGTACAACTGATACAGTAAAAACGAGACAGCTTTCCTCCGAGTCCAAGATGCTACATGGACAGCACAAACTATACAATCATACAAAGGGTGGCAAGAAGTGCATAAGAAGTGCAAAACACACGAGACAGCACAGTGATTTCTGACGCATCATGACAATAGGCACAGTTGTGTACAAATTACAGTGCAATAAAAGAATGATAATTAATAAAACATGAAGCGGGTTAATAAATACACATCAAACACATTACCTATTAACCTTAACCAGTTCATTATAAACTCAGCATCACTCGACCATCCAAGGTTTTTCAGGAGTTCATCCCAAACAATGCCAGCTGCTTGAGGTTCTGGGTATCACAATGGGTGGGGAGTGAGAAATGCCAGCTTTGGTTGTGGCTTCTTGCAAACCAGAACCAGTACATACTGACCTGAATAAGATTAACCCCAACACTTTTGGCATCAACCTCCAGAGAGTGCAGGAACAATCATCTTATTGATGAATCAAACTGTACCCAATGGGGCATTTTGATTGCATCCGAAATCTCCCAACGTTGCTGACCAGTTGACCACCTTCATCATTTCACATGATTCAGGCAACAAATAGTTATTTGTTACTTATTAAATTGTTCCTGCAACAACTGCGTCAGATGTTATGTGGAAGCCTGTACAGTAGTTGGAGAGGAACTCTAATGTGGGTGACCCTTGTGATTGTAATTTTGCTAAAGCAAGAGATTTTATGAGGAAAAGAAACATTGACCAGGCAGTTCCTGAGAAGATGAAATGAGATTTTTATTGATATCTTTACTGACATGAAAGGTTTAGACAGAGTCAATACAAGAGAACGGTTCTGAAAGTCTCAATGATCCACATTGAGAGACCAAAGATTAAAGGTGATTGGCAAAGGAGCCAGAGACAACAATGAGAAGAAACTCCATATTCATCAATTGAATACAATTTGAAATGAAGAGCCTGGTCTGGAAGCAGACTTGACAGTAGTCTTCAATCAGGAATGGGATATATACTCACAGGAGAAAACTGTAGGGATAGAGGGATAGAACAGGATGACTCCAACTGGATTTCTCTGCAAAAGAGCAGGTGAAGATTTGATGGGCTGAATGGCCTCCCTCTGTGCAGTACTATTCTACAGACAGAATTTTCCTTTTTGAGGCTTAGTTTGGAGGTGGTCTTAAAAATGGTTGACATCTCACAGGTCCCAGTGAGGAGCAGAACTTCCCTGCCTGTTCACCCATGAAATTTGATGTTTTACCTTTCCATGAATATGTAATTAGCTGAGAGGAAGGTAATTGTGTGCCACACACACCCAAGGGCAGAAGTCCCTCTTACTTTTACAGCCGCTTCCACACACAACTTCATCAAAAAGAAAAGTCAGCCCTTTGGGTGAGGACCTTGCTAATAGGTGGGTTATGTAACTGTACACAACATTGAGTGTAGCAGCATCTAGCATAGTTAGCTTTGACTTGATGCACTCGAGGGTTGAGTTATGTACAAATATTAATAAACTCACAACATTAACATTTCTCCTGTCATAGTCATAGAGTCATAGAGTCATACAGTATGGAAACTGATCTTCTAGCCCAACCAGTCCATGCTGACCATAATCCCAAACTAATCTAGTCCCACCTGCCTGCTCCTGGCCCATATCCCTCCAAACCTTTCCTATTCATGTATCCATCCAAATGTCTTTTAAACGTTGCAATTGTACCTGCATCCACCACTTCCTCAGGAAGTTCATTCTACATGTGAACCACCCTCTTTACCTCCTATGTCTGTTTTAAATCTCTCTCTCCTGTCACCTTAAAAATAAGCCCCTAGTCTTGAAATTCCCCATTTTAGGGAAACGACAACTCCATCTATACCTCACATTATTTTATAAACTTTTCCAGGTCACCTCTCAACCTCCTACAGTCCAGTGAAGAAAATCCCAGCCCATCCAGCCTTTCTTTATAAGTCAAACCTTCCTGAATGGCCTCTTCATCCACTCAGCTTATATTCTATTCACACATACACAAGCCGCATGGGTCGTATGGAAAAAAATGTATACTTCCCCAATCCTGCATCTCAGCGGTGTCTTTTCATGATGAGCACGTTTGCCCAGAATCATGGGGCTCCATTGGATAAAAGCAGCCATACACTTGAACAATTGCCATATCTTGGAGTGATGCTGAGTTAAAGTCAATCTGTTAACATTGTGCTTAAACAGTTGAGGCTTGAAGCTACCTGGTTATGGGCAATGTTGATTCAGACAGTTTGAGCAGATACATCTGATGACTGTTCAGAGGCAGCAGGGTCATAACAATCATTGAAAGACAATGAGATTTTAGTTCCTTCATCACCCTCTTGACCACAGGCCTTTGTACATTTGTGTCTGACTTACCAGAGCAGCGCTTGGCTCCTTTGCTAATGTCATCTTTTATTCCCCATGACAGATTATGCAGGTGGAACCACAGGAGAGGCATACACTATGTTTCGAGGTGATAAATTAGTGGCTGATTACCGCAGCACATTCAAGCTTCTCACAGTCTTCAAGAAACTAAAGGCAGTTGTCTCACATGCTGTGAATACAATGTTTAATTTTGTGTGGTTAATAAAAAAGGAAAAAAATGAAAGCACAGAAATAAATAATCGTGATTGGGACATGATTCTAGTGCTGGTGCAGCAATGGAGCCAAAGAGTCAAGTGAACCATGTATTCTCACAAAACAGAACTGCCTCATCTTTTCCACACAACATTAAGCTCAGTTCAAAAGCAATTATTTTGAGTACAGGCACCTACCTCAGTCAATGCATTAGAGCTACACCCCCTTCAGATCTTTTTTTTGTCAGGTTTTTCAGTAATACATTCAGACACTAGTGCCAAACTAGCTATGACTGCTTAAGCAGACACACTCCAGGATTTGTGTTGTCTCCTGTCAAGAAGTGTTGATGAAGGGATTCAGAGTGGAATTCGACATCTTAGAAACTACTGCTTACTTTTGTCTTCATGACCTGATTTGTATTTGCTTCTTCGAATGGTCTCTGCCTCTCTCACTCTCTCTCTCTCTCCTTCTCTCTCTCTCCCCCTCTCTCTCTCTCTCTCTTCTTTCCTCTATTTCTCTGTTTACATCTATTGATCCATGTCCTCTTGAATGTTCAGCTCTGTTAAAGGCGCGGTGTGGGGTTGGAGGGGGGAAGGGGAGAAGGGAACTGGAATCGGCCAATTAAGAGATGTGTCTGGATGTCAGTAACAGGAGATGTACACTGACAAACACCCAGCCGTGAATTATTAATGACTGTCAGATTGAAACGTTAGAACCCCGCACTTGAATAAATATAACCAGAATGATTTAAAAGGGGGACATTTTCTCTCACAGCCTTATTCTCCCCTCATCGCCATCGCTTGCATAAGAAAACGTGTATCTGCTGCAGCATCTGTAATTAATTCAGACAGGAATGAAGTCCAAAAATTCATTTAATTAACCATAAAGGGCCAAATTTGAAAGCCTTGAGGTTTGAGAATATGTTTTCAAAGTCCAATATGATCAAAAAATAATTACGTTTACCTTGAACTCAGAATAAACAATTTATGCTTTGGAAACAACTGTGCTATATAATGATATTAAAAAGAAATTCCATTTAATTTTGCTCTCCATCAATTTTGTGGACAAATCCGCAATTACTAAAATTGGATCTAATTATGATCAATTCAAGCGAAAATACAATGGATCTTTGCTTTGCTGATTAGTCTAATTCAATATTTTTGATGGACTTCCAACCCTTTATAGTGAACATTAAAGGAATATTACTTAGCATGAAAGGTGGAAAATAACAACGGGTAGGATGGTAAGGATTAAACAATGAGCCCATAAATGTATTTCATTGTGAAGCATCACTTCATTACAGTATGGGAACACAACAAACAGGAGCTGGAGAGATCAGTTGCACCCATCTCCAATTCAATCAGGTCATAGGGATACATTCATGTCCTTTCTCATTACACACCCGATGCTTCTTGCCCCAAAGTCATCAGCTGCACATTCACAGCCCTTTGGGATAGACAATTCCAAACATTCACAACTGCATGAGTGAAAAAGGTTTCTCCTCATTTCAAGATTGCGGTGGAGTAGGATTCCTAATCCAGAGCTCCTCTGTGCTCCATTTACTCCTTTTCTTCTTTCTTTCTCTGTTCATGCTGTTTTTCCCCTTTTCTTTCTTTCCACTTCCACCCTGTCCTCGGACAGCACAGGTGGCAGCAAGGTGAAGCCCAAAGGCAGATGTGAAGTGAGGTCCTGTGTCATCTGGGGGGACTCCTGGCCTTGAGGTGAGGGACAGTGTGTACTCCTGGTCTCGAGGTGAAGGACAGTGCGGACTCCTAGTCTCAAGGTGAAGGACAGTGCGGACTCGTGGTCTCGAGGTGAAGGACAGCGTGTACTCCTAGTCTCAAGGTGAAGGACAGTGAGGACTCCCAGTCTCAAGGTGGAGGACAGTGTGTACTCCTGATCTCGAGGTGAAGGACAGTGAGGACTCCTAGTCTTGAGGTGAAGGTCAGTGTGTACTCCTGGTCTTAAGGTGAGGGACAGTGTGTACTCCTGGTCTTGAGGTGAAGGACAGTGTGTACACCTGGTCTTGTGGTGAAGAACAGTGTGTACACCTGGTCCTGAGGTGAAGGACATTGCGGACTGGCAGTCCTGAGGTGAAGGACAATGTGTACTCCTGGTCTTGAGGTGAGGGACAGTGTGTACTCCTGGTCCTGAGGTGAAGGACAGTATGTACTCCTGGTCCTGAGGTGAAAGACAGTGCTGATTCCTAGTCTCGAGGTGAAAGACAGTGCAGACTCCTGGTCTTGAGTTGAAAGATAGTGTGTACTCTTGGTCTCGAGGTGAAAGACAGTGTGTACTCCTGGTCTCGAGGTGAAAGACAGTGTGTACTCCTGGACTCGAGGTGAAGGACAGTGTGTACTCCTGGTCTTAAGGTGAAGGACAGTGCGGACTCCTGGTCTCGAGGTGAAGGACAGTGTGTACTCCTGGTCTTGAGGTGAAGGACAGTGCGAACTCCTGGTCTCGAGGTGAAAGACAGTGCAGATTCTTGGTCTCAAGATGTAGGACAGTGTTGACTCCCAGCCTTGAGGTGAAGGACAGTGTGTACTCAACTACTCAGTCAGCTTTTATTTCTTTTCTGTAATGCTGAACTTTTAACTTTATTTCTTTATTTTTCCAACTTATACCTCAGATTTTGTCCTTAGGCACCTTTGTAAATAAAAGATGGCACCGGAAATGGCGACTTTGTACCCTTTTCACTGTGCTCCTGTGATCCATGAGTCCATGTGACAATAAGACCTCATGCTAATTCTAATGATCTGATATGGTGATCAATGCACCCCCCCACCCCCCCCCCCCACTCCACCATTTCAACACTGGCGTGACAGCATCTACCCTGTTTGTCCTTGAAAAATGTCATGCTATCCCGCGTGATCACCTCTTATGTATCTGAAATGCAGAGAGTACAGATCCATTCTGCTTGATATCCTGTCATAGGGCAGCCCTTCTCTTACAGGAATCGATCTCGAGATCCTTTGATTTACAGAATCCAGAATGCAAAGTGCAGTTTCTTTTATGCATTATATAAAATGTAAATGTTTACTTTACCAGTGCCACAAGTTCTCAAGGCATGGGTTTTGAGCAGGTAATGGCTGATTCTTCAAAAGATGACAGAGTCATTAATGTTGACTCACAGGGAAGTACTAGCCTCAGCATAACTGGGCAGCTTATTGTTTGATCTCGCTCCCAACTGTGAGAGACCTGTGGATCAGAAGCTAACAGCATTGTCACAACATCAAGGTGTTTCCTCACTTGTCAAGTTTTGGCCTACCTGCTGGGAATTTCCAGCATTCTCTTTGCATTTTTTTTCCAAATTAGATCAGCATTTTGTCTTCCTTCCTAATAATTTCTTAAAGGGATTTCACCACCACAGAAAGGAGCCCCTCCTCCGCCTCCAACAGATCAGGTTATACCTCCCACCTAAGTAGTCGTTGGAAACAATCGTAGATTTTATTTGGAAGAGGTGTTGGGAAATGCTGCAGTAAAGAGCATTTACTGCACCCTAAACCATAATTTAATGAGACATAAAGTCATAGAGCAAGGAAACAAACCCTTCAGTCCACTTTGTCTAGACTGACTAGAAATTCTAAACTGAACTGGTCACATTTGCCTGCTTTTGGCCCATATCCCTCGACACCGTTCCTATTTATTTACCTGCCCAAATTTCCTTTAAAAGTTGTAATTGTACCCACCTCTACCACTTCCTCTGGCAGCTATTTCCATACACGCACCACCGTCTGCGTGAAAAAGTTGCCCCTCAGGTCCCTTTTAAATCTTTCCCCGTCACCCTAAACATAAGCCCTTGGTTCTGGACTTTCCCACCCTGGGGAAAAGACCTTGAGTATTTACCCTATCCATGCCCCTCATGATTTTATAAATCTCTGTAAGGTTAACCCTCAGCCTCAAACATTCCAGTGAGAAAAGTCCCAGCCCACCCAGTCTCTGCTTATAACGCAAACCCTCCAGTCCAGGCAATACCCTTGTATATTTTTCTGTACCCTTTCTGGTTTAGCAACATCCTTCCTAGAGCAGGGTGATCAGAATTGTACACAGAATTCTAAAAGTGGCCTCAGCAATCTCTTGTACAGGAAAGTGGCCACGTTAAATCATCTTTAATACAGAACAACAACTTACACGAGCCAAAACTTATTGCCCAGCTCATGCTCCTCAAACAGGTTAGTTAGCTGTTCATCTCATGTCTGCTTCAGTGAGTTTCTTGAAGTTAACTTGGCTTTTCCAGCACCACACTTTTCCTCGAATGCTGTCTGACCTGTTGCGCTTTTCCAGCACCACGCTTTTCAACTCTGGTCTCCAGCATCTGCGGTCCTCACTTTCTCCTACAACATTTGACTACAAGGACACAACAGCAGTAATTGGATGGTTTGGAAACCAAAACCCACCAGCTACCAAGCAGTAAGCTTCAAAGATGCCCTGATAGCTGAGAGAAACCTTTGGCCATGTTGTTCCTGAATTTTAGTTGTGCCTCTCCATCTTGTCATCTCTCTGCTCTCCTTCAAAACCCACCTACTAAATCATACTTTCAGTGGTCTCTCCTCACCCTCCTCCCTCTTTTCTTCATTATGTGTTTTGTGCTTTGTATAGACTTTGAAGCTATCATTTATCACAGAAGGGTGGCATGGTGGTTCAGTACTGCTGCCTCACAACGTCAGGAATCTGGGCTCGATTCTATCCTTGGGTGACTGTCTCTGTGGAGTTGCCCGTTTTCCGTGTGGGTTTCAGCCGGTTTCCTTCCCCAGTCCAAAGATGTGCGGGTTAGGTGGATTGACCATACTAAATTGCCTGCAGTGTGCAGGCTAGGTGGATTAGCAATCGGAAATGTGGGGATAGGGTAGAGTCGTAGGTCAGTTACAATGCTTTTCAGATGGTCAGTGTGAACTTGATGGGCTGATTGGCCAGTTTCCATACTGTAGGGATTCATTGAAGTGTTAGAGTGGAGAAAGAAGCAATTCAGTCCATATGCCTCCACCAGCTCATCGAATCAGCATCATGATGCCGCACCAACCTCCTGCTTTTTCCCCATAACCTTGTACATTATTTTTATCCAAGTAATGTCCTCTTGAGTGCTTCAATTGAGCCTGCCTTCACCACACTTCCAGGCAGTTTATTCTGTACCTTAACCACTCTCTGAGCGAAAAAGCTTTTCCCTACATCACCTTTCATTTGTTTGTACATCATTTTGAATCCATGCTGTTTTGTTCATTTTTCCTTTTCAAAGCAGTTCAGGT
The DNA here is from genome assembly GCF_047496795.1 of Chiloscyllium punctatum. Taxonomy (NCBI): domain Eukaryota; kingdom Metazoa; phylum Chordata; class Chondrichthyes; order Orectolobiformes; family Hemiscylliidae; genus Chiloscyllium; species Chiloscyllium punctatum. The sequence continues at coordinate 13,688,818 of NC_092743.1, forward strand.
TCTCCCTATCCGCTCCATCCAGATTCGCAAAACCTCTATCAGAACTCCTCTCGGCTTCCTTCTCTCCAAGGAGAACAATCCCAACTTATTCCATCGCTCCTCATCACTGAAATTCCGCATTCCCAGGAATGGGCGTTACTCGTGCATCAGGGACAGACAATGGAATCGCAATCTTGTCACTGGACTTGAAAAATTCCAGAGCTGCTGGATAATGTTGCGGGGATGTGGTTCAAGTCCCACCATAGCAGATGGTTAAGTCTGAATCAACGCAAACCTGCAATTAGTCCATGTCGCCGTTATTTTTAAAAAAAATTTAGTTCACTAACATGCTTTAGGGAAGGAAGTCGACCATCCTTACCTGGTCTGGTCTACACATGAACCACAGCAGAGTGGCTGACTCTGACTTGCCCCTAGCAAGTTACTCACTTCAAATCGCAATTAGGAATGAGCAATAAATGATGGCTCAGCTACAGATGCCTCCTTCCCATATATAAAACAAAGGGAATAGATAGGTTAGATAGAGAGAAACGGTTTCTAGTGACTGGACAGTCTAGGATGGGAGGAGATTATCATTGAATTAAGGAACATTTTGTACAAAGGGAGAAGTGGAGTTTTGAAACTCTCTTCTGCAAATGACAACAGATGCAAGTGTTAATTTGAAAATTGAGACTGGTAAATTTTCAAAGGGGTTACGGATTATGAGTCAGAGGAATTAGTTCAAAGATGAGCCATGCTTAAATGGTGGAGACAGGTAGATGGGCTAAATATCTTTCCCTTGTTGCTGCTTTCCTGTAATATTCATTCCCCAGTGTGGAAATCTCTTCGTTCAATGAGCACAAAAATTCACCAAGAAATTGAAATGAAAAATGACATGCAGAGCTAGTGTGCTTCTCGAGCTGCAGAGATTTATTTCCCAATCAAGAAAGTAAATAGAAGATGCATTTTCTAAATGAGTTACAGAGATGCAACACAGTGTGCTCTCCACCTTCACAACTTTGGAATGCTTTTAACAATTTAAAATGTCCTTATAAATATAAGGAATGAAATTTGAGAGATTGGCATACCTAGTAGAAAGCAGACTGTTATTGGATTTGCAATCTGAGCACTGTTTATTTCTCAAGTGTGATCTTATTAACTGTTTAATATTGAATACTGTTCTTACCCCATGAAAACCAATAGATTCTTTATGGCATAATATTGTTACATGTGGTAATTCCCTGTGCAGCCCAGTGCCTATAGCAGTGGCTGATGCTACTTTGCGAATGATGCCTCAGGCATGATAGATAATGAACATTAACAGTATCATTATGCTCCCCAGATTCTGGCTTTTCCAGTTTCAGTAGCTGTGTATAACAGGATCAGGGCAGTACATAGAGATTAAACGAAATTGAGTTTTGCTACCAATTTAAGAAGGAACAGACTGATTTCACTCAAAAGAAAATGTGAATAATAGATGTCATCCACATTCAAGTTTGCTTGCATGTATATGTCACCTTAATGTCAGAATTGGCAGAAGAAAGAGAGAGCTCAATTTTAGCTGCAATGGTAGGTGGGATTTCTAACAGCAGAGAGTACAAAAGGAATGCTCAGAGATCTCCAGAGGTTAAGTATATGGGCAACAAGGTGGAAGATGGAGTATAATATGGGGAAGTGTGGAAAAAATTGTACCTTTACTCCAAGGAAAGCTACTGAGCACATGCAAAAGGACCTTGGTCATAATGACATCAGATCACATGGAATTAGAGAAATCAGAATTAACATGGCTCTGAGGAAGGGTCACTCAACCTGAAACATTAACTTGGATTTATCTCCACAGATGCTGCCCGATCCGCAGAGCTTTTCCAGCAATTTTTGTTCTTGTTTCTGATTTACAGCATCTGCAGCTCTTTATTCAAGTGGAATTCGAGGTTGCCTCTGCAGCAAGTTAGGTGGATTAGCCATGGGAAAATGCAGGGTTACAGGGATAGGGTAGGGGGATGGGTCTAGATGGGATACTTTTCATAGTGTCAGTCTGGATTCGATGGGTCAAATGGCCTGCTTCCATTAGGAGTCTGGTAAGGTCAGGGAAAGTAGTAAATTTTGAAATATTGTGTACTTATCAAAAAAGCTAAAAGAAGCAATGTTGTTTCTTTCCCATTAAACTAAGGTGGCACTGTGGCTCAGTGGTTAGCACTGCTGCTTCATAGCTACCAGGGTCCCAGGTTCAATTCCAGCCTTGGGTGACTGTCTATGTGGAGCTTGCACATTCTCCCTGTTTCCTCCCACAGTCCAAAGATGTGCGGGCCAGATGAATTGGCCATGCTAAATTGCCTATAGTGTTAGGTGCATTAGTTAAAGGGAAATGGGTCTGGGTGGGTTACTCTTCGGAGGGTCGTTGTGGACTGGTTGGGCCGAAGGACCTATTTCCACACTGTAGGGAATCTAATCTAATCGTTCCAAGTAGGATGTTTGCTCTTATCCTCTGTATACAGTTAAGTTCAATAAAGCCTGGTGCTATTCACTTAAAGATTTTACATTACTACATGGTGACAGTGGTGACCAGGAACAGAGAACTTGAGGTGGACAGTAACAGCCTGAAGATCAGATGGATGTAAACTATCATGATGGGACTGCTATCATGATTCTGACATCAGTAATAGAGAAAATACCAATCTACTGAGGAGTGTGTTCTCAGATATACACTAGAGAGCTGTATTTATTAACTTACTATGTAATGAAGGTTAAAGTGCATAAAGAATTGAAAAACCTGACAGTGATAAGGATCAAGCAGCCTCAGGGAAAGTACATGCACAGGCGCCTCCAGCTGAGATACTCCAGGTGGTATCTCAAAGTGCCGATATAAAGCACAAGAGAAAACATCAGCAACAGTCAAGCTCAAGTCCAGACAAATGATCCATACCTAGGGATGGTGAGTATACCTGAAGTGAAGAACAGTTTGAGTAGGGGACTGGCTGTCGGTGGACTCTTAGCATACATAGTCACCAAACCGTGGACTGGACAAGACCAGGCAGAAGTTGAGGAAGGAGGGCGGAGAATGTCAACAGCAGGGTAAGTGGATAATAGCTGGAAGATATCCATCAGCCACACTCCATAGAGTGTGATGGAAATCGATGTACTTACAGAGACAGGGTGGAACAAAGAATTCAAAACAATCCATTGCCAATAAAGGAACAGGCTTCAGTCAGTATGATGGCTCAGTGGTTAGCACTGCTGCCTCACAGCACCAGGGACCGGGTTCAATTCCAGACTCAGGCGACTGTCTGTGTGGAGTTTGCACATTCTCCCTATGTCTGCGTGGGTTTCCTCCAGTTTCGTCTCCCAATCTAAAGATGTGCAGGTCAGGTGAATTGGCCAAAAGCTAAAGAATTGCCCACCATGTGTAGGCTAGGTGGATGAGCCATGGGAAATGCAGGGTAACAAGGATAGGGCAGGGTAATGGGTCTGCGTGGGATGCTGTTCAGAGGGTTGGTGTGGACTCGATGGGCTGAATGGCTTGCTCCCACACTTTGAGGATTCTATGATAATTACTATGAAGATAATCTGATTCACTCATGTCCTTTCGGGTAGGAAATCTGCTGTCATTATCTGGCCTGTATGTGATTCCAGACCCACAGCAATGTGGTTGATGCTTAACTGACCTCTGGGCAATTAGTAATGAGCAATGAATGCTGGTCTAGCCAACAGCATGTGTCCAATTAATTAAAAATGCTGATCATTTACTTGAATCTGAAAAGTTAGATCCTCTTATACTTTTGGTTTCAAGGAATACTATTCTTCAGAACTCAGTTGTTTCTTTTGACAAGAATCAATACTTTCACGAAGAAGATGTCTACAACTTATACAGAACCTCTTAGGAGATGTAGCAACAGTAACCAAACCCACAGTTAGAAGGATTTCCTCCCAGTATAGACAGGACAAGCACTGCTGCGAAATAAGGAAGCGAATCACGCTGGCTAAATGAATAATGGAAATAAACAAAGTTTTAAAACTCTCCACAGCCAGTAAGGTGACCCCACGATCACAGAAATCCAGAATTATGAATTTGGAAAGGTAGGTTGAATGTTGCAAAGAGGTCTCAAAGTCTCAATGCAGACTTAACGAGCAAAGAACAAGATGAACCACTGACACTTAAGAATTTTTTCAGGTCAGTACAAATCAGTAACCACTGACACTTATTGTTTTTAAACTATTCAAAATGGCGCCAGATTATGGGTGACTGTTGAAGTTTCTCACTGTATTTTACTGTATTATTCACTATAAAGTATAAGCGCCAATAAATTATTCAATTCAATAAATCATTTAATTCAATATTTGAGTGTTCAGTAATCATAAACTTCTATCAATGTCAGCTGAGATCTGGAAATGAGTTTCATTAGCAGTTCATGGAGGGCCTCAAGGGGTCTTTCATTATAGAAACAGAAACACAAACTACAGAAATCATGCAACCTTGAAGCCTGAAGAAAATTGGTGTCTAAAAACAAGGAGGACCTGCTATAGTTGTATGGGACAGCACACCAGGAAAACAGTTCTGCTCTCTGAGAACCGAAATGCTTGGGATGGAGGAGGCAAGACAACTTTTTCCTCAATTTTGAAACATTCATTGACAGGATGTGGACATCACAGGCTAGGTCAGCGTTTGTTACTCAGCTATTACTGTGGATCGTGTGGAGGCCAGACCAGATAAGGATGGCTGATTTCCTTCTCAAAAGGTCATTAGTGAACTGGATGGGTTTTTAATGAAAATCAACAATGGTCCAGATTTTATTGAAATCAAATTTTACCAAATACTCATGTGGAATTTGAACCTATGCTCCCAGAATTATTGTCAGGATTTTAGGATTATTAGGCCACTGACATTGCGATTATACCACCATCTCCCCATAATCAATTTTTGGAATACATGTGTTGTAGATTAGATTACTTACAGCGTGGAAACAGGCCCTTCAGCCCAACACCAACCCACCCAGACACATTCCCCTACACCTAACACTACGGGCAATTTAGCACAGCCAATTCACCTAAGCTGCATATCTTTGGACTGTGGGAGGAAACCGAAGCACCCAGAGGGAACCCGCACAGACACAGGGAGAATGTGCAACCTCCACACAGTCAGTCACCTGAGGCAGGAATTGAACCCGGGTCTCTGGTGCTGTGAGGCAGCAGTGCTAACCACTGTGCCACTGTGCCACCGTGCCACCTGCTGTACTGAATGATTAAATTAAGGCTATTATTGTTCAGAAGAACTTCATTGAGATGTATTAGATTCTGAAGGAGCCTGATGGGGTAGACACGAAAAGGTTGTTTCCCTGAATCTAGAACATAGAGACAGAGTCTCAAGATAACAGAGCAACATATTAGGACAGGGGTAGGGAGAAAGCAGACGATGAATCTGTGAGGTAAGAACAAAATTTGGATCGATATTTCAGAATAGTTAAGCCAGTGATTGACGCAAAAGAAAATTTAAGGATATTGAAACAGGAAGTGCGCATGGGATTAGTATTGTGCAGATTGAGGACAACAACAACTCCACAGCATTATGGTCCAAACCAGCTGATTCAATGCTGCTATTGTGCTGAGGGTGACACAATAACATTTCTTTATTGAAGTACCATCTTCTTAGCAGAGTCCAATACCCAAACTGGGAATTATGCCCCAAGTGTTTTTGGTTAAAAATAATAGTGAGGCACACAGTTGTGAGGGCATTTGGGTAAAGCAAGGCAGCTAACTCACCTCCAGTTTCTCCAAAAACACTGACAATGCTCAAGGAGCTTGACACTGTCCAGGACAAAACAGCCCACCTGATCAGAAACCCAACTTAAACACTTATTATGTTGACCATCATTGCACAGAGACAGCAGTGTGTGCCATCTTCAAGATGAAGCAACTTCCCAAGGCTCATTTGGCAGCCCGTAACCTATACCAGCTAAAGATGGTCACCAAGTTACAGATCATCCTGCCTTGGAAATGTACAGTGATTACTTTATTAATGTTGGTCAAAATCCTGGAACTTCCTTCCACCTGACTGTGGATACACCTACAACCCAGGAACTGCTTTAAGAAGGTCTCAAAGGTTGAACTAACCAGCCAGGTCTAAATCCGATGAACAAATTTAAAAATAAGGAAATAGAATAATGATTAAGTCAGAAGGTATTCTTATTAGCAGGAGAGTTTAAATTTAATCATTCGAGCAACACAGCACTAAAGATGCAACAGAAGTGAATGATTAATGCAGTGATTGGGATTGCAGCCAAATCATAGATGACAATAAACATAAATAAGGTATGGGCAGGATTTCTATGATAAACTATTGATGTATTGGAATGAGTAATTGATGAAACAGTGTTAAAATCAATCAACATTCATGAGCCAAATATACCAATCTCACTGTAAAGCATGTGAGACAAACATTGCTTTAACCACTTTGGTCAAAAATTCTCGCTGACCATCATTCAGTTGCTTTTTAACAAACATTAACACAGAAAATAAATCTCAGGCCACAGGCTCAAAATGCTGAAACCGCATTATTTTTCTCATAACTCTTGTGAAAATCAAGCTTTGAACACTGGTTTGTAAATGTGGCATTTGCTTAAGTTCCTGCTAAAATTTACAAAGGTGACAATTTATGGATCTCTGGGCATCATCAGGTACCATCATAATTCAGGGATGCAAGGCAGTCTGCTTTCATAGGAGAAAGTGAGGACTGCAGATGCTGGAGATCAGAGCTTAAAAATGTGTTGCTGGAAAAGCGCAGCAGGTCAGGCAGCATCCAAGGAGCAGGAGAATCGACGTTTCGGGCATAAACCCTTCTTCAGGAATGAGGAGGGTGTGCCAAGCAGGCTAAGATAAAAGGTAGGGAGGAGGGACTTGGGGGAGGGGCATTGAGAATGCGATAGGTGGAAGGAGGTTAAGGTGAGGGTGATAGGCCGGAGAGGGGGTGGGGGCGGAGTGGTCGGGAAGAAGATTGCAGGTCAAGAAGGCGGTGCTGAGTCCGAGGGTTGGGACTGAGATAAGGTGGGGGGAGTGGAAATGAGGAAGCTGGAGAAATCTGCATTCATCCCTTGTGGTTGGAGGGTTCCTAGGCGGAAGATGAGGTGCTCTTCCTCCAGGCGTTGTGTTGCCATGGTCCGGCGATAGAGGAGGCCAAGGACCTGCATGTCCTTGGCGGAGTGGGAGGGGGAGTTAAAGTGTTCGGCCGTGGGGCGGTTGGGTTGGTTGGTGCGGGGTTCCCAGAGGTGTTCTCTGAAACATTCCTCAAGTCGGCGGCCTGTCTCCCCAATGTACAGGAGTCTGCTTTCATAGAGTCATACAGCATGGAAATAGACCCTTCAGTCCAATCAGTCCGTGCCGAACATAGTCCCAAACTAAACGAGTCTCCCCTGCCTGGTCCTGGCCCATATCCCTCCACAACCTTTCCCAACCATTCAAATATCTTAAATGTTGTAACTGTATCCACATCTACCACTTCCTCATGGAGTTTTTCCACGCTCAAGCTACCCTTTGTGTAAAAAAATTGCCCCTGATATCTTATTTAAATCTCTCTCCTCTCACCTTAAAAAATGTGTCCCTGGTCTTGAAACTTCCCATCCGAGGGAAAAGATAACAGCACTGTGTCTCTGTGAAAGCACCACCACAAACTTGATTAATCTTTAATAACTCTCAAAGGTAGTCTAAAGTCACAATATTTTCAATAATCTTCACTTGTGCTATCGAAGGAAAATAAAACACAACAGAGAACTACAGGATCATCAAAGAGCATCCAGATAACAATAGTCTGTGCTATGTTGAAACTTCATATTACCCTCCCCCTTGATTTTCACCTTCTATTGACTTCTCTGTCATTTACCCTTACCTAGCCTCTTCTTCGGTGTAACCACACTAATTGGCTCCACACTCACTCTCGTATTGAGTTCCCCATTTTCGTCAAACTCTGGATAAAGACATTTTTCCAGAATTCCTTGTTGGATTCAGTGGTGACTGTCTTATTTTTATTGTGGGCCCTAACTTTGGGCTATCTATAACTGAAAAGGTTTTGTTCATGTCAACCCTTTCTAAATCTTTCACAATTTACAAGATCTTGAAAGAATTATAAAGAATTTTAAAAGCTCTCAGACATCTCTTTGCTTAAGGAAAACAGCACCCCAGCCATATCGGCTTATTTTATTGATCACTCTGCTCTCATAACATCCTTGTAAACCTTTATCATACATTTTCCAGTGTATTGTCATGTTTTTTTTTGGAATCTGGCGTCATACTGTGTAGAAATGTAATGATTATCAGGTAGTTGAACTGGAACATACATTGCATTACTTACTAATTGTTTAAATGTGGGTCCAATTGGCTCGGCCTGCAATTGTTGCCAATCCCTAATTGCCCTTGAGAAGGTGGGGGTGAACTGTCGTGGTTCATTTGGGTTCAGTACATCTGGAATGGAATTCCAGAATATTGACAAAGTAACACTGAAGGAACTGCTATGTATTTCCAAGTGAAGACATTGTGTGGCCTTAAGAGGAATTTGCGGGTGGGTGTTGCTCTGAAATACCTGTTGCCCCTGTTCTGCTGGGGCCGTGGGTTTGGGTGTTTTTCTCAAAGAAGCCTTGGTGAGTTGCTGCAGAACATCTCTTAAATGGTACTCACTGCTGCAACGTTGGCGAAGGGAGTGGATGGGGTACTGATCAAGCACATTGCTTTGCCTTGAATAATATTAAGCTTCTTGAATCTGCAATCATCAAAGAGAGCACTCCATCGTGTGCCTGACACATGTCTCAGAGATGGTGGACAGGCTTAAGGGACTCGGGGTTAGTTACTCCCTACAAACTTCCCACCACTGACCTGTTCTTATAGACCCAGTATTTATATTTCATAGGATCTCTACAGTGTGGAAGCAGGCCATTCACCCATCAAATCCATACCAAACTTCAAAGGATCATCCCACCCCGATGCACCACCTATTCCTGGCATTCCCCATGGTCACTTTACCTGCACACCACGGTAAATTTAGCACGGCCCAATCCGCCTAACCTGCACATCTTTGGACTATAGGAGGAAACTGGAACACCCAGAGGAAACCCACGCAGACACGGGGAGAATGTGCAAACTCCACGCAGACAGTTGCCCGAGGCTGGAATCGAACTAGAGACCCTGGCACCGTGAGGCAGCAGTGCCAACCACTGAGACACCGTGCCGCCCTGAACCACTGATTAATGGTCAAATAAAAAAGAACGGAAGACGCTGGAAATAAGAAACAAAAATAGAAATTGCCGGTAAAACAAACTTCTCAGGTCTGGCAGCACCTGTGGAGGGAAAGCAGAGTTATTTCTGCCCACAGCTGCTGCCTGACCTGCTGAGTTTTTCCAACAATTTTCTTTCTGGTTTAATGATAACTTGCAGGAAGTAGGCGGGGCTTGATGAAATGGTAATGCTGTTAAGCATTAAGGGTGGCAGTTATATATCTTCTTGTTGGAGATGATCATTGCCTGGCATTTGTTGGGGATGGATGTTGTTTGCCACTTTTCAATCCAAGTCTGGATGTTGCTCAGGTCTTGCTGCACTTGGACACGGAGAGCGTCAGTATCTGAAAAGTGGTGAATGATGCTGAACATTGCTCAATCATCAGCAAACATCCCCATTTCTCACCTTGGGGTGGAGGGAAGGTCACAGTTGAAGCCACTAAAGATTTCACTAATCAATGATAAAGCTGTTTTTCATTAACCTGCTTATATGGAGAACCCAGTATTTACTCACCTAATGGATTAAGAGAAAACTGAATAATTAAATACGGTGGCTTTGAGACAAGCCAGTTATTTGCAGTTTATACTGGACTGGGTAGACTGGGGTATAGCCTTATTATGCTGGTATTCAGCATCACCAGCGTGCTTAACCTTTAACCTTGTGAGCCTGAATGTGCCAACTTCTGAACAGGTTAACTCTAACCTTAGGTATGTAACCACTTACTTTGGACAAAAGTGACCACTCTTGCTTCTGCAAGATTTTTACGTGGTGCTGTCTAAATTACATCATCACAACATTAACCGTAGGTGGTGGAATAGGCCAAAGATGTAACGTATAGGAAACGGTTAGCTAAAAGAGCTATGAATTATCACGGTTGTTTTCACCATGCTATGGAACACACTGACTACATTTAAAAGCTGCCTGATTTGTAAGGAGACTGGCAGGAGGCTGAAAGAACACAGCAGGCCAGGCAGCATCAGGAGGTGGAGAAGTCGATGTTTCGGGTGTAAGGTGGTTTCTGAGGAGGGCAGGCTCACACTGCAGGCTAGAACTGGTTAATAAGACAGCGATTAAAATAAAGTAAGAGAAGAAATGCTTTTTCTTAAAAGAAAGCATGTACTCAAGATTTGGGCTAGATAAAGAAACCACTTCTGTCCATTTACCTTTCTTAACAAATCCTTAACCAGCCTAACTCAACTAGATCACCTCAATCTTCTGTATTGAAGTTTTTTCTTTGCATCTTGTCCTCAAAATTTTGCATTGTTAGAATTTAAGCAAACATTTCATTTGGATCAGCCATTTGATCTTGCGATGCATGTACCAAGTTGGGCTTAATAACTGGCTGAAGTCTAATTTTCATAGAATCCCTACAGGGGGGAAACAGGCCCTTCGGCCCAACAAGTCCACACTGGCCCTCCAAAGAGTAACCCACCCAGACCCATTCCCCTGACTAATGCACCTAAGCTACACATCCCTGAATGCCATAGGCAATTTAGCACAGCCAATTCACCCAACCTGCACATCTTTGGATTGTCGGAGGGAGCTAGAGCACCCAGAGGAAACCTATGCAGACACAGGGAGAATGTACAAACTCCATGCAGACAGTCACCCTGGAATCGAACTCAGGTCCCAGGCGCTGCAAGGCAGTAGTGCTAACCAATGAGCCACCGTGCCACCCCTGTTCTCTACTCCTTTTCAACTAGCTAGAAGTTATTCTTTTGGTTAAGGGAAGGTAAGTACTAGCAGAGAGCATTCGTATAGTGATATTATGGAAAATGCACCTGCTAATGATGACTGACAGTTCTCTGCCAGGCTCTGTTTAAATTTTAAGCGAAGCAGCTTGAATCTGATTGGTCAGTGTTAAGTCCTGAAAAATGAATCACTGAATGGTTGTGAACTATTTGTTGAGCTGAAATGTGTAGAGTGTGTGGACATGTTCTTTCTGTCTGCAAAGATTGGGGCCCTGTGTAATAATTCAAGAGCACCACACTGTTAGCTTGACAGATTATCTGAAATTGGTTGTCAGCAGAACTCCACACACATTCACGATTATCCAGCAAATGTTGTCTAACATCTAATATTCAATGCTGTGTTGCAAGTTTTGCGAGTGCAGCTTGGTTTGTTCTGGTTAGTACTTTGCTTGTTGCAAAGGGACATGCAGTTTGAAATGATTCACCTTTATTTGGAATATATATCTGGTATCACACTAGCACTGAAATTCATATGACACATTGCTCTTTTTTGGCGACAGGCTTATTTGGCTTGACAACAGCATCATGTTAGTGATACATACTATTTATGTTGCTATTGCATAGAGGTAGCATGAACCAAACAGCTTCACCTCTTGTCCAAGTACATGGGGTATCTGAGATGAACTGGGCACTTTTCAAAACCAAGGATCACCACTTTAGGGCATTCCATGGCTTTGCACAATCTTGCCCAATGTTATCTAAAACAGACCGTGGTTCACCTAAATGTAACTATTTCTTTGACCAAAGTATCACACAGAACCCTATTCCCTGACAACATTGATATACAGCAATAAAATATTTTATTGTAGTAGCCACAGGCATTGTGGATTTGATTTAGTTCAGTTGGCTAGATGGCTGGATTGTGATGTAGCATGATACCTACAATGCAGGTTCAATTTCCACACCAGCTGAAATGACCATGAATGACTCTCCCCTCATCTGAGGTGCAGTCACCCTCAGGCTGAACCATTATCAGTTTTATTTTTTCTCTCTCTCTGAAATGAGAGAGTCAGACACTGACAACTTTACCTTTACTGTTTTCTCCCACAGTTACGTACACAGGAACATGTTTCAACTCCAGACTGCAAAGCTTCATGTGTACTGACCAAATCAACTGTTAAAAGTTGTTTTGTTTTCATGGACAAGCAATTAAATCCACAGAAAGTGTTTGATGTTATAAGTAATCATCAAATAAATGGAGCCAGAGAGAAGGTTCAAAGAGTGTCACATTAACCTACCATAGCCCTAAGGCTTGGCGAAGTTTAATGTTTACTATAGGTTACTCCAACTGTTTTTAGAATCCCTAAAGTGTGTGCAAACAGGCCCTTTGGCCCTGCAAGTCCGCAACAACCCTCCAAAGAGTATCCCTCCCAAACACAGACACGGGGAGAACATGCAAACTCTACACAGACAGTTACCTGAGGCTGGAATCAAACACGGGTCCATGGCACTGTAAGGCCGCAGTGCTAACCACTGAGCTACTGTGCTGCACCATTATAGCTGTTTTATAATGACGTGAACATTTAACACAATATTCCCAGGGGTGCCAAATTTCCAATCTAAAGACTCCATTCAGGGAAGTGAGGTCACCTTGAATTTTCTGCAGCAACCTATTGTACCAGCCACAGACCTTCTGGGGTTACAAGAGCAAAGATACACTGCTGAGGCTGTCTAATGCTTTGGTCAGATCACATTTGGCGTATTATGAACAGTTTTGGGCACTGTATCTAAGGAAAGATGAGCTAGCCTTAGAGGAGGTCCAAAGGAGATTTATAAGCAAGATCCTGGGGATGAAGGGCTTGTTATGTGAGGAGCAGTTGAGGACTTTTTACTCAGTGGAGTTTAGAAAATTAAGGGGGATCGCATTGAACCTTACAGATTACTGATAGCCCTGGATAGACTGGAGATGGAGAAGATGTTTTGGCTACTGGGAGGGACTAGGACTTGAGGTAACAGCCTCAGAGTGAAGGGATGACCCTTTAGAACTGGGATAGAACATAGAACATAGAACATAGAACAGTACAGCACAGAACAGGCCCTTCAGCCCACGATGTTGTGCCGACCACTGATCCTCATATATGCACCCTCAAATTTCTGTGACCATATGCATGTCCAGTAGTCTCTTAAATATCCCCAATGACCTTGCTTCCACAACTGCTGCTGGCAACGCATTCCATGCTCTCACAACTCTCTGTGTAAAGAACCCACCTCTGACATCCCCTCGATACTTTCCTCCAACCAGCTTAAAACTATGACCCCTCGTGTTAGTTATTTCTGCCCTGGGAAATAGTCTCTGGCTATCGACTCTATCTATGCCTCTCATTATCTTGTATACCTCAATTAGGTCCCCTCTCCTCCTCCTTTTCTCCAATGAAAAAAGTCCGAGCTCAGTCAATCTCTCTTCATAAGATAAGCCCTCCAGTCCAGGCAGCATTCTGGTAAACCTCCTCTGAACTCTCTCCAAAGCATCCACATCTTTCCTATAATAGGGCGACCAGAACTGGACGCAGTATTCCAAGTGTGATCTAACCAAAGTTTTATAGAGCTGCAACAAGATCTCACGACTCTTAAACTCAATCCCCCTGTTAATGAAAGCCAAAACACCATATGTTTTCTTAACAGCCCTGTCCACTTGGGTGGCCATTTTAAGGGATCTATATACCTGCACACCAAGATCCCTCTGTTCCTCCACACTGCCAGGAACCCTATCCTTAATCCTGTACTCAGCTTTCAAATTCGACCTTCCAAAATGCATCACCTCGCATTTATCCAGGTTGAACTCCATCTGCCACCTCTCAGCCCATCTCTGCATCCTGTCAATGTCCCGCTGCAGCCTACAACAGCCCTCGATACTGTCAACGATACCTCCAACCTTTGTGTCATCTGCAAACTTGTTGACCCATCCTTCAATCCCCTCATCCAAGTCATTAATAAAAATTACAAACAGTGGAGGCCCAAGGACAGAGCCCTGTAGAACACCACTCACCACAGACTTCCAGGCAGAATATTTTCCTTCTACTACCACTCGCTGTCTTCTGTTGGCCAGCCAATTCTGTATCCAGACAGCTAATTTCCCCTGTATCCCATTCCTCCTGACCTTCTGAATGAGCCTACCATGGGGAACCTTATCAAATGCCTTGCTGAAGTCCATATACACCACATCCACAGCTCGATCCTCATCAACTTTTCTAGTCACATCCTCAAAGAACTTGATAAGGTTTGTGAGGCATGACCTGCCCCTCACAAAGCTGTGTTGATTGCATTTAATCAAGCCATGCTCTTCCAGATAGTCATAAATCCTATCCCTCAGAATCCTTTCCAACACCTTGCAGACGACAGACATGAGACTTACTGGTCTGTAATTGCCGGGGATTTCCCTATTTCCTTTCTTGAAGAGAGGAATTACACTTGCCTCTCTCCAGTCCACAGGTATGACTCCAGTGGAGAGCGAGGATGCAAAGATCTTCGCAAGTGACTAAGCAATTGCATTCCTCGTTTCCCAAAGCAGCCGAGGACAAATCTGGTCCGGGCCTGGCGACTTGTCAATCTTAATGTTTGACAAAATTTTCAGCACATCAGCTTCCTCTATCTCTATCCATTCCAGCATGCACACCTGCTCTTCAAAGGTTTCATTCACTACAAAGTTCATTTCTTTCATAAAGACAGAAGCAAAAAACTCATTTAAGGCTCCCCCTACTTTCTCAGACTCCACACACAAACTCCCTATGCTATCCCTGATCAGCCCTACTCTTTCTTTGACCATTCTTTTATTCCTTGAGGAGGAATTTCTTTAACCAGGAGGTGTTTAATCTGTGGAACTCATTTCCACAGAGGATTGTGGAGGCCAAATCATTGAGTGTATTTAAGACAGACATAGATAGGTTCTTGATTGTTAAGGAGACCAAGGGTTAGCGGGGAAGGCAAAAGGCAGGTAGTGGGGGAGGGGAGATGGGTGTAGTAGGATGGGTTGGTGTTGGCTACCCTGTCCCCTGGGTCTGTAAAGAGGGGACTGACATTCTGTCCTGGATTGGGAGGCAGAGGCGAGAAAATGCACGGCCCTAAAGCATCACTGAGGCCCCTTCTTTCTAACATTGAGCCTGCCTCCACCTAGTGGTGATGCTGGCCACAAGTGTAGCCTTTTCCATCTCCCTTTTGGGAACATATTTTCTCTCAGATGGTGTCTGTCGGAATTCTTCCTCCAATCCTCTTCGAAATGGTAGCTAACAGCCAAGTCAAATTTTAAGATGGCTTAAATCCCAGCTAACTGTTGTATCGTGCTTTTAGTAACAGATCCATCTTCCAGTGTTTCAATGGATATAATTAACGTTTGTCTATCTCCACCATTAGTTTGGATCATTCTGATTGTAAGACTACAGTGAGCTGGGAGAACCAGTCACACTCCAGGGGAACTACTATCACAAAAATTCTGCTGTCAGTTCCGAGGAAGGGTCACTGAACCCAAAACATGCACTCTGTTTTCTCTCTACCGCTGCTACTAGACCGGTTGAATTTCTCCAGCAATTTCTGGTTTTGCTTCTTTCAAGAAACTTACGTTTCTCCTTGGAAACGTTAATTAAATTTATAAACCATATTTTGTATGTTGTTTCTGAGATAAGTACAGTCTGGTCCCACTGTGAGTTCAGTCCACAAGAGTAGTCATCTGACCACTGGCAACCATTTTGTAAAATTGTATTCAATTAAAGACAGATAATCTTTGTTATGAATTACATAATGTTGACACAGTCATGAGAAAGTATTATCACAAATAACAAATCAAGATATTCAAATCATTGAATATTCTTTGTTTACGGTTTACATATTCAGAAAGTGAAATTATGATTATTGTTGGATAAAGACACAAGTTAAACTAAAGGTAAATGAGTATCATAAAGAATATCTTACTAAAAAGATGCCTTTTTTATTGCAAGAAGAAATTTGACATTCCGCAAAATTACAAATTAAATATTATTTTATTCACTCGTGGCAAATGGGTGTCACTGACTGGGTCAGCATTTATTGCCCATCCTCAGTTGCCTATAGAGAAGATGGCGGTGGTGGTGAGTTGCCTTCCTGAACTACTGCAGTCCACATGGTGTTGGTAGACCCTCATTGCTGTTAAGGCAGGAATTCAAGGATTCTGTGACACTGAAGGAATTGCAACATATTTCCGAAGCAGCATGGTGAGTGGCGTGGAGGGGAAGGTGTGGAGTTGCCAATTTTGTGCTACCCCTGTCCTTCTAGATGGGAGTAGTCATGGGTTTGAAAGATGCTATCTAAACATCTTTGGTGAATTTCTGCAGTGCATCTAGTACATAGTATAACCTGCTTCTACTGAGTGTTGGTGGTGGAAGGAATGGATGTGGTGCCAATCAACTGGGCTGCTCTGTCCTGGATGGTGTCAAGCTTCTTGAGTGTTATTGGAGCAGCACTGATCCAGACAAGTGGGGAATATTCCATCACACTCCTGACTTGTGCCTTGTAGGTAGTGGACAGGCCTTTGGGAGTCAGGGGATGAGTTACTCATCGCAGTATTCCAAGTGTCAGACCAGGATTAGGAAAGATTTTATCAGTATCGATTAACTTGATGTGAGTACTAAAAGCCCAGTTACAATTTACTTGCCATTGTTTAACCTTTTTGAAGATTTTTTGCTTCAAAACTAATTGTGTAAAAATGGACAGTTTTGTCAATTCAATTGATTTTCTATTCAGTGCAATCTTAGAGAACCTCAACAGCGCATCCTGTAGAGAATCATTGTTTACAAATTCTGGATTCCAGCTTTATTCTCTATGTTCACCAGACTTGAGGGAGTTCACTGAACAGCGAATGCAGACAGTCCAATCATCAGATTCATCACAAAATCTGGGCTGATCTGTCGAAATAAGGGTTTACAAATAGGAGTTAGCTGAACAGTTTCCCAAAGCTTTTCTGTCATTCACTGAAACACTGAATTCTTACAGAGCAAATAAGGCATTTGGCCCACTGTTTCTGCATCAGCTCAGAGTCATACATTCATAGAGCTGTACAGTAAAGAAATAGATTCTTCGGTCTAACTTATCCATTCCAATCACATATCCTAAATTAATCTGATTAGATTAGATTACTTACAGTTTGGAAACAGGCCCTTCGGCCCAACAAGTTCACACTGACCCGCAACCCACCCATATCCCTACATTTACCCCTTACCTAACACTACGGGCAATTTAGCAAGGCCAATTCACCTGACCTGCACATCTTTAGACTGTGGGAGGAAACCAGAGCACCCGGAGGAAACCCACGCAGACACAGGGAGAACGTGCAAACTCCACACAGTCAGTCGCCTGAGGTGGGAATTGAACCCGGGTCTCTGGCGCTGTGAGGCAGCAGTGCTAACCACTGTACCACCGTGCCACCCAAAATCTAGTCTCATTTGTCAGCACTTGGCCTATATTCCTCTGAACCCTCTCTATTCAACTACACATCCAGATGCCTTTTGACTCCTGTAATTTAACCAGCCTCTATCACTTCCTTTGATGGGTCATTCCATACATATACGATTCTCTGTGTGAAAAGAAGTTGCTTCTCAGGTCCCTTTTAAGCCTTTCTCCTCTCACCTAGCTTTGGACTCCTCCACCCTGTGGAGAAGATCTTGGCTATTCACCTTATCCGTGCCCCTCATGATTTTAAAACCTCTACGCTCTCTGATGCTCCAGGGAAAACAGCCCCAGCCTATTCCGCCTCTGCCTATAGATCAAACCCTCCTACCCTGGCACAATCCTTGTAAATCTTTTCTGAAACTTTTTTTGCTTATTGCAGGGAAATCAGAATTGAATGCAGTATTTCAAAAGTGTCTTATCTAAAGTCCTCTACAGCTGCAACATGACCTCCCAAGTCCTGTACTCAATGCTCTGACCAATAAAGGAAAGCATACCAAACGCCTTCTTCACTATCCTATCGACCTGCGACTCCACTTTCAAGGAGCTATGAACCTGCACTCCAAGGTCTCTTTGTTCAGCAACACTTCCCAGAACCTTACCATTAAGTGTATAAGGCCTGCTCTAGTTTCCCTGAACAAAATGTAGCACCTCACATTTAGAGGTACAGTTAGTAAGTTTGTAGGTGACACCAAAATTGGAGGTGGAGTGGACAGCGAAGGGGATTACCTCAGATTACAACAGGATCTTGACCAGATGGGCCAATGGGTTTAGAAATGGCAGATGGAGTTTAATTCAGATAACTGCGAGGTGCTGCATTTTGGGAAAGCAAATCTTAGCAGGACTTATACACTTAATGGTAAGGTCCAGGGGAGTGTTGCTGAACAAAGAAACCTTGGAGTGCAGGTTCATAGCTCCTTGAAAGTGGAATCGCAGGTAGATAAGATAGTGAAGGCAGCATTTGGTATGCTTTCCTTTATTGGTCAGAGCATTGAGTACAGGAGTTGGGAGGTCATGTTGCGGCTGTACAGGACATTGGTTAGGCCACTGTTGGAATATTGCGTGCAATTCTGGTCTCCTTCATATCGGAAAGATGTTGTGACACTTGAAAGGATTCAGAAAAGATTTATAAGGATGTTGCCAGGGTTGGAGGATTTGAGCTACAGGGAGAGGCTGAATAGGCTGGGGCTGTTTTCCCTGGAGCGTCAGAAGCTGAGGGGTGACCTTATAGAGATTTACAAAATTATGAGGGGCATGGATAGGGTAAATAGAGAAAGTCTTTTTCCTGGGGTCGGGGAGTCTAGGACTAGAGGGCATAGGTTTAGGGTGAGAGGGGAAAGATATAAAAGAGACCTAAGGGGCAATGTTTTCATGCAGAGGATGATACGTGTATGGAATGAGCTGCCAGAGGATGTGGTGGAGGCTGGGACAATTGCAACATTTAAGAGGCATTTGGATGGGTATATGAATAGGAAGGGTTTGGAGGGATATGGGCCAGGTGCTAGCACGTGCGATTAGATTGGGTTGGGAATCTGGTTGGCATGGACAGGTTGGACCGAAGGGTCTGTTTCCACGTTGTACATCTCGGTGACTCTATGACTCTGTGAATTAAACTCCATCTGCCACTCCTTGGCCCATCAGTCCATTTATTCTGAAATAACCTTCTTCACTGTCCAGTACACCACCAATTTTGGTGTCATGTGAAAATTTACTAACTATAACTCCTATATTCATATCGAAATCATTTATATTCTCTGAACAGTTTAAGTATGTGCCAATTTCCTGTGTTTTATCACTGTAATCTTGCACGTATTCTTATCCAAATAATTACCCTCTTGAAGGCTGCAATTGAACCTGTTTCCACCACACATCCTCCTCATAAAGCTCTCATGTGGAAGTTCTGGCATTAGACTGGGATGGACAAAGTCAGACGTCACACGACACCAGGTTATAGTCCAACAGGTTTACTTGAAATCACAAACTTTAGGAGCACTGCTTCTTCATTAGGCGAAGTGATGAAGGAGCAGAGCTCCAAAAGCTTGTGATTTCAAATAAACCTGTTGGACTATAACCTGGTGTTGGGTGATCTCTGACTCATATAGCCTAAACCTGCCTCATGACAGGCAGATATGGTCAAATGCTTAGTTACACTAATATAATTTTGCTGTCCCATGCTTTACTCCCCATTTGTATTTGGTTCGGGTCTTGTGCTACAATACAGCATCATCTTCCTCAGTTTGACTGAGAATGTGCAAATCACGCAGGTCAGAAGGGGGCCATTCAGCCCATCATGACTGAGTTGCTGAAAGAGCCTGTTCTGTCAATTTCTCCTCTTCAAGTGTATCTCCAATTGGCACTTGTTTCCATTTGATCTGATGCTTCCACCATTTCGGAAAAAAAGTGTACAGTTCCTCGCAACACCCTGCATAAAATAACCTTACTTCCTTTCTACCAATCCTTTTAACAGCTATATTCAAAATACATTCCAAGCTTTAAGTTTGGAATTCCAGTGTCAGTCTCCAATGGGAGGCTTAATCCTCCCCAGCCCCATATATGAAACAGCCATGCCAATTGGACAATTAATGGCTGAAAGGCAGGATCTTGCAGCTTAATGTCCAATAGGAGCCCCTCTCGCAATTAAGAAACTGAAGTCAGCAGTTCAGATGGGAGAGAGAGAGAGAGGAGGATCCAAATTTCAAACATTGAGATTAAAACATGGATCCCAGAGCCAGGTCCCCATTAAAACTCACCAGACAGTCACCTCCAGCTAAATCTGAGTGGAGACAGAGACAACTGCCAGGTGGTGATGGGTCCCAATGCCTCAGGTTGGATGTTGAGGGTGTGAGGAGAAAGGGAGGACTGAAGATGCTATAGATCAGAGTCAAGAGTGTGGCGCTGGAAAAGCACAGCAGGTCAGGCAGCACCCGAGGAGCAGGAGAATCGGCATTGCCTGAAACGTTGACTCTCCTGCTCCTCGGATGCTGCCTGACCGGCTACACTTTTCCAGCACCACACTCTTCAACCGTTGAGGGTATGATGGTGAAAACCAATTTAAAAATTTGGAATAGCTGATTAAAAGTAAACAACTGCTCCCATGAGTATTACTGAAAAATGACACATTTTATCAAGCCTTTCATCTTGCACTCTCCAGGATGTTTCACAAGAACATATTGGCACTGCGCTTGTGGACAGACAGAACATAAACACGCAGCGTGCCTACTTCAACTCAGCAAAATAGGTGCCAATTATTTGCTCCATAACATCTCAGGGCATTGCCCTCCAATCAGGGTCAATCTGTCTGGATTAAAAATGTAAGTACAACCTGGCAGTTAACTGTCAATCAGTATAAACAATTCCAGTCTCCAGGGCAATGCCTCCACCAAACGGAGTCCACAAGCCAACCCACCAGCACAATCTGCTCATGGCTTTCCCATGATTTGATTCAAGCCCTGATTCCTGCAACAAGTGTCTTTTTTCGTTGTTACCCAGGTTCGGCGTGACCAAATGAGTCCTGTCTGCTGTCTTTCTGCTGCTTATGAGTGGGGCACCTCACAAAACCTATCCTGCCTCCAGGAATGTTAGCCGCAGCCAGTCAGGTGGTGACAGGATACTGACAAGTCAACCAACGAGAGGAAACATTCACCCTGGCTTTCTTTCAGACTCAGTCCCAGCTAGGCCTGAAACTCCAGCCCATGGTCTGTGGCTATCAGCCCTCTTGCAAACAAATGAGATACTGTTTGAAGTGTAGCATATGGGCGGCACGGTGGCTCAGTGGCTAGCATTGCTGCCTCACAGCACCAAGGTCCCAGGTTCGATTCCGCCCTCAGGCGACTGTCTGTGTGGGGTTTGCACATTCTCCCCGTGTCTGCATGGGTTTCCTCTGGTTTCCTCCCACAGTCACAAAGATGTGCAGATTAGGTGAATTGGCCATGGGAAATTGCTCGTAGTGTTAGGTGCATTAGTCAGAGGGGAATGGGTCTATGTGGGTTGCTCTTCAGAGGGTCGGAGTGGGCTTGTTGGGCCGAAGGGCCTGTTTCCACACGGTAGGGAATCTAATCATGTAGTTGCTGTTGTAATATCGGATGCACAGAAAGCTCCCATACAAACAGCGACCTGATTATTTCTGTTTAGGGATATATATTGACTAGGCCCTAGGGAAATCTCTGAACAATATCAATCAGTTTTCACTTCAGCTTGCCATAGGGGATGAGCCCCTGTTATTTAACAGGTTCAGAACATTATTATATTTGTTGTTCCTGCGAGTTTTCTTATCCAACCAGTTAGCTTCTGTCTACAAGGAGAAAGTGAGGACTGTAGATGCTGGAGATCAGAGTCGAGAGTGTGGTGCTGGAAAAGGACAACAGGTCAGGCAGCATCCGCGGAGCAGGAAAATCAGTGTTTCCTGATGAAGGGCTTATTCCCGAAACATTGATTCTCCTGCTCCTCGGATGCTGCCTGTCCTGCTGTGTTTTCTGGCTCCTCTCTACAGCCCCGGAAAAAAGAAACACTTTATTTGACATTACAATCTCAACAAAACAAAGTGCTCCCAGTTGCAGACAATATTGTCTCCGTACCTGTTGCGTGTTATTATTTTAATGGAATTATTTCATTTCCGTTCAATGTGCATTTATCACTGTCAACATTTCCCCCACAGCATAATCCATAATCCAATTTAGTGATGTAGGAAAAAAAATGAAGAATATGCAAAATAGTGGCACGGCACATTAATTTATGAAGAAAAAATATATATATC
The DNA here is from genome assembly GCF_047496795.1 of Chiloscyllium punctatum. Taxonomy (NCBI): domain Eukaryota; kingdom Metazoa; phylum Chordata; class Chondrichthyes; order Orectolobiformes; family Hemiscylliidae; genus Chiloscyllium; species Chiloscyllium punctatum. The sequence continues at coordinate 13,710,961 of NC_092743.1, forward strand.
TTGCAGCTGAGGAACAAACAAAAACACGTTTGAAGTAAATTCAGAATTCCAAAGCTTAGCTATTTGCAAATAACAAAAGAATACAGTTGAAGCTAGTTTAAAATGTAGTCAAGCAGATAGTTCCATCTATTTAAATGATTGCTGGAGATGTTAATATTTCTGTCAACCGATCGCATCATTGAAATGTCAACTCTTTGTGCTCTTCATCTTATTGGATTCAGACCTGTCAGCTTAATGATGTGAGCTGTTTACTTCTGTTAGGTAAATATTTTGCCTTCATCGTTTCTTCAAGTAAATTCAATCTGTTACCGTAAATGTCCCAGGCAGTGCTTGGAAAGGCAGCTGCAGAATGTCACCCACTCCCACCACAATCCACCAGTTTGCAACAAATCAAAAATAAAAGTGCAGGTGTCATAAGAGCAGAGTTACTCATCAGGCTTGGCAGCATCACTGCAGAGAGTGAGAGAAACAAAAAACAGCACAGCTCAGGTGGGGAGTTGCTGATAATGCTGCTGGGTTAAAAATCCAGCAGATTAGACACCCTATAATGTGGAAACAGGCCATTTGGCCCCAACAAGTCCACACCAACCCTCTGAAGAGTAACCCACCAACACACACTCCCTATGTTTACCCCTGACTAATGCACCTAATGCTGCAGGCAATTCAACATGGCCAATCCAACATCTTTGGACTGTGGGAGGAAACCGGAGCACCTGGAGGAAACACACGCAGCCACGAGGCGAATGTGCAAACTTCACACAGACAGTCGCCCAACTCTGGAATCGAACCTGGGTTGCCAGCTCTGTGAGGCAACAGTGCTAACCACTGAGACACCATGCCGCCCCATCTAGGTTACGTCGAGGCTAAAAGTCCAGCAGACCCAGGCTAAAAATCCAGCAGACCCAGGCTAAAGATCAAGCAGACCCAGGCTAAACCTCAGGGTACATAGGTTCAAATCCTCCACCAACTGTTGGCATCTGAACTCAAAAAATAAAATCTAGCCATTGATAATGGTGACCAGGAAACTATCACCAGATTACTGGTTAACAACCCATCTGGCTCACTCAGCAATCTTCAGTCAGAAGTGCTGAGTGGATGATCCATCTTAGGCTCCTCCAGTGGTCCCCAGCATCACAGATACCAATCTTCAGCCAATTTTATTGTCCAGGTGACATCAAGTAACAGTTGGAGGCACTGGATACTACAAAAACTGAGGGCCCTGACAATATTCCGGCAATGGTACTGAAGGCTTGTGTTCCAGAATTTGTCGCTCCCCTAGTCAAGCTCTTCCACTACAGTTACCACACTGACATCTACCCAACAATGTGGAAAATTGGCCAGGTATGTCTTGTACACAAAAAGCAGAACAAATCCAACCCAGCCAATTATCATCCTACTCTTGATTATCTGCTATCAAGCAGCACCTGCTCAGCAATAACCTGCTGAGTGACACCCAGTTTGGATTCTGCCAGGGCCACTCAGCTCCTGATCTCATCACAGCCTTGGGCGAAACATGGACAAAATGCTGAATTCCAGAGGGGAGGTGAGAGGGACTACCCTTGACATTAAGGTCACATTCAACCTCATGTGGCATCAAGAATCCCTAGCAAAACTAGAGTCAATGGGCATTGGGGGCAAATTCTCCAATGGTTGGAGTCATACCAGACACATAAGAGGATGGCTGTGGTTATACAAGGTCAGTCATCTCAGCTGCAGAACATCTCTGTTGGAGTTCCTCAGGATAGTGTCCTCGCTGTTCCATCATTGACCCTCTCTCTACCATAAGGTCAGAAGTGGGGATCTTTGCCAATGACTGCACAATGTTCAGCACCATTTTGCAACTCCTCAGGTACTGAAGCAGTCCATATTCAAATGCAATAAGATCTGGACAATATCCAGGCTTGGGCTGACAAGCGGCAAGTCACATTTGCACCACAGAAATCCCAAGCAATGACCATCTCCAATATGAGATGATCTAACTACTGACCATCACTAGTGTTAACATCACTGAAATCCCTCACTGTCAACATCCCGGGCATTACCAATGACCAGGAACTCAACTCGCCAGATTAGCATAGTGCTACAACAGCAGGTCAAATGTTAGGAATACTGCGATGAGTAACTCACCTCCTGACTCCCCAAACCCTGTCTACCATCACCAATGAACAAATCATGACTGTGACGGAATACTCCCCACTTGTCTGGTTGGGTACAGCCCCAACAATACTCAAGAAGCTTGATACCATCCAGGACAAAGCAGCCCACTCGATAAGCACCACATCCACAAGCATCTACTCCCTTCACCACTAACATTCAGTAGCAGCAGTGTGTACTATCTACAAGGTAAAGCTCCTTGGATGCTGCCTGAACTGCTGTGCTCTTCCAGCACCACTAATCCAGAATGTACTATCTACAAGGCTTACTGCAGAAATTCACCAAAGATCCTCATACAGTATCTTCCAAATCCACAACCACTCCCATCTAGAAGGACAAGGGCAGCAGATACATGGGAACACCATCCCCTGTAAGTTCTCCTCCAAGTCACTCACTTTGGAAGTATTACTGTTCCTTCACTGTCACTGGGTCAAAATCCTGGAATTCCCTTCCTAAGGATATTGTGAGTAAACCTACAGCACATGGACTGCAGCGGTTCAAGAAGGTAGCTCATTCCTTCCTTCTCAAGGGGCAACTACGGACAGTCAATAACTGCTGGGCCCAGCCAGTGATGCCCATGTCCCATGAGTAAATAAATTAAAAAAACAAGGGCTGGATGGGACAAAGGAGGAGATAAAGAGTCTCCTGTCAATCTGTCTTAACTCCATCCTATCAAAGGCTTTCCTTATTGCAACATTCCTTGCTCAATTGCATCTATTCCTGGTTCTGAAGTGAAGTGACAGTCTGAAATGTTAAGCCTTTTTCTCTTCACTGCAGGTGATGCCACAACCCAGTGAGTTGCTCGAGTCTTTTCTGTTTTGATTTCTGACGTCCAGCATCTGCAGTAATCCACATTTCAATGAGGAAAGGTGTCATTTCCCTTTTGTGTCCAAAATACCATTTTGAACTTGTTCAACGTCAGATTTACATGAACGTCCCATTGCTGCCCTCAACCAGGTCTGCTGATGCATCTCATTGCCTCCCTACATTTGGTCATGTGGAATCTTACACAACAGAAACTGACCATTTCACTTGGTGCATTCCTGCCAGTGTTTCTGATCCCACACAAGTGGTTCCCCCACCTACTTCATTTTTCACTTTCAGCAGAAAACAGGCATTCCTCTGTCCCTCCCCTACTTATCTACCTTCCCCTGAAATGTTTTACATCATTGAATGGCAATAAGCGCAAATGATTAGATTAGGTTAGGTTAGGTTACTTACAGTGTGGAAACAGGCCCTTCGGCCCAACAAGTCCACACCGTCCCGCCGAAGCGCAACCCACCCATACCCCTACATCTGCCCCTTACCTAACACTACAGACAATTTAGCATAGCCAATTCACCTGACCTGCACATCTTTGGAATGTGGGAGGAAACCGGAGCACCCGGAGGAAACCCACGCAGACCCAGGGAGAATGTGCAAACTCCACACAGTCAGTCGCCTGAGGCGGGAAACGAACCCGCGTCTCTGGCGCTGTGAGGCAGCAGTGCTAACCACTGTGCCACCATGCCGCCCACGGTGACTGTTCAGTCCATCACACTCATACTGGTTCTCTGAGAGGGTGGCTCACCCAGTCCCACTGCCTCACGGTCTCCCTGCAATGTTCACTCCCTTCAGGTGACCATCCAATTCGATTTTGAAAGCCATGACTGACTCTATCTTTAACATTCTCAAGCAATGCATTCACAATTTTACCCTCTCTCCATGTTCCAAGTGTTGCCATAGCTTCTCCTGTTTATTATTTTTAATCTATTCTCTTCAGGATCATTCCTTCCACCAGAGGAAACAGTTTCTCCCTATCAACTCTGTCCTAACATCTCATGATTTTGAACATGTCTGTTTAATCTCCTGTTAACTTGCCTTTCTCTCATTGATCCATGTAACTGGGGTTCCTCAATTCTTGTGGATCTTCTTGAATGAGCTGATAACCTTCCAGAAGGGTCGTGTCAGAACTGGATGAAATACTCCAATTGGCACATCGTTTTTATTCGCTGTCTCCCTTTTTATATCGTGGGAGCCTGCGTGAGTCTTCTGAACCACTTTCTCACGCAGCCGATGGTCTTCAATAATACAAAACAAAATCAGAAAATGCTGCTAAATCTGAGCAGACCTGGCACCACTTTTCAAGACATGCCCTTTCTCAGGAGTGCCATCTTTAATCATTTATTCACATCTACTCCCACATTCCTGAATTTCCAATCATATATGCACATCTATTCCCAGATACCCCTATTCTGACAATCACTTTAGAATTATACTCTTTACTCCTTATTCATTCTCTACATCAAGCTAAAGCAGGAGAAAGTGAGGACTGGAGATCAGAGCTTAAAAATGTGTTGCTGGAAAAGCGCAGCAGGTCAGGCAGCATCAAAGGAACAGGAGAATCGACATTTCGGGCATAAGCCCTTCTTCAGGAATGAGGAGGGTGTGCCAGGCAGGCTAAGATAAAAGGTAGGGAGGAGGGACTTGGGGGAGGGGCGTCGGGAATACGATCGGTGGAAGGAGGTTAAGGTGAGGGTGATAGGCTGGAGTGGGGGTGGGGGCAGAGTGGTCGGGAAGAAGATTGCAGGTCAAGAAGGCGGTGCTGAGTCCGAGGGTTGGGACTGAGATAAGGTGGGGGGAGGGGAAATGAGGAAGCTGGAGAAATCTGCATTCATCCCTTGTGGCTGGAGGGTTCCTAGGCGGAAGATGAGGCACTCTTCCTCCAGGCGTCATGTTGACATGGTCTGGCGATGGAGGAGGCCAAGGATCTGCATGTCCTTGGCGGAGTGGGAGGGGGAGTTAAAGTGTTCAGCCATGGGGCGGTTGGGTTGGTTGGTGCGGGTATCCCAGAGGTGTTCTCTGAAATGTTCTGCATGTAGGCGGCCTGTCTCCCCAATGTACAGGAGGCCACATCGGGTGCAGCAAGGGGAGGTGATGAGCTATTGGTATTCTTGCTTAACTATTAAACCAGAGAGGCAGAAGTGGGTACTGCAGATGCTGGAGATCAGAGTCAAGATTAGAGTGGTGCTGGAAAAGCACAGCAGGTCAGGCAGCATCTGAGAAGCAGGAACATCGACATTTAGGGCAAAAGTCCTTCATCAGGAATCCAGGAATCCATTAATCTAAAAACCCTAGTAATGTGCTGGGGGCATGGGTTCAAATCCCTGGAAGAACATGAGATCAATTATTTTTGAAATCTGGAATTAAGAATCTAACAATGACCGTGAAGCCATTGTTGGTGGAAAAAATAGTCACTTCATTCAGTAATGCACCTTCAGGAAGGAACTCCACCATTGTTACCTGGTCTGACCTAATGTGACTCCAGATTTAAGCAACATGATTATCTGATAACTGCTCCCTGAGATGGGAAATAACTGGACCATTTTTGATCAGTAAATTTAAAAATATCACTTGATGCTTCACCTGCCAAGTGGAAAGGTGAGGTAGGGCAGAGGGGACAAAAGGAAGGGTGAGTTGGGGGTTCAGTGGTTAACACTGCTGCCTCACATCGCCAGGGATCCAGGTTTGATTCCACCCTCGAGCGACTGTCTGGGTGGAGCTTGAACGTTCTGCCTGTGTCTGCGTGGGTTTCCTCGGGGTGCTGAGACCTTGGAGTGCAGGTTCATAGCTCCTTGAAAGTGGAGTCACAGGTAGATAGGATAGTGAAGGCAGCGTTTGGTATGCTTTCTTTTATTGGTCAGAGTATTGAGTACAAGAGTTGGGAGGTCATGTTGCGGCTGTACAGGACATTGGTTGGGCCACTGTTGGAATACTGTGTGCAATTCCGGTCTCCTTCCTATCGGAAAGATGTTGTGAAACTTGAAAGGGTTCAGAAAAGATTTACAAAGATGTTGCCAGGGTTGGAGAATCTGAGCTGCAGTGAGAGGCTGAACAGGCTGGGGCTGTTTTCCCTGGAGCATCGGAGGCTGAGGGGTGAACTTATAGAGGTTTACAAAATTATGAGGGGCATGGATAGGATAAATAGACAAAGTCTTTTTCCTGGGTCGGGGAGTCCAGAACTAGAGGGCATAGGTTCAGGGTGAGAGGGGAAAATATAAAAGAGACCTAAGGGGCAACTTTTTCACAGAGAGGGTGGTATGTGTATGGAATGAGCTGCTGGAGGAAGTGGCGGAGGCTGGTACAATTGCAACATTTAAGAGGCATTTGGATGGGTATATGAATAGGAAGGGTTTGGAGGGATATGGGCCGGGTGCTGGCAGGTGGGACTAGATTCGGTTGGGATATCTAATTGGCATGGACGGGTTGGACTGAAGGGTCTTTTTCCATACTGTACATCTCTATGACTCTATGGCTCTATGTGCAGGTCAGGTGGAGTGGCCATGTTAATTTGCCTTATAGGGATATACAGGCAAGGTGGATTAGCCATGGGAAATAGGAGAGTGTGAGGTGAGTCTGGATGGGATGTCCTTCGGAGGATGAGTGCAGCCTTGATGGGCTAAATGGTCTCTATCTACACTGGAGAGAAACTATGATCTTGCCAGTGCAACAACCTACCAATGGGATTTGTGTGGTTTGGTGTTTGTCAGTTGACATAGACATGATGTGCAGAACGTCATGTTTCTAGAACTCCATATCCCCTCAGAATTCAAAATGCTTCCAAACTTCATGTCATTTTGTGCTGAAATACGTTATGATTCACCATAAATCTCAGTCATCCTATTTTCACTCAGTTCCTGAAGATTTTTTAGTTGTCACTCTGGTTTGATAGAGTGTGACTCTGCTTTTTTTTGTTTAAACATAACATTCCCATAACAATTATTTATTTCTATTTTCAGAGTTTCATCTGACAAGTTGTAGCTATTGCTTTAAAACCATTTCCAAAACACGTTTAGCACTAACAGCTTATTTGGCAATTAAATATGTATCAAATGTTCAACAAAAAATTGTTCTGAATATTTCTCAAGAAACTCTTGATGATTCAAGAGCTATTGAAAGTCATTTACTGACCAGCATGTTATGCCATCTGCAACGTGACATGAACTTGGCTACATGTGCTGGTCAGAGGCTGAGAATACTGCAGTGTGTAACTCACCTCCTGACTCCCCAAAGCCTGTCCACCATCTACAAGGAACAAGTCAGGAGTGTGACGGAATACTCCCCACTTGCCTGGATGAGTGCAGTTCCAACAACACTCAAGAAGCTTGACACCATCCAGGACAAAGCAGTTGCTGAATTGTCACCACATCCACAAGCATCCACTCCTTCCACCACTGACACTCAGTAGCAGCAGAGTGCACAAGATGCATGGCAGAAATTCATCAAGGTTCATTAGGGAGCACCTTCCAAATCCACAACCAGTTCCATCTAGAAAGACAAGGGAATTGCATTCACTCCCCCTTTAAAAGCTACTAACCATCCTGGCTTGGGAATATTTTGCTGTTTCTTCACTATCTCTGGGTCAGAGTCCTGGGACTCTTTCTGTAATGGCATTGTGGGTATTCTTACCCCAAAGAGTGCTGTGTTTCGAGAAGGCAGGAACACGACAGGAACTTGGCCTAGACTTCCTTATTCTGTACTTGGAAGGCTATGAACAGATCTGATCACCAATTTATATAAAGGATATAAAAGCACTAGAGATTCTGCAAAAAAAACATTTTTCAATGATACTGCCAGAACTCCAACGTGATAATGATCTGAGAGGATTAAACAGTGAGGTTCTGTTCAATAGAAAAGAGGCAGATTTTAAATTAATTCACTGGATGTGGGCATTGCTGGCTGGGCCATCATTTATTGGCCATCCCTAGTTGGCCTAGGAAGGCAGTGGAGAGCTACTATCTTAGAGTCCGTGGAGTAGTAACAACCACAATGCCATTTACGGAAGGAAGACCCAACAACAGTGAAAGAATGATGATATATTTCCCAAGTCAGGATGGTGAGTGACTTGATGGGGAGCTGGCAGGTGGTGATGCTCCCATAAATCTGCTGCCATTGTCTTTGGTGAAACCTTGGTGAATTCCTGCAGTGCATTTTGTAGATGGTACACAGCTGTTACAGAGCATCAATGGTGAAGACAGTGAATACTTGTGGATATGATGCCAGTCAAGGAGGCTGCTTTGTCCTGAATGGTGTGGAGCTTCTTGAGTGTCTTTGCAACTGCACCTATCCAGGCAAGTGGGCAATATTCCATTACACTCCCGACTTTAGCATTGGTGAGTCTGTAGGGGAGTTACTTGCCACAGTACCCCAGGCGTTTGATCTGCCCTTATATCCCTTGTACTTACACAGCTAGTTCAGATCAGCTTCTGGTCAATGTCAGCCTCAAGATGTTGATATTGGGGTGATTCAGCCATAGTAATGCCATTGAAAGTCACGGGTTATCGATCTTAAATTCATTGAATATCATTGCATTAAATTCATGTTAAATGTATGATAATAAGTAACCTTATTTATTAGTAAACCTATCTATTATTAAACTAAAATAAACTTGCTGCCCAACTCTAAGGGCAGGAAAACACAGCCAGCTTAGTTACAAACATACGTTTGTTTGTTGTCTCCCTCTAAGTATGACTCCGAGTTAGAACATAGAACATAGAACATTACAGCGCAGTACAGGCCCTTTGGCCTTCAATGTTGTGCCGACCTGTGAAACCATCTAACCTGCACTATTCTATTGTCATCCATATGTTTATCCAATGACCATTTAAAAGCCATTAAAGTTGGCGAGTCTACTACTGTTACAGGCAGTGCATTCCACGCCCCATTACTCTCTGAGTAAAGAAACTACCTCTGACATCTGTACTATATCTATCACCCATCAATTTAAAGCTATAACCCTTTTGTCACATGTCAGATGCCGTTGTAAGAGATAGCTCTATTGCACCCTCATCCTGTTTTGCCCCAATAAGTTTTGACTGAGTATGTCTGAACTTCCTGCCTGAAGCTCTGCCCAGCAGACTGCCAGCTCACCAACACCATAACACCATAAGACATAGGAGCAGAAATTAGGCCATTCAGCCCATTGAATCAGCTCCATCATTCAATCATGGCAGAGCAGACCCGATATGGGGAAATCTTCCTGAAGACCAACTCTGTGTCTTGTGATTCAGTGTCTGAAGGTCTCACACTGTGAATGGGAAATCAGTATATAAACCACCAACTCTCCTTCTGGCTGCAAGGAGTGTTCCCTAAGGTGTGAGAAACATTTGTGATTTTCACCAGAACGGGCGGTAGGTTTAAATAGTGATCAACTGCATTTAAATTAGACACATGCGAGCAGCTGAACAAATCTCAATGAACCTAAATAAAACAAAGCACTGCAGATGCTGCAAATCTGAAACCAAAACAGAAATTGCTGGAGAAACTCAGCAGGTCTGGTAGCATCTGTGGAGATAGAAATAGAGTTAACATTTCAAGTCCAGTATAACATTTCTTTGGAACGTTTTGTTACCTGTGCTACCTCACTGCTAATGATTTCATTACTTACAGCTTTCCCACTGCTGGGCATCTGATGTGCAATACTCCATAGCTTGCCCATGATCTTTCCAACTCCGTGGACACACACACACACACACACAGAGACACAGACACACACACACAAACACACAGGCACACACACACACAGATTTACACACACACAGAGGCACAGGCACAGACACACACGCAAAGGCACAGACACACAGACACACACAGGCAGACACACAAACACACACATAAAGGCACACACACATACGTACACACACACACTGGCACAGACACACTCACATACACACACTCACAGGTACATACACATTCACATACACATACACATAGGCAGACACACACTCACATACACACACAGGCGCACACAGGCACAGACATACACACACAGAGACACAGACACACACACACACAGAGGCACAGACATACACACACACAGACACACATATAGAGACAGACACAGACGCACACATTCTCTCTCACACACGCACACACACACACATTCTCTCATGTACACACACACACTCTCTCACACACACACTTTCTCTCACACGCTCACTCTCTCACAAACATACATATTCTCTCACACACATGCTCTTATACACACACTGACACACACGCTCTCTCACACACACATACTGTCTCCCTCACACAGACACACACATCCTCTCTCTCCCACATACACTCTCTCTCACACACATACCGTCTCCCTCACACACACACTCTCTCTCTCTCACACACACATACACACACATACTCTCTCTCTCATACACTCTCTCTCACACACATACTGTCTCCCTCACACACACACACTCTCTCTCTCACACATACACACACAGACACACACACACACTCTCTCTCTCTCTCTCTCATACACACACACACACACACACAGACACACACACACAGTGTCTATCTCTCTCTCAAATACACACAAGCACATTGGGGGTGGGAAAGGTTACAGTAAGTGAAAGGTAGATTAGAATTAAATGTGAAGAGAATGAGGGGTCTGTAGCTTTCTGTGTAACGTTTTCCAATCACGATTCCTGGCTTCTGTTAAATAATCTCAAATAAATGCTTTGACTAATAAATATGCATAAAATATGCACATTTGTTTTATTGTATTAATTATATTATATAGAAAACATAAAAGTGAGTATTGACAAAACAATTCTGCTTCATTTTGTTATTGCTTTGATTAGATTCCCTACAGTATGGAAACAGCCCTTCGGTCCAACAAGTCCACACCAACACTCCAAAGAGTAACTCACCCAGGCCCATTCCCCTATCTTATATTTACCTCTGACTAATGCATCTAAAATGATGGGCAATTCACCTGACCTGCACATCTTTTGGATTGCAAGAGGAAACTGGAGCACCTGGAGGAGACCCACACATAATGTGCAAACTCCACACAGATAGTCGCCCGATGTTGGAATTGAACGTGGGTCCCTGATGCTTGAAGTAGTCCTACCCACTAAGCCACCATGCTGAGAGGGAGGAGGACATGGAGAGATTTGATGGTAGTGGAGGAAAGTATCCTCAAGACATTTAATAAGTACTTAGATGAAGACTTGAAATGTTCTAGTAGGCAAAGTGCTGGAAAAAAAGGGTTAAGAATACATTGATGCCTGATGACGATCAGAGACACGATGGGCCAAAGGGTCTCTGTTTGTGCTGTAAAAGCTCTGTGACAATTTTAAAAGGAGGGTGTGTTAGTCCAGGAGCCAGTGTTGGTCAGTGAGCACAGGATGGGGGATGGGTGACTGGGATTTGACAAAGCTAGGAATATGGACAGCATTTGTTTGGCTGAGCTTACGGTGCACATTGAGAGTATGCCTCCTGGCCATGGTTCACTAAGAATGGGTTGATATGTTTGCAGGTAATAGCTACATGTTGAACAACTGCACCCCCCCCCCCCTCCCCCACACGCCCACTCTTCCTTGGTCAGCCATTTACCTAACTGGCAAATGACAGCTGACAGTTCACATGCAGTTCTAGCTGTGCTGCCTTGTCATTGACAATGTGAAAGACAGACTGTAGTGGGTGCAATGAGGTCAGCCTGGTGGACCTCATAGAGTTCCCTGATTGGGGTTGTTAATCCGGTCCAATCAGGGAGCCCTGGCAGACAGGTCGAAACAGGAGTGCCAGAGTTTCTGTTTACCCTGAGAGCTGGCTCTTGAGGGAGCTGGATAAGTGTGTGCGTATGCGTGCAAGGACTCTCCTCCCTGACTGCGTCAGAGGGGAAGGGGACTGTTTCTGAACCTGCTGCCCCACATCCAGAACAAAAAGATAAAATAAAGAACAGGACTGTCAGACATCCTGTTCACTCTGGGAGCTGGCTCTAGGGATCAGTGTTGAAGACTCTCCACATATAAATAGAGGGTGATTTGGTGATGGGATGCATACCTCTGAGGAGTTATTTCACAAACTATACAACTGCACAAACAGCAGCTGTGTGAACAGTATTTACAAAGCCAAAAAGAAAAAGAAAAAAAAAGAAACAGGAGTGTCAGAGGTTCTGTTCACTCTGAGGACTGGCTCTGAGAGAGATGGATTAGTGTCAAGGACACTCCACGTGGAAATAAAGGGGGACTGGGTGATGGGATATCAGCCTCTGTGGAGTAATTTCAATGACAAAAGTCATTACCAGAATATGGGACAGAATATGCAAAGCTGGCTGGAAATCGATACCAGGGAACGCCTTCAGAAACGTTAATCCTCATTGTAACCACCTCCCTTCCAACTCACAGAGGGTCACAAACAAGAAATACCAAGCTGAGAATCCCATTGCTGATTTTGATGTTTTGTTCACCCTGAACCTCTCTGAGAGGCTGGATGTCAGCAACTTTAGGCACTTGCGTTGTTTGTCTTCCTGGGAATCTCCTCTGCTGTTCCTGATTATTCGTTCTCGCTGTCTGAGTGCCTGTTAGATACACCGCAGAAAAGCCAGCGATGAAACAGATGTCTTCATTATAGACGTTTCTATTAGTAATGAAGCTGTTTGGCACAACTTGACACAGAAGAAGCTGATCTTAATTTACATAAAAGTGCACTGAAGTGGCATGATTAATTTACGCAAATTTCTTCTGGTAGCTATCTTTGAAAATTAATATTTCCTTTCAGGTTAATTCCAACTAAATAAAGTTCAAAATGCTTCAGTGGAATTATGCCCGAGAAGCCGTCCTGTGTTGTCTTTCTGAGCAACAACAAGCAGAGAGTGGGTTATTGACCTGTATAGTGTTCAAAGAGAGAACGCAAGCATACATAACAGCTTTCATTACCACAGAGATCCCCATTGTGCTTCACAGCCAGTGAAGTACTCTTTAAAGTGCAGTCACTGCAGTAATGCAGGAAATGTATCAGCAAATACGTGCACAGCAAACTCCCAGAAACAACATTGGGCAGTATGGTGGCTCATTGGTTAGGACTGCTGTCTCACAGCACCAGAGACATGGGTTTCATTCCAGTCTAAGGTGGAGTTTGCACCTTGTCCCTGCATCTGTGTGGGTTTCCTCTAGGTGCTCTGGTTTTCTCGCATAGTCCCGAGAATGTGCAATGTGGATTGGCCATGGGGAAATGCAGGGTTACAGGGTGGGTCTCAGTGGGGTGCTCTACGGAGGGTCAGTGTGGACTCAATGGGCTGAATGTTTTGCTTCTTCCACTTTGTAGAGATTCCATGAACAATACCATTGTCTACAGCAAGGGATGAAGAAACTCAGCAAGTCTGGCAGCATCAATGGAGAGAGAGGCAGAGCTCGGTAAGACTTTCCCATGGATCTAAGTCAGATTGGACTCTAAACATTTGCACTCTTTCTGTCTCCACTGACATTCTGAGCTTCTCCAGCACATTCTGTTTTTATGCCAAATCTCAAACATCTGGATTACTTTGCTTTTGTTAAAAAATGTAATTCAATAATCTAGCTGTTTTGGTCATGATAATCCAGGAATAAGCATTGGCCAGGGTTAACTCCTCTGATCTTCATTGGAATACTGCTACAGGATGTTTCACAGACATCCAAGACAGCAGTCAAGGCGTCAGGAAAATATCTCTTCCAAAAATATGCTATTGCAAGAAATATAGCCCTCCCTCAGTGTCCGCCTAAGAAATTTTAAGAGTCAACTGCATTGCTGTGGGTCACATGTAGGCCAGACCAGGTAAGGAACTAAAGAACAGTAGTGAACCTGATGGGCTTTTCCTGACAATTCACGGTCATCATTAGACTCTCAATTCAGATTGTTATTGAACTCAGATTGTACCATCTGCAGTGGCAGGATTTGAACTCAGGTCGCCAGAACATTACCAGAACCTGAAACATCGGTTCTCCTGCTCCTCAGATGCTGCCTGACCTGCTGTGTTTTTCCAGCACCACCCTCATGACTCTCTAGATTAACAGTCCAGCGATAATACCATTAGACCACCACCTCCCCATTCTGACCGTAACGCTCCAGTCAGATAATAATTGATGAATTAATTATGCCTTTTTCTTCGACTCTTCCTTGAATTCCAGAGGCTTCCTTTCGAAAATGTAACTTTAGATCACAGTACTGACAAGAAATATTGGATCAGTTAGGATTCTGTTCACTGGAGTTTAGAAGAATGAGGGAGATCTCATAGAAATGTATAAAATTCTATCAGGACTAGTCAGGGTGAATGTAGGAAGGATGTTCCCAATGGTCAAGGTGTCCAGAATCAGAGGTCCCAGTCTAAGAACACATGGTCGGCTATTAAGGACTGGGATGAGGAGAAATTTCTTCAGCCAGAGAGCAGCGAGTCTCGGAATTTTTCTGCCACCAGAAGCGATTGAGGCCAAAACATTGAAGTGTTTTCGAGAAAGTGTTGGATATAACATTTAGAGCTAAAGGGACCAAAGGCTACAGGGAGAAGATAGGAACGGGAGATGCAGTTGGATGATCAACAATGATCATATTGAATGGCAGAACAGACTCAAAGGGCTGAATGGTCTACTTTCTCCATTTCTGTTTCCAGGCTTGTGCAAAAAGAGGACAAAAATAACTTGCAGAATTATAAGAAGTTTGCAAGAATGTTTGTTTGTCTTCGAATGCTTTGATAATGAGCACCAAACTCAAGAAAAAGATGGGAATCTCTGTGAGCAATAAAAAAATTGCTGGTGTTCAGTTTATGTAAAATAGCGTTGTGCCTAATTTAGCTCGTCTTAATGCGAACGAGAGTGACTGTGCAGCCTGCAATGTTCAATGCTTTGCTCGTTTAGTGTAGCATCGCTGTGCAGACCGAGAAAGGTCATGATTACCAAATCCATGAAACAGAGTGGGGACCAGATAGTTCAATGTGTTACAATGTCCTTTCACCCTTGAGAATGTAATGTGATTGCAGTTTAAGATAGATGGGTTCAAGGTTGTATTTATTCTCTGATACTGATTAAATGTCAGAGGTAAAATCAATGGGGGCGATTTTTTTTCAGAGTCTCGGTAGATTTCTGGAACTAGGAAGCTGCACCATCTCTTTGACTACTATTAAAAAGCAAAGGAGCTGAAATGATGTTATTTCAGTCTGTATGAATATATCTCCCAGCCATATGGCTAGCTGAAGAGATAAAACAGCCAAGACAAATGCAGGTCCCTTGCAATTAGAATGGTTATAATGGGGAGCAAACAGATGACAGCAGACAGATGGAAATACACATTTTGGTTCTGTCATTACGAAGGAAGTCACAAATAACATCCAAAAAATATTGGGGAAACGGTGTGGTGAGAAAGAGTTGAGTATTAATCAGGAAATGATGTTGGGGAAACTGATGGGATTCGGGGTAGACTCAAAGGGCTGAATGGCCTCCTCCTGCTCCTAGTTTCTGTGCAAAGCTTAAACAGCTGTACCTGGAGCTGCACCCCTAGTGGTTCAGCCAACTGATTTTAACTTCTAAGCATTCGCAAAATCAAGTCACCCTAATGAATCATTCTGCTTTTAAAACATCTCTCGAATTGCTTTTATAGCTCAGTTGCAAATGATCAAATCCTGTCTGATCCTCTCTGAATATCACCTCTCCAACATTTTCATCATCCTTTGTAAATAATGCATGAACAGTCATGATTGTATTGAATGGTGGAACATCAAACAGTAGAGCCCAGGAGCAGGCCCTTCAGCCCATCATGTCTGTACCGACCATGATGCCATTCCAAACTAATCCCACCTGCCTGTACAAAGTCCATATCCTTCCAATCCCTGCCTGGTCATGTGCCAGTCTAAATGCTTCCTAAATATTGCTATTGTATCTGCTTTTACGATTTCCCCTGATATGTAGCACCCTCTACCTAAAAGATTCCTTTCAACTTTCCCCTCTCACCTTGTCTCTGTGCCCCCTAGTGGTGGATACTTCTACCCTGGGAAATAGACTCTGACTTTCCATCCTACCCAGGCCTCTCACTATGTTGTATATTTCTATCAGATCCCCCCCTCAGTCTCTGACAAACGAGTGAAAATGTGAGAGCTCAGACAACTGCAGACCTTGTCTTGCTCCTGTTTCCTATATTTGTATGAATCAATCCTTTCTCCACCTTACCTCTCTCTAATTTAAAAGCTATCACAGTGTAACACTACAGGTGAATTAGGATCTGGATAGCCTGCTCTGCTAATTAATTAGACCAGGCCTGATTTGATGCTGGCCTCAACTCCACATTCCTGCCTGTCCTTGTTAAGATCAGAAAATTTAGAACCATTGACTGAGTTATCATAGAATCCCTGCAGTGTGGAAGTAGGTCATTGGGCCTACACCAACCCTCCGAATAGCATCCCACCAAGACCTATCCCATCCCTGTAACCCTGCATTTCCCATGGCTAATCCACCTAATCAGTACATCTTTGGTCTTTGGAAGGAAATCCACACAGACATGGGGGGTATGCATAAACTCTACACAGAGAGTCAGCTGGAGGCTAGAATCAAACTCTGGTCCCTGGCGCTGTGAGGCAGCAGTGCTAACCACTGAGGCACTATGCCACCTTTTATTGAGTTAACCTGACAGCTTTCCATCCCTGCCTTAAAAGCATTCAACGCACTGCCCCCACCACTCTGGAAAAAAAGGCCTTCTATCCCAACAACGCACTGCCTTCCCCCATTGTGTTTTTGTGTATCTTTGACACACTAATTCCATTTTCCACCACTGGAGGTACTGCAATCAGCGCTGACAGAAGACATTTGTATTTCTATCTAGATTTTCACAACCTTAAGGTGTCTCAAGTCACTTTGCAAATTATGAAGTAGTTTTGAGTGCTGTTATTTTTGTAATATAAGAAACACAGGAGGCAATTCATGCACAGCCGGGACCCACGCACAGCAACATGGCATTGACTGGATAAACTGTGTGTTTATAAGCGATGTTGATTGAGACCCACAACACCACCAGAGAGAACTTCCTTAATGTTCTTCAAATAGTCAAATGTGGCAAGGTGGGAGAGGACCCCAGCTATCACTTCCCACAATGCAATATTCCCCCTGTGCTACACTTGTGTCAGCCTTGATGTTTCTGCTCAAGACTCTTGGTGGGATTGGAGCTCACAGCTTCCTATCTCAAAGGTGAATGTGCAAGGGAATGAATCACACCTGAAGGTGCAGTGCAATATTTGCAGAAAAGGGAAACAGGTTGGGGAGGTCTTTTTCATCCTTTCACAGGTATCAATAGCGTAGCCAGCACTTGCTCCCATCCCTAATGTCCCTTGAGCATAACTTACAACAAACCATATTGTCATCACATGTAAGCCAGATCAGGCGTGAATGAAGCAGATCATTACAGAAATGTTAAAGTGCAGAAGGAGGCCATTCAGCCCATCATGCCTGCATCACTTCTTCTGAAAAAACATTGCTACAAAGTGTCAATCCTCTGCCTTAGCCCCATAACCTTGTACTTCATTTCTATCTGAATAATCATCTGAAAACCACTTCAGTATCTCAGTTGAACGTGTCCCCACCACATTCATGGACTAACTTGCTGTGTGAAAGATTTTTCTCACCTTGTGTTTGCTACTTTTGTCAATCACTTTAATCTTTTCCATTTGTTTCTTGATCCTTTTCTAAACAGAAGCAGCATCTCCCTATCTATACTCTTATGTCCCATCATCATTTTGAAAACCTCTATCAATCTCCTTTCAGCTTTATTTTTCTTTCCAGGGAGAACAGTCCCAATTCTTCCAAGCTTGCCTCATAGCTGAAGTTTCCTCATTCCTAAAACCATTCTTAAAGTAGAGTTTTGCATAACCCATCCAATGTACACCAACCCTCCAAATAGCATCCCATCCAGACCCACCCTCCACCCTACCCTATCCTATCCTTGAATTTCCCATGGTTAATCCACTTAGTCTGGACAGGTTTGGACACTGAGAGGAAACCGGAATACATGAAGGGGACCTATACAGGGAGAATGTGCAAACTCCACACAGCCAGTCACCCAAGGCTGGGATCGAACCTAGGTTCCTGGCACTGTGAGGCAACAGCGCTAACCACTGAGCCACCATGCTGCCTAGTAAATCACTTCTGCCCTGTCTCTATTGTGTTCACAGCCTTCTTACAAAGGAATGGCAAGATAATATCCTATAGGAGTGAATGAAGTAGACCATTACAGAAATGTTAAGGTGTAGAAGGAGGCCATTCAGCCCATCATGCCTACATCACTTCTTCTGAAAAACATTGCTACAAAGTGTCAATCCTCTGCCTTGGCTCAATAACCTTGTGCTTCATATCTATCTGAATAATCATCTGAAAACCACTTCAGTATCTCAGTTGAGGATATTATTGAACCAGATGGGCTTTTAACTATAAGCTGTAATGGGATTCATGCTTACCATTAAAAAAGGTAGTTTCCAATCCCACCAATGATATGAGATGGAATACTCCTCATGTGCCTGGATAAGTGTAGCTCCAACAACACTCAAGAAACTTGACACAATCCAGGACAAATCACTCTGCATCATAGCCACCATATCCACAAACCTTCACTCCCGTGCACTGACAGTCTGTAACAGCAATGTGTACCGTCTACAAGACGCATGACAGAACTTCAGCAAAGATCCTTATCCCTTTCCAAGTCCATAACCTTTCCCATCTAGAAAGACAAGGGTAGCAGATACATGGGAATACCACCGCCTGTAACTTCCCCTCCAAGCCTTGAGCTTTCCTGACTTGGAAATGTATCATCAATCCTTCACTGTCACTGGGTCAAAATCCTGGATCTCTTTCTCTACCCGTACAGTGGGTCCACCTACAGTACATGGACTGCACAGTTCAGAAAGGCAGCTCGCCATCACCTTCCCAAAGGCAACTAAGGATGGATGCTAGTACTGCCAATGATGCCCCGATCCAATGAATGAATGAATCTTAGATCCAATCACCTGGACAGTCTTTGTGCTGAAAGGGATTACAGGTTTATGTGACTGTTCTTATACTTTAACCCACTGGTATATTTCTGATGAATCTGCTTTCCATCTTAAATGCAGATCCCGTTCCTGAGTTCCTGTGTCCAAACTGAACACAAGGCAGTAGACTCACCCTGACTAAAGCTCTCTGTATTTGAACTGATAGTTCCTCTCCTTTACCTTCCAGCCTTCTTGAATTATAAAAAGGCTTTCACTTATATAGATGGTACTGCAGATGCTGGAGATTAGAGTCAAGATTAGAGTGGTGCTGGAAAAGCACAGCAGGTCAGGCAGCATCCGAGGGGCAGGAAAATTGTGGCCTCATTTCCGGTTAAAGGGCTTTTTCCCAAAAAGTTGATTTTCCTGCTTTTCGGTCACTGCTTGACCTGCTGTGCTTTTCCAGCACCACTCTAATCTTGACTCTAATCTCCAGCATCTGCAGTCCTCACTTTTGCCTAGTTGATTTTAACCTTACTGCGAATCCTCTACTAAGCATGTCTACCTTGAAGAAGTTCTCCTCCTCTCTCTACAAGGATCTCAGTGAATCTCTCTCTCACTGCATCTGCCAGGTCATTTCTGCCCTAAAGCTCTTCAACCAGCCTCATTCCTGATGAAGGGCTTTTGCCCGAAACACCGATTTTCCTGCTCCTTGGGTGCTGCCTGACCAGCTGTGCTTTTCCAGTGCCAATCTAATTTTGACTTTCATTTATATGGGACTTTTCACTACAACTGAATTTCTCAAGGTCCAGATAATGTGTCGCGCCGGCACTGAAAGTCTACCCACTGCTGTGATGTCGGAACCATGACAGTCAATTTGCACTCAGCAAATTCCCATAAACAGCTGCGAGATCATTATTTAATTGTGTTTCATTGAGGGATAAATATTGACAGGTCACTCAGGATAACTCCCCTTTTCCTCTTCCAAATGGCGACAGCAGGATCGTTTACATCTAGCCAAGCAGACAGATGAAGCCTCAGTTTTACAAGAGTCAATATTCTATTAACCTTTTCAATTGATTTTTGAACCTGTGCACTGGCTATTAATGATTCGTGTACTTGAATGCCCAAATCTATTTGCTCCTCTACAGTTCCCTGTTTCACGCTGTTCAGTAAGTATTCTGTTTCATTCTGCTTGAGTCCAAAGTATGTGATCACACATATTCAATTCCATTTCAACCCTGCAAATTGCTTAAAAATTTGTCTCATCTTGCTAATGACTAATCAAATACTGGAACCATATACGCAGGAACCTCAATTATCCGAATATTGATTATCTGAATTTCGATTATCCGAAGATGATTTCAAGGTGCCGCAAAAACGTTACATCAAAGAGGTAAGGGTAATTGATTTACCCGTACTGAAGAACATGTTGAAAATGCTGGCAAAAAACAAAGAAACATAAGTATCTCAAGCATCCGCGACTGGATATTTATTAGGGAAGGGTTGTTACACAGCCCTTTGCAAAAGTGTTTTACAGCATTCCTGTCATTTTACGGGGCCGTTCATGAAGAAGAAAATGGCCGAGGACATAAATGCATGCACGAGGCAGTGTTTCAGTGTTTCTATCGCAAGACTGAGTTCCTGCAAACTGACAAATGCTCTTGTGGGATCGTGGAAGCTGTTCAGGACCTTGTTTAATGTTGGGATTTCATGGTAAGGGTTTAGTCCTTCTCATTTTAACCTGTAATTTGCAGACGACAAACGTGAGTTTGTTTAAATGGCAGACTCATTAAAATTATAGTTTCAAATAAGTTCTCTGGTCGAGCACAGTATTAGATCAGTATGGCTTCCCTTGTCTTAGGTAAAACCGATTATCAGAATAATTGATTATCCAAATGAAATAGTGCCCACCCATCTCATTCGGATAATCGAGGTTCCTCTGTATAACTTTGTCAATAATATTTCACATTTTTAGTTAAATTTAAAGCAACAATTTCCAAACAGTCCTTTTCTCTAGGCCACCCCTTAACTGTTATGAGCTTGGGAGTGACATCCTTATTTCAATGTTCTTTATAATTCTAAAGCTTTCAGGGAAATATAGTTGACTAATCACTCAGTGGGAGTAAACTTGAATGATTTGAAAAAGAGATAAATTTTTCGAAAGGTTTTCATTTTGCACTTATCAGGTCAAATGGAAGGATGCTAATTTTTAATCAATCTCGCCAAGTTATACTGTGGGGAGAAGGACGTTGATTGGTTGGCAATTAGATGCTGATTGGACAATGAGTTACCATGGAGAAAACACTGGGGAGTAATAACTTCTGCAAACCACTTGGTAATTCATAAAAGGCATGAGGCTTTAGTTTGTAAAGATCATTTGCTACATAAGGGTCAGGGTCCATGAGGCTACTTCTAATTCATATGGTTCAAAAATTAATGTGACTTCTAGCAAGCACTTTTGTTCTGCCACGTGGGGTAAAGGCAACATTTGTTCTCCATCGTGGCTGTCCTTGTGAAGTTGGTGGTGAGCTGCCATTAATAAAAATAAGTTCCACCCGATTACTTCAAATTGTGCAGCTATTAGCACAGTCTGGATTGTTCTACTGGTGCTGCCCAATCACACACTCGCATTTAACAGTGGACATTTTGTAATGGCACCATTTGGCAGTTCACCATTTGGGCTAGGTCTGAAGAAGAGTCAGAGTCACCACCAAACCCTCTGCAGTTAAAGGGCAGTGTAGAGATTATCCATAACATTTTCAGCTGGCCAGCAACTATTCAATATTGGGTGCAGCGTGAATCAATTTACAGGGAGACTTCTACCCCTACATTGGGTGGAGCTTCTGTATTCATGATCTGCTGGACAATAAGATAACACACAGTGTTTAGTCCTAACAGCTCTAGCCAGAAGCAAGTAGTCACTGCTGAGACTATCGGCAGCCCCAGCATTCTGAGAAGCCCAGATAAGTCCATAATTGGGAATCTCGGTGAGGGAACTCAAGGAATAGGAGGCAATGTCAAGTGGCTCAAAGGGGAGGATGACTTTGAGGGCATATGGCTCAGTCCCTTGTTTGACATCAGCCTAAGCAGCTGAGTGGGAAAGACAGAGTCAGTAATGGCAGGAAGGGCACCTATTGGATGTTCTCAACTCCTTCCGATTTCAAACATACCATCAAGGGAGCTTAAAGCCCAGCCCCAAGTGCAATATTCACCTCAACTATCTTTCTCCAACCTGCTGCTATTGGTGGAGCAACAGACACGACTTGCCAAAGGAATCTGTTCCTTATTCATTTTTCAACAGGTGCAAAACAAGCGGGCTCTGTTTTCTTCTACAGATAATACAGGATGGCACGGTGGCTCAGTGGTTAGCACTGCTGCTTCACAGCACCAGGGACCCCGGTTCGATTCCAGCCTCGGGTGACTGTCTGTGTGGAGTTTGCATATTCTCCCCGTGTCCGTGTGGATTTCCTCTGGGTGCTCCGGTTTCCTCCCACAATCCAAAGATGTGCAGGTCAGGTGAATTGGCCGTGTTAAATTGCCCATAGTGTTAGGTGCAATTAGTCAGGGATAAATATGGGGTAGGGAAATAGGTTGGGTGGGTTGTTCTCCAGAGGGTCGGTGTGGATCTGTTGGGCCAAAGGGCCTGTTTCCATACTGTAGGGAATCTAATCTAATAGGATGATCAGGCCAATGGTTATTGTAAGAAACAGAAAAGATACACTGACAGGGAGAGGCGGGAGATTGTGGTCAGTCAAACAGGACTGGGAGCCTAGAAGGAAATTCCAGCACAAAAACACTCTGACTTGAAAGTTAACATACTGTTCTCAAATATGCAAGATACAGTTCGTCCCATTTGCAAGTTTTGTTTCACCTGTCTGAGAGGATGTTCACAAGGAGCACAAACACTAACAGGAACCATATCAGCTGAATGAATGCCAACAGTGGGATTTGAACTTGTGCCTGTCAGAGCTCCTGGAATACTAAACCCAACAGCAGAAACCATTCTCTTACCACTGCCTCACCAATGTAGGCTAACAATGCCATAGTACTAGAGAGATCCAGAAAACCCTAAGAAAAGACACTAAAGTTGGTGCAGTACTGGACAGCATGGAAGAATATTGCAGGTTGCAGGGGCACTTGAATAATGGCGACACAGTGGCTCAGTGGTTGGCACTGCTGCCTCACAGTACCAGGGTCCCAGGTTCGACTCCAGCCTCGGGCGACTGTCTCTGGGGAGTTTGCATGTTCTCCCCGTGTCTGCGTGGGTTTCCACAGGGTGCTCTGGTTTCTCTCACAGTCCAAAAATGTGTGGGCCAGGGGAATTGGCCAGGCTAAATTGTCCATAGTGTTAGGTGCGTTAGTCAGAGGGAAAGGGGTCTGGGTGGGTTACTCTTTGGAGGGCGGTGTGGACTGAAGATTCCACACTGTATGGAATCTAATCTAAACTGCAGAATTGGGTTGAGAGGTGGCAAATGGAGTTCAATGCAGATAAATGTGAGGTGATTCACTTTGGAAAGATACTGGGTCAATGGAAAGATTCTTGGTAATGTGGATGTGCAGAGGGATCTTGGAGTCCATGTACATAGATCCCTGAAAGTTGCCACCCAGGTTGAACGTGCTGTTAAGAAGGCATACGGTGTGTTAGGTTTTATCGGTAGAGGGATTGAGTTCCGAAGCCGTAATGTCATGGCGCAACTGTACAAAACACTAATGCGGCCACACTTGGAATGTTGCGTACTGTTCTGGTTGCCCCATTACAGGAAGGATGTGGAAGCATTGGAAAGGGTGCAGAGGAGATTTACCAGGATGTTGCCTAGTCTGGAGGTAAGGCTGACAGACTTGGATCTGTTCTCATTGGAAAGAAGAAAGCTAAGAGGAGATTTGATAGAGACAAAGAAGATGATCAGAGAATAGGGTAGACAGTGAAAGTCTTTTTCCTAGCTTGTACGAGGGGGCATAGCTACAAATTGAGGGGTGATAGATTTAAGGCAGATGTCAGAGGCAGGTTCTTTACTCAGAGAGTGTTAAGGGCATGGAATGCCCTCAACCACATTAGGGAGATTTAAACAATCCTTGGATAAGCACATGGATGATGATGGGATAGTATAGGGAGATGGACTTAGATTAGTTCACAGGTCGGCACAACTTCGAGGGCCGAAGGGCCTGTTCTGCGCTGTGTTGTTCTATGTTCTATGTACTAAATCCCAAGATGCCCTATTCTGTACTTGTGACCAACCTAAATAGCTATCAAAACAAAATCTGACTATTTCAAAGAAAAATTATTTGTATAAAAAGAAAGCCAAAATAATGTGTCAATAACCAAAGAATTTCATGTATTGAAATTTGGAGGACTCCTCATAGACCACTGTGGAGACTGCGGGACTATTTGAAATGCAGAAGGGATGGGGCAGAGCAGAGAGAGGAGCAAAGATTCCTTCCAGCCCACACTGACATCAGGGAGTGCCCGAACCAGGGGTCCTGAGGGTAATCTGGAAGTAGACCTCAGGCTAAGTTTGGAATTTGGATTCCATCAGCCCAAGTAGAGGGAAGCACAGAAACCTGGTCAGGGGCAGTTCACAAACAGCCAGTACCAACCTCATGATGGAAAGCTAGGGATGGCAGCAGCCCTTCCACAAGCACCAATCATGAAGAGCCAGCTCAGACTCGCTCGCCAACCCCATGTTAGACTCTTCAGTCAGGGGAGGACTCCTGGAAGATGATGCAACCACTTACAGACTGGAAAACCTGAATGACTATCATGGGGCTTCTGTTACCATGATAAAGGGCCTCAGGAAAAGTTGATCAAGGTCAATAAGGGTTGCAGATAACCTTACTTTTTGTATTATTCTAAATAGTTGCTGGGCAAGGCATGGCTCACAGCTCAACACAAACTCACCTCGCTCTCCTGCCTGTTTTTATATAATCACTTACATCATTAATGATGTAGACTGATGTTTTTAGACATTGAGTGTTGACCCTTAACACTACAGCCTCTCCCCTTCCCCTCAGACTGGCATACCCACTTCAACCTCATGGTGTAGCAGGAGTCTTAGTTACACTTGAATCCGTAGCATGGAAGCAGGCCATTCAGCCCGACTGATCCATGCTGACAGTTCCTCCCACCCCCTCCTTATCTAAAGCTAACACCAGTCGTCGGCTCCCCCCAATCCCCCACCCCCTCCCCCGAGACACAGATAACAAGGACAATCTGCTCCATCATCTTTCCTCAGGCGTTCTGTTCATGCAGAAATCTCAGCAGTGTTTACATTCACACGCCAGTTCCCCTGAGCAACATTAACAGATCACTGCCGAAGAAGTTCTAGAAACAGGGATTTGCATTTCTAAAGGGTTGGCAGCTCTGCGATAGAACACTGTAAATTACCGCACCACATTGTAAAACAGGAAGATGAGTCTTCACTTTATGTCTGTTAACATTTTCAGGCAGAAAGAAATGAAAGAACTCTGCAATTTGAAATAATTAATAGCCTTTATGATCTATCTGACAGCAGTCCTCACAACATCGAATCTCGAGTAGTTTGGGATGTGTGTGTGTGGCTGTATTTGAGCATGTGTATATGTGTGCATATGTGCCTGTGTGTGTCTGTATGTGAGTGTGTGTGTGTGTGAGTGCGTGTGTCTGTGTGTGTATGTGTGTTTGTGTGTCTGTGTGTATGTGTGTTTGTGTCTGTGTCTGTGTCTGCGTGTGTGAGTGAGTGTGTGTGTCTGTGTGTGTGTCTGCGTGTGTGAGCGTGTGTCTGTGTCTGTGTGTGAGTGGGTGCGTCTGTGTGTGTATGTGTGTTGTGTCTGTGTGTGTGTTGTGTCTGTGCCTGTGTGTGTGTGTGCATCTGTGTGTGTATGTGTGTTGTGTCTGTGTGTGTTTGTGTCTGTGCCTGTGTGTCTGTGTATCTGTGTGTGTGTCTGTGTCTGTGTTTCTGTGTCTGTGTGTGTGTCTGCGTGTGTGTGTCTGTGTGTGTGTCTGTGTGTGTCTGCATGTGTGTCTGTGTGCCTGTGTCTGTGTGTGTGTGTGTATGTGTATCTGTGTGTGTGTGTGTGTGTGTGTGTGTGTGTGTCTGTGTGTGTGCCTTGGATGTGGGTACAATTGCAATATTTAAAAGACATTTGGATAAGTACATGAATAGGAAAGGTTTGGAGGGATATGGGCCAGGAGTGGGCAGGTGGGACCAGTTCAGTTTGGGATTATAGTTGGCATGGACTGTGT
Organism: Chiloscyllium punctatum; assembly: GCF_047496795.1. Classification (NCBI taxonomy): domain Eukaryota; kingdom Metazoa; phylum Chordata; class Chondrichthyes; order Orectolobiformes; family Hemiscylliidae; genus Chiloscyllium; species Chiloscyllium punctatum. The sequence goes on from NC_092743.1 coordinate 13,737,075, forward strand.
GGGCCGAAGGGTCTGTGTCTTGTGCTGTATGACTCTATGATTGTATGACTATGACTCGATTGGGGGAGATGGTTAACATCTGAAAACCAGAATTTGTTGCATTCTTAAATTTGCATTGTCAATCTCAGGATCTTCATTTTTGTGAACCTCCAGGTAGGATGGGTGATTTGCATCTGAATCAAAACAATAACAAGGGGAACAATAATATTTCGATCACTAGTAGTTTCAGAATAAAACTTATTTTAAAGGAACAATCTCTGTAAATGCTGTGAAATTGCATAACTCGCCAATAAAATGCAACTGAAATATTTGAGTTTCAAGTCTTCCCGAGAGATTTATAGTCACAAAACATGACAGCTCAGGACTGACTCTCCATTCAACAAAGACACATGAGGATTTGCATTTTGATAGCACCACTCAGGAATACTTTTCAATCAACAAAGTACTCATCCAGCGCAGTAATTGTTATATCAAGTGTAATGTCATGGCTGCCATTTCAACTCTAATTCAGAGGGTTCTTTTCTTAAGTCCCACTTCTGAGATTTGAACAGAAATATGGAGTCTGGCACTCAGAGCAGAACTGAGGGAGTGCTGCTGTGTTGGGTGTGCCACCTTTCAGATGAGGTGATATCAAGATGTGAGTCAAGATTAAAATAGTGCTGGAAAAGCACAGCAGGTCAGGCAACATCTGAGGAGCAGGAAAATTGACATTTTGGGCAAAAGCCCTTCATCAGGAACGAGGTTGGGAAGCTCAGGGGTGGAGAGATAAATGGAATGGGGGGTAGAGCTGGGGAGAAGGTAACTGAGAGTGTAATAGGTGGATGGAGGTGGGGGATAAGATGATAGGTCGGAGAGAAGGGTGGGAAGGAAGATTAACAGGCGGCACTTGTCATGGATACGGTGCTGAGCTGGACGGTTAGAACTGGGATAAGGTGGGGAGAGGGGAAATGAGGAAACTGGTGAAGTCCACATTGATGCCCTGGGGTTGGAAGGTCCCGAGGTGGAAGATGAGGCATTCTTCCTCATATAAAGATGTGGCCCAGTCATTTCCTTGGAGGTGGATGTAGAGGTTATGCGGCACTTTCAGAGTAGCAGGGGAAATCCCCAGTTTCCAAATCAATACTTACCCCTCAAACATCCCATTGTCTGCCCTGTGCCTTGTGGAATGGAAGGGGGAGTTGAAGTCTCATGCCACAAGGCATTGGGGTTTTTGATGCATGTGTCCCAGAGATGTTCCATAAGTTGGTGTCCTGTCTCCCCAATGTAGAGTAGACCACATCGAGAGCAATGGACACAGCAGATGATGTGCAGAAAAATCTCTGCCTGATGTGGAAGGATCCTTTGGGTCCTTGGACGGAGGTGAGGGGGGAGGTGTGGGCACAGGTTTTACACCCCGTGTGACAGCAAGGGAAAGTGCAGGGAGTGGCGGGTGGGTTGATGGGGGTGCTTGGAACTAACAAGGAAGTTACAGAGGGAATCATTTCTGTGGATTGCAGATAGGAATGGGGAAGGAAATATATCTCTGGTAGTGGGTCTGATTGTCAGTGGCGGGTCTGATTGTCAGTGGCAGAAATGGCAGAAGATAATGGCTGTATCTGGAGATGAGTGGAGTGGAAGGTGAGGACCAGCAGCTGGAGGGATGGGTTTCAAAGGCAGAGGTGCAGGACATGGAGAAGGTGCACTGGATGACATTGTTGATCGTGTTGGAGGGGAAATAGTGGTCCTTGAAAGAGGAAGCGATGAGGGATGCCCTGGAGTAGAATTGCTCCTCCTGGGAGGCGATATGGCAGAGGCAGAGGGAATTGGGAATAAGGGATCACATTTTTACAGGAGGATGTGGGAGGTGACAAGGTGTAGTCAAGGTTGCTGTGGAAGTCGGTGAGTTTTAAATAGGTGTCTGTGTTGAGCCAGTCACGGTTGATGGACTTGGAGAGGTCCAGGAAATGGAGGGAGAGAGTGTGCCAGAGATGGTCCAGGTGAACTTAAGGTCAGAGTGAATGGTGTTGGTAAAGTTGATGAACTGTACAACCTCTTTGTGGGAGCACGAGGTGGCGCTGATACATTCATCAACGTAGCAGAGGAAAAGGTGAATGATGATGCTGGTGTGTCTACAGAAGATGGACTGTGCCTTGAACCGATCAGAAATGGTGCTACATCAATCTAAATTTCCTTCCTCATCATTGTAATTCCATTTCCTCTGCTTACCAGAGGTTTCTGTTAAATTTCATCCAATGTGATTTTGTTGACAATTTCTGCACGGACATCAGAGCCATTAGTTCTTAAAAGCAAAGTTTGAATGAGGTAAACAGTAAGCTTAATTGAAATCAGAAATTTCTGAAATCAAGCAGAGCAGAATGAGTTCGCATTCAGAGCCTCATTCAATTTGAATTAATTAAAGCTTTTCTTTCATAAATAAACTAGAAAGTGACACTTTTTTTAATGCGCTTTTATGATTTGAGAGTCACTGGCTCGGTCAACATTTGTTGCCCGTCCCTAGTTGCCCCTTGAGAAGGTGGTGGGTGAGTTGCCTCTCGAATCGCTGCAGTTCATGTCCTGTGGGTTGACCCACAATGCCACTAGGGAGTGAATTCCAGGGTTTTGACCCAGCAACACTGAAGGAATGGTAATATATTTCCAATTTACGATGGTGAATGGCTTGGAGGGGAACTTGCAGGTGGCGGTGTTCCCATGCATCTGCTGCCCTTGTCGTAGAGACATGGAGATGTACAGCATGGAAACAGACCCTTCGGTTCAACACATCCACGCTGACCAGATATCGTAAGTTAATCTAGTCTCATTTGCCAGCATTTAGCCCATATCCCTCCAAACCCTTCCTATTCACATACTCATCTGGATGCCTTTTGAATGTTGTAATTGTACCAGCCTCCAGCACTTCCACTGGCAGCTCATTCCATACACGCAGCACCTCTCTGTGTAAAAAAGTTGCCCCTTAGATCCTTCTAGATGGAAGTGGTCATTGGTTTGGAAGATGCTGTCTAAAGATCCTCATTGAATTCCTGCATATAAATTTAAATGTGTGCATATATTTTGTGTAAGAAATGAAAATTGCCAATAATATTAGACAAGACTTGTTGCTTTCAGAGTCAGCAAGTAGTCCAGGCTTGTTGCCTTTATATGTTGGGATTATTCCTTTACTTTTTCCGACAAAACATATCACATGCAGATCTCTATTGCATTTCAGCTCAGATTAGACAACAAAGGTAGTGTGAAGGTTAGAAGTCAATGGATGAGAGTCTGAGGACAGCGGTAAAGTGACAGCACTTAGTAAGCTGGCCACATGTGTCTATCGGTCTGTGTGGCTGGGCTTCCTATTATCAAATGTATGACCAAAGGTCAAGGGGGTAGCTTTCTTTAAGTGGTTAAGGTGAATATCTGTCTCCCTCCCTTCCCAATTCCTGGAGGGGGACAGCCTCCTGCGCCCTGTCCAGTTTGCTCACAGTTGCAATGTATCTCAACTCTATGTACTTGCTTTCAATCCAGTAGTTGCCATACTTGACAAAAAAAATCTATTTATCACCCAATCCCAACCTCAGCAGCATTTCTGGATGAAGAACGGAAGGTACTTCGAAATGATCAGCAGGTCAAACGACATCAGAGAGAGAAACAGAACTGACATTTCAAGTTAAAGACTTTATCTCAAAATGGCAAGAAGTGTTCTGGTCAATACCTGTCACCCATTAAAAATATATTATCTGGACACTGTGTGATTGCAGTTTGTGTGAGTTTGCTGTGCTCACATTATATCACTCAGATGCTGCCTGAACTGCTGTGCTTTTTGAGCACCACTCTAATCTAGACTCTGGTTTCCAGCATCTGCAGTCCTTGTTTTTATCCACTGGCTTTAACATACTTCAAAGTATAACAAGCCCCACAGTTGTGCTAAATCAATGCAAGTCATTCTCATATAGAACATAGAACATTACAGTGCAGTACAGACTCTTCGGCTCTCGATGTTGCACCGACCTGTGTAACCAATCTAAAGCCCATCTATCCGACACTATTCCATTATCATCCATATGTTTATCCAATGACTATTTAAATGCCCTTAAAGTTGGTGAGTCTACTGCTGTTGCAGGCAGGCCATTCCACACTCTTACTACTCTCTGAGTAAAGAACCTTCCTCTGACATCTAATTATCTCTATCACCCCTCAATTTTCTTTCTTACTTATTTATGACAAAGACTGTATTTGAATGGTAAAAAAACTCATTGAAACGCTGGACGAGAGCAAGACTGGGATGTTGTGGGTGCCCACGGAGGTGGAAAGCAGCCATGTAGACCCTGTATACAGTCAACTTGTCCATTCTAACTCATCTATCTCATAATTAATACTTACAGAGTCATACAGCATGGGAACAGACTCTTTGTTCAAATCAACCACGCCAACCAAATATCCCAACCCAATCTAGTCCCATTTGCCAGTATTTAGCCCATTTCCCTCTAAACCCTTCCTTTTCATATACCCATCCAGATGCTTTTTAAATATTGTAATTGTATCAGCCTCCACCACTTCCTCTGGCAGCTCACTCCATACACGCAACACCCTCTGCGTGAAAAAGTTGCTCCTTAGGTCTCTTTTATATCTTTCGCCTCTCACCTTAAGCCTATGCCCTCTAGTTCTGGACTCCCCGACCCCGTGGAAACGACTTTGTCTATTTATCCTGTCCCTGCCCATCATGATTTTAGAAACATTTATAAGGTCACCCCTCAGCCTCTGATGCTCCAGGGAAAACAGGCATAGCCTTGCTATAGCTCAATTCCTCCAACCCTGGAATATCCTTGTAAGTCTTTTCTAAACCCTTTCAAGTTTCACAACATCCTTCCGATAGCAGGGAGACTAGAACTGAATGCAGTATTTCAGAAGTGGTCTAACCAATGTCCTGTACAGCCGCAACATAGCATCCCAACTCTTATACTTCAGCCCCAACAACGAATCATCTAGACTCAAAACATTAGCTTGTTCTATCTCCATGAATGCTGCCTGACCTACTATGATCTGACCCCCTGACCAGCATCTGTTGTTTTCAAACCAGCATCTGCACTAATTTGCTTCTTTACTCAACACATAGGCAAGCCTGGAAGACACCTTCTTCACTACCCTGTCTACCTGCAACTCTTGATCACAACCAGTTCATTGTCATCCCTCCTCTCAGACACAAGGGGATGCCCATCTCTCTTTGGCATCATCAAAGGAAAGAGGGAGCTCAACATCAGCTCAGATAGGAGACAGAATTCTGCAAGTTTCTGACAGGCAGGAAAGATGGATGTCTGATCAGGCCCTTACTACTCAATCGTGGGTCACAGAAAGGCTTAATTGCCATTTGCAAAAAAGCAGAGGCACGCTGAGACAAGCCTTATTCAGGGACTGTGCCTTCACAGAATCACGCTGTTAATCTGATCAGTCAGCCCCCTAGCTGCTCCATAAGTGCTACCTTCAGCAGAATGCGCCTCTCGTCCAGACTCCTCCCTGCCCACAGTCCCACTATTGAAAGTCAATGTGTGGTAAGTAACCCGATGACAGCTTCAACATGGAGAAGTCAATTCAGTGCCTGCTGGGTGAGGCAGCTTGTATTTATTTTGTGCCGATTGACTGACTTAGAGCGCTGGCTGTCAGCCTTGTCAGGAATGTGTGCAGTGAGCACAAAACAACAGGGACAGAGTGTTCAGTTCCCCTCAAACCGGCTCCACTGCTGAATGTAACCAGGCAGATCTGATTCCATTGATCTGCCTTGACTATCCTTGCTGTGACCCCTAGCATCCTCAATAACTTTTCAGGAAGCGAGAGTTACAGACTTACAGTAGGTTAAAGTTACTTGCAATCATCATCCTAAAAGGCTCAGATCGAATTAACGTTTACGTTTCTTTGAATTGGTCCACCAGCGGAAATCCTCTCTATCTAACCTAAAAACAAGGTTACATCCTCAACTCTGAAACACCCACTTTCCAGAATAGCCAGATTTCCAAGCGATTGGTGAGAAAAAGGGATGTGTCAAAATCACAGTCAGTCAGTCAGTAACAGACCTCATGAGACAGGGACCAATGGGGAGATCAGATACACTGCACTTAGCTCAGAGTTATTCCTTTAACACAGAATCCACATTATTGTGTCACCAGTCATGGTGTGCGATTGGCACCTTTACATCTAAAAGAACAGCACAAATCAGAGATCTGATTTATTTGTTGTCATGTTTATTTTGATACAAAAACACAGTGAAAAGTGTCGCTGCTCTTTGATGCCAGCTTAAAGGACAGAAAAACAAATCAAAACACAGAATGGAAACACAGAAAGTTGAATAAAGAAAAAGGGTTCAACTTTATGTAGTCCTTCTTGTTAAGTGCTCTGCCATTGACAATGGGCGTGGTGACCAGGCATAAGTCCCCTTCACCATCACAACACTGGAACGAAAGCCATTCTTCAGCGCCATCTCATCGCCACTAAAGTGCTCGCTGCTATGAGTCCTCACCAATGCTGATGCCATCGATGTCACCAGGTACTGCACTGGCCCAAACCTATTTCCAACAGCGCCATGAGTCCGCCTCGGACCCACCACACCGGTGTAACCGCTGCCGATGCTGGCAGGTCTCGTACTGGGCCCAAACTCACCTCCGCCTCCCTGAATCTACAATGGACGCAGACACTGCCGGGAACCCAAGCCTACCTCAGGTGCCACTGCCACGAGCATGCACTGCTGGGCCTACTCACATCCATCGATGCCATCACCGCGACTGAGGACTTCACCAAGAGGTAAGTAAAATAAAAAAGAAAAAGAAAGAAGAGAAGAGAGACAAAAAAGGAGAAATGAAAAGTGGCAGAGCCCTACTCCATCACCATCTTACTGGATGTGACTCCATCTTAGGTCAGCCTGCACTTAGAGAAAGATCTAGAAGTTAATTCCCAATCCCACTGCTCTCTAATATTATTACAAGGAAGAAGGTTAGCTTTCATTTTCAGCCAGGTAGTTAATAAAACAATTAAATCACTGGGATTAAAAGTGAGAGAGAGAGAGACTGAAAGTAAGAACAAAAGAGAAAGGGAAACACTAAAAGCAATTATAAATGTGAAGCTTTTCTTTTCATTCAATTTTTCAAAGTGCCTTTCGAAACCTCAGAATGTGCCAATGCACTTTACAGCCAATGGAATATATTTCAAGTCTAGTCACTTTTAATGTGTGGGATACATGCATATCAAAGTCCAACATGATAATGGCCAGATAATCAGTTTTTAAGATGTTGGTTGAGCAATTAATAAGAGCCAATCCACAGGGGGAATTCCTGGCTTGGTTGTGTTTTATTGACGCTGTTTGTAGTTAGCGATTTTTGAGTTTCACCACAATCATATTTTCATGAAATCATTCATTCCTGGACACTTGTTTTCTCATCTGAGTTTAGAAACAAGATCATGGAGAAGCAAAAGATGAAACAATGTGGTTAATACCATCAAACATCTGCTTTCTCAAAGTGTTTGCATTCGACAATATCCAATCAGTTCATCCTTTCAATGATTTCCACTTGGTTGTAATTTTCTGTATTAACTAAAGCCGAAAAGTAAAATCCACTTGGCATCCCACAGAGTGATCTCATTAACTAGTACTATCCACAGTTTGGGATCTGATAGAAACATGAAAGATCCTAATGGGATTGGACAGGCTAGATGCAGGAAGAATGCTCCCAATCCGTAGAATCCGTGGAAACAGGTCATTCAGCCCCAACAGGTCCGCACTGACCACTCCCCCCTCCACTCTATCCTATCCCTGAAACTCCATTGGCTAATCCACCTAACCTACACGTCCCTGAACTACGAACAATTTCAGCATGGCCAATCCAAACCTGCACATCTTGGACATTGGGAGGAAACTGGAGCACCCAGAGGAAACCCACACAGACACAGGGAGAATGTACAAACCCCACAAGCCTCAACTGCTCCTTCTTGCCAGCTCCTCATGGACCCCAATTCCTCGATATTTCATAAATCTATTGACCTCCTTGTTGAATAAAGTAAGTGATCTAGCCACCACAACTCTCTGGGTCAAGAATTCCAGGCATTCCTTCACTACTGGAACCCTGTCCATCCTCCAACTGGCAGTGGTCTTCTCAGACATCCTCAACCTCACCCTGCAGCAGGCCACTGTCCCTGCCTGTTTCAAGAGGGCCAACATCATCCTTGTGCCTAAGAATGTCTCAATGACTCCTGCCCAGTGGCCCGAACTTCATTGATCATGAAGTGCTTTGAGAGGCTGGTCATGGCATTAATCAACTCCAGCCTCTCCACTATTCTTGACCCACTCCAATTTGCCTATCGGACCAACAGATCCATGTCAGATGCCATATCACTTGTCCTTCACTCCCCCCTAGAACATCTTGACATCAAGAACACCTACATAAGAATCCTACTCATTGACTACAGTTCAGCCTTCAACACTATTATCTCCTCGAGACTGATTAGTGATTCCGGACTAAGCCCCAGTCTCTGTAATTCCTGACCCACACACCACAATCATTGAAGACTAGGGACAATATTTCATCCTCACTAACACTCAACACTGGAGCCCCCACAGGTGCATACTCAGCCCCCCTATTTACTCATTGTATACCCATGACTGCGTCGCCAAATACCAGACTAATGTCATTTACAGGTTTGCTGATGATACCACCACAGTCGGTCGAATCTCAGATGGCAACGAAACAGATTACAGGCGGGAGGTGGAAGACCTGGTAAAATGATGCACTGAGAACAACCTAGCTCTCAATGCCGGCAAAACCAAGGAACTTATTTTTGATTTTCGGCAGGATGTTACTCATGCCCCCCTACACATTAACAGGACAGAAGTGGAACAAGTGGAGAGTGTCAAGCTCCTGGGAGTGGTCATCCACAACAAGCTTTCTTGGACTCTTCATGTGGATGCACTGGTTACAAAGGCCCAACAATGTCTCTTCGTCCTCAGGCAGCTAAGGAAATTTGGCATGACGGCAAATAGCTTTGCCAACTTTTATAGGTGTGCCATTGAAAGCATTCTGTCTGGATGTATCACGGTCACTCAGTGGCTAGCACTGCTCCCTCACAGCACCAGGGATCCGAGTTTGATTCCCACCTTGGGCAACTGTCTGTGTGGAGTTTGCACATTCTCCCCGTGTCTGCATGGGTTTCCTCCGGATGCTCCAGTTTCCTCCCACAGTCCAAAAATGTTCAGGTCAGATGAATTGGCCATGCTAAATTGCCCATAGTGTTAGGTGCATTAGTCAGGGGTAAATATAGGGGAATGGATCTGGGTGGATTACCCTTCAAAGGGTCAGTGTGGGCTTGTTGAGCCGAAGGGCCTGTTTCCATACTGTAGGAAATCCAATCTAATGTATCACTAACTGGTATGGTAACTGTACCATTCAAGGTCGGAGACAGTTACAGAGAGTGGTGAACTCGGCCTGGACAATCACAAAGGCCAACCTCCCATCTATAGAATCCATCTACCAGGCCTGCTATCAAAGAAAGGCAGCCAACATTTTCAAAGATCCATCCCACCCTGGCAATGTTTTTCTCCAACGTCTACCATCGGGGAAAAGGTACAGAAGCTTAAACACATGCACCGGCCGATTTCAAACAGTTTCTACCCTGCTGTTGTTAGAATACTGAATAGACTCACAAATTCTTAACATTCGCCTGTACCTGTGTTTTTGTTTTTGCCGCTGTTTACCTGTTATTTACTTATCAATGCTACTTAACTCTGTGATCTGCCTGGATTGCTTGCAAAACAAAGCTTTTCACTGAACCCCGGTACGCGTGACAATAAATTCAATTCAATTCAACAAAAAATGCATGTATCTAAGATCATCCTCACTCTGCGAAACTCTCGCAGATGTTTAGCCATTCTGTTAGTCAACCTTTCCATTCCAGGAAATAGCATAGTGAATTTTTTGGCAACTACCTCCATTGTCAATATACAGTCACATAAACAGTCACACAAACAGGCCCTTCTGATTCTTGCCCTGAAATAACTGCACAGAGGCTGGTATCCCGTCGCCAAGTTACCTTTTATTTATACATGTATAGTACACTGTCTGCGTAGATCAGCCAACTCAGAGTCAGTCACCTGGATTAATCTCCTAGTTATATGATTTTATATTTCTTAATTGTTTACTCCTCCCTGAACTGAGGAGATTCTAATCTCCTGGTCATTTTCCCACATTTTATTTTCTTTTTTTTTAGATTCTAATCTCCTGCTTATGTTTTTTTTACCCCCATCCCCTACACTACACAGCAGTAGTGCTCATTTTAATCTCCTGGTTATATGTTTTTTCTCAAAAAAGAACGTGTGAATTAGCCACTTCAGGAATCAGTTACCAAGAGAAAAACAACAGTATCACACTGTGTGGCCAGCCAACTCATAGTCAGTACCTGAACTGAGGAGATTCCTAATCTCCTGGGTTTATACATTTGTTACCCACTTCCCCTGCACTACTGCCATACAGTGGTAGTGCTGATATTAATCTCCTTTTTTTTCCTTTTTGTTCTTCTTTTTGTTTTGTGGCCAGCCAGCTCAGAGTCAGTCACCTGAACTGAAGAAATTCTAATCTCCCGGGTATATATTTTTTACCCTCCTCCCCTACACTACTGCCATACAGCAGTAGTGCTTATATTAATCTCCGAGGAGAAAATGATGAGTCAAGAAGTGTAGTGTTGGAAAAGCACAGCAGGTCAGGCAACATCCGAAGAGCAGGAGAGTCAGTGTTTCGAGCATGAGCCTTCATCAAGAATTATATTAATCTCCTGTTTTTTAACCAGGAACAATTTATGAACAAACAGTTAACATGAACAGCTGTATAAGAAACAGCAATTTGCTGGAGAAAAGGAAAGCAAAGCCAGATCCCAAACCCCAATTTCACAGGGTAAAGAGGACGAAGCTCAAATCCCACCCTACATCAAGAAGGAAACAGTAAACGCAATCACAGACAGAGAGCTTGATAAACTGAACAATAAAACAGTGCATATAACATAGACAAACCCAAAAAACCACCCATCTCTCCCACCTTCCAGCCACTCAAAGGCAGCCCACCCCTACGCCCCTTCTAGTTCTCAGTCAGCCCCATGCCACTTCCAGCTCTCGGTCAGCCCCATGCCCCTTCCAACTCTCGGTCCTCCCTGACAAACCTTCCATCCACCTCTGGGACAGCCCATCCTGCTTCCCCAACCCTCTGCTCCCCCCCCACCGCCCCCAGAATGACAAAGATAAGGACGGCCTACCCACCTTCCGGCTTCTGTAGCCGCCCTCTCCCACCTTCCGACCACCTCTAGGACAGCCGCCCTGGTACCTGCCTGGGGTGACAACACTGAGGATGGCTACCCACCCTCCAGCTCTCGGTCTGCCCCTACATACCATCGGGCTCTTGCCCACCCTGATGCGCCGTCCGGCCAGTGGACTACCCTGACGCACCTTCCAGCCACCTCTAGGACAGCCCGCTCCCTTCCCTGGGACAACAGCGTGTAGGGCAGCCCACAAGCCTTCCAGATCTCAGCCTGCACCTTCACACCACCTGGCTCTCAGCCGCACTGACACACCTTCCGACCACCTCTAGGCCAGCCTGTCCCTTTTCAGGACGACAGCGCTCAGAACGGCCTACCCACCTTCAGGCTCTCAAGGCGACTGGCATCAGGGTGGCCTACCCCCTCCTCCGGTTTTCTGGGCAGCTTACCCTCATCAGGTTCACTGGACAACCTACTCACCCTCCTCGGGGTGACAGTTTTCAGGATGACCTATAGGTCTCCCAGCTCACAGTAAGACTTGCCAAACCCAGGGACATGCAAGACAGTGCAGGTGATAAAGAGCTGAAAATGTGCTGCTGGAAAAGCGCAGCAGGTCAGGCAGCATCCAAGGAGCAGGAGAATCGACGTTTCGGGCATGAGCCCTTCTTCAGGAATGAGGAAAGTGTGTCCAGCAGGCTAGGATAAAAGGTAGGGAGGAGGGACTTGGGGGAGGGGCGTTGGAAATGCGATAGGTGGAAGGGAGTCAAGGTGAGGGTGGTAGACCGGAGTGGGGGTGGGGGCGGAGAGGTCAGGAAGAAGATTGCAGGTTAGGAAGGCGGTGCTGAGTTCAAGGGATTTGACTGAGACAAGGTGGGGGGGGAGGGGAAATGAGGAAACTGGAGAAATCTGAGTTCATCCCTTGTGGTAGGAGGGTTCCTAGGCGGAAGATGACGCGCTCTTCCTCCAACCGTCGTGTTGCTATGGTCTGGTGATGGAGGAGTCCAAGGACCTGCATGTCCTTGATGGAGTGGGAGGGGGAGTTGAAGTGTTGAGCAACGGGGCGGTTGGGTTGGTTGGTCCGGGTGTCCCAGAGGTGTTCTCTGAAACGTTCCGCAAGGAGGCGGCCTGTCTCCCCAATATAGAGGAGGCCACATCAGGTGCAGCGGATGCAGTAAATGATGTGTGTGGAGGTTCAGGTGAATTTGTGGCGGATATGGAAGGATCCCTTGGGGCCTTGGAGGGAAGTAAGGGGGGAGGTGTGGGCGCAAGTTTTGCATTTCTTGCGGTTGCAGGGGAAAGTGCCAGGAGTCGAGGTTGGGTTGGTGGGGGTTGTGGACCTGACGAAGGAGTCACGGAGGGAGTGGTCTTTTCGGAACACTGATAGGGGAGGGGAGGGAAATATATCCCTGGTAGTGGGGTCCGTTTGGAGGTGGCGGAAATGACGGCGGATTATACGCTGTATATGGAGGTTGGTGGGGTGGTAGGTGAGGACAAGTGGGGTTCTGTCCTGGTGGCGGTTGGAGGGGCGGGGCTCAAGGGAGGAGGAGCGGGAAGTGAAGGAGATGTGGTGGAGGGCATCGTCGATCATGTCTGAGGGGAAATTGCGGTCTTTAAAGAAGGAGGCCATCTGGGTTGTACAGTATTGGAACTGGTCCTCCTGGGAGCAGATGCGGCGGAGATGAAGGAATTGGGAATATGGGATGGCGCTTTTACAGGGGGCAGGGTGGGAGGAGGTGTAGTCTAGGTGGCTGTGGGAGTCGATCGGTTTATAGTAAATGTCCGTGTTGATTCAGTCGCCCGAGATAGAAATGGAAAGGTCTCGGAAGGGGAGGGAGGAGTCTGAGACGATCCAGGTAAATTTGAGGTCGGGTGGAAGGTGTTGGTAAAGTGGATGAACTGTTCAACCTCCTGGTTGGAGCACGAGGCAGCGCCGATACAGTCATCGGTGTCGCGGAGGAAAAGGTGGGGGGGTGGTGCCAGTGTAGCTGCGGAAGATGGACTGTTCCACATATCCAACGAAGAGGCAGGCATAGCTGGGGCCCATGCGGGTGCCCATGGCTACTCCTTTGGTTTGGGGGAAGTGGGAGGATTGGAAAGAGAAGTTGTTCAGGGTGAGGACCAGTTCAGTCAGTCGAAGGAGGGTCTCAGTGCAGATGATAAACCCAACAAGCAACAAGACAGAGTCAATTACCAACAAACAGAGTCCTTTCTGGTACTCAGAGTCATTACCATAAACAGTTCTCTTCAGAATGTAGAGTCCATTCCCAGAAACAGAGTCTACTCCAATCTGCAGAGTACACACCTGAAGGAATCAAATGCACACCACACAGCACGCACACAGATGTTCAGTCTGCGTAGAGGCCTGGTCTGTCCACGGAGGACCGGTGGCTTAGAGGTTAGCACTGCAGCCTCCTAGCACAGGGGTCCTGGGGTCAATTCCCATCTTGGGCAACTATCTGTGTGGAGTTCGCATGTTTGCCCCAACTCTGTGCTGGTTTACTCCCACAATCCAAAGATGTGCAGGTTGGCTGGATTGGACGTGCTCAATTGCCTGTAATGTTAAGTGCATTAGTCAGGGAAAATATAGAGGTAATAACGGAATGGGTCTGGGTTGGTTACTGTTTGGAAAGTTGATTGAGACTTGCTGGGCTGAAGGGCCTGTTTCCATACTGTAGGGATCCTAAGTTCTAAGACCAGGCCCACTCACAGCAAAACAGTTCATTATAAAAAGGTGCAGTTAACTCACAGGGAATGGTCCACTCAAACAGGCAGCAATTGCTCACCTCCCAGCACACACACAGATGTTCAGTCTTTACAGAGGCCTAGTCACCCACAGAGGGCCAGACCTAGCCATACAGTAACAGCTCATCTGGAAGGGTACAGTGACTCACAGGGGCTCAGTCCAAACACCAAAAAAAAGTGAAAACACATACAAAAAAAAAGAAATTCAAGGGCAAAGCCCTGGCACAAAATCAGCATTGTTCTTTTCTCAAAATAAAATAAAAGAGTAACACAGGCTGTAACCAGCCAGTGAAACAACAGTTCCCTCATAAGAACTGAAATACGCCTGAAACACATTAACTGTGGAGATCTGCCAGTTTAGAAACCAGTACTCAATAAGAAAAAAGGAATACCACTAATAAACTATCTGTGTAAATCAGCCAATTCAGGAGTCAGGTTCCCCCCAAAAAAACGGAAACCAATGCAGTACACACTGGCTGAGGCCAGCCAGCTTGAAGTCAGTCATCAACTGAGGAGATCCTCATCTCCTGATTATATATATATTTCCTTGCTATTTTCCCCAGCACCCATGTTGTGCGTGTGTGTGCAGGTGTGAGACGCAGTGAAAGACACAAGGTGTACGAGTCTTTTATTCAATTCCCACAACCAGAAAGAAAGGAAACACCTGAGTGGCCAGTGACAAGCAGTGCCCTTCACATCAAAGGGCAATGCTGTGTGATCAAACAGTGAAGGGGAGGGCAGGGACTAAATCAAAATAGAGTTGGAGGGAAAAATAATGCACTCCACTCCCTGTGGCACCAACCTCTCCCTGAACAACCCAAGGGAGTTGGTGGACACCGCGTGCTCCTTTTCCAGAGACACCCAGGCTCTAACGTAACCGTGGAAGAGGGGCAGGCAGTCGGCCCTAACGACCCCCTCCATGGCCCGCTGCCTGGACCTGTTGATAGCCAGTTTGGCCAGGCCCAGGAGCAGACCCACGAGGAGGTCTTCAGACCTGCCCTCCCTCCTCCGTACCAGGTGCCCAAAGACCAGGAGCGTGGGACTGAAGTGCAACCAAAAACAGTGGAGACAGTTCTCTAGAAGACTAAAAAAAAGGGAATGCAAACACCCGCACCCAATATAATTGTAGTCCATGGACTCCATAGCGCCACAGAACAAGCAGTTGGGCTGGGAGTCCGTGAAGCACCGCAATATGCAGTTGCAGGGGACCGCAGCGTGCAGCACCCTCCACCCCAGATCCCCAAGAGAAAGGGGGAGGACTCCCACGTAGAGAGCCCTCCACTGGGGATCTCCACCGCCCGGTGGCAAATGGGCACGCCAAGGCGTGTCCGGGCGGTGGATGAGGGAGAAGAGGTGGACGGTGTGCAGCATTAGTCGATACAGGGCCTACTGTGATACTGCCTTAAAAGGGACAAACTTAAAATTCCAGAGGCAGCTCAGGTTGTGGGGCACAGGCTCCCGCGGGAAGTACGGAATCTTGGGGTCAATGTGAAATTCCATCCAAGCTGGGGTGAGCGCGGACGGGATCCCACCGCACACCTGAGCGTCCTCCAACAGGTGCACTACGTCGGGTCCGAGCACCGCCGTTTTAAGGCGTCGGATGGCAGTGGCCACATACTGGATGTCTACCGCTGCCCTGCTAGCTATGTCCTGCAGCAGCGTCCAGCCCAGGCCCCCGGCACCCAGCACGTCCCTGACCCTGGTCACCCTCGACACCACGGCCCTCCCCTCCGACAACCACTCGGACACGCGAGTACGGAGGTGCGGATTCCTGAGCAACGGCTCCCTGACGACAGCCGCTACTCCAGCCGGAGGGTAGGCGCAACGCGATTCAACCATGTTCCAGATAATGATCAGGTCCTGGTAAAAGACAGGCAGCGTCCTGAGGGCGACCTCTAAACCATCATGGTCGACGAACAGGAGCTGCGTGTCCTAGTTGAGGTTATGCACCTGGCATACCAGGGCGTACCACCTGGGAGGTGGCTCAATGTAAAGGTATCACTGCAAGGTCTGAAGGCGGAATGTCTTGACCCGGATGCAAACGCAGACCAGCGACTGACCGCCCTCCTCAATAAAGAGACTCAGAACCTGCGCAGCGACCCAGTGCAGCTTTTTGTTCCAGAAGAAGTCGACCAACATTCTCTGGATGTCAGCGACAAAACCAGGAGGATGGACCAATGTGACCAGCCGGTACCACAGCATGGCAGCCACCAGCTGGTTTATGACCAGCACTCGACTCCTATAAGATAGCACTTGGAGCAGTCCTGTCCAGCAGCCTAGGCGAGCCAAGATCTTGGCCTCCAGCTCCTGCCAGTTCGCCGGCCAAGATTCTTCAGCCAGGCTGAGGTAGACCCCCATGTAGAGGAGCTGGGTGGTACTCCAGCTGAACCCCCATAAATCGTCTGGCAGAGAGGCCACCTGCCACGGACCGAACAGTAGTCCGGAACATTTGGCCCAGTTGATCCTGGCGGAAGACATACCACATCAACCAGTTTCCCCTTGGTCAACTTTGTTTGTTATACACTCAAAGGACATGACTAAATTTGCCAAACCTGATTTCCCATTCACAAAACCATGTTGATTGCCTAAAGCTTTTCCAAACATGCTGCTATTTCTTCCTTAATAATGGGCTGCAGCATGTTCTTGACAATGTTTGTTGGGTTAACTGACTGTAGGCTCCTGCTTTCTGTCTCACTCGCTCCTTGAACAGAGGTGTCACGTTCGCGGTCTGGAATACTTCAACCAAATGCCTTCACCATCTCCGGATTTCCTCTGGGTGCTCCGGTTTCCGCCCACAGTCCAAAGATGTGCAGGTTAGGTGAATTGACCATACTAAATTGCCCATAGTGTTAGGTGCATTACTCAGGGGTAAACATAGGGGAATGGGTCTGGGTGCGTTGCTCTTCAGAGGGTCGGTGTGGACTTGTTGGGCCGAAGGGCCTGTTTCCGCACTGTAGGGAATCTAATCTAATCTAATCTCTGCAGCCATTTCCTTTAAAACCCTGGGATGTGTCCATCAGGTCCAAATAAATCATTTGCTTTCAAACCCAAACATTTGTCAAATGCTCAGTCCCTCACAATAGAGAGATTGTTTGAAGATCTCCCTTCCCATTAGTACCCTGACTCACTGTTACCTTTGGGATGTTTATAGCATCCTCCATGAACATTGATGTAAAAGATGAGATTTAATTGTCTGCTGTTTCCTTCTTCCCTGTCATCAAATCTGCAACTGCATCCTCAGTGAAGCAGAGAAGCATTTTTAATTTGTTTTTATGTTAATTTTTAAAAATATTTTGTCCCAGTTTACTTTCATAATCACGTTCCTACTTTTTATTAATCTTTTAGTCATCTGCTACTGATTCTTAAAGAAATCTCAGACAACCACTAGATCTCACCAACTTTTATGCCTGTGTTTTATATTGGATATGCTCCTTGAACACTTTGCTACAGGTGGTTCACCCTTTTCATTAAATCTTTCTTTTTGACTGAATCATAGAATCTCCATGGTGTGGAGGCAGGTCATTTGGCCCATCGAGTTCACACTGACCCTCCGAAGAGCATCTCATCCTTTCCCTAACCTACACCCCCCTGAACACCATGGGACACTTTAGCACGGCCAATCTACTTAACCTGCACATCTTTGGATTCTGGAAGGAAACCAGTGCACCCAGAGGAAACTCATGCAGACACAGGGGTATTGTGTTAACTCTGCATAGGCAGTACCCTAAGAGTGGAACTGAACCCAGGTTCCTGGTGCTGTGAAGGAGCTATACTAACCACTGAGCCACTGTGCCACTCTATGCCATCGGCTTGCTGAGCATTGTGAGATATCTGTTTGAATGTCTACCACTGCCCATCTAATGAACTTTTCCCTTGTCAATTTTCCCAGCCCACTTGAGACAGCTTCTGTGATTGCCCTTCTTTCACTGAGGACCACTGGTTTGAGATCCTTCTCTTTCTCCCTCAAACTGAATTTGAAATTCTGACATATTGTGATCACTGCTCACTTCGGGATCCTGAACTACAAAGTTTCTTATTAATCCCACCTTATTACACAGTGCTAACTCTAAAATGGCCTGTTTCTGAATTGTGCAACCATACTGCTCTAAGAAACAATTCCTGATGCACTCCACAAATTTGTCTTCCATGTTGCTCTTTGCCCATCTGAGTTGTCCAGTCAATGTGCAGATTAAAATCACCATGACATTTATAGTGCCCCGGCCTCCATTATTTCCTAGTTTATACTTTATCCTACAGTATGGCAACTCTCCAGGAGCATGAAGTCGTGTCTCTTTCAAGACTTGTTTCTCTTGTTATTGCTTCTTTCTACACAAACTGATTTCACATCATGAACCAATATCACTGTTAACCACTGCACTGATACCATCCTCCATTAACAGTGCTACCCCAGCTCCTTTCTGTTTTGCCAATTTGCCCAAAATGTTGATCACACTTGAGTATTAAGTTTCCAGCCTTGGTCACCTTGTAACCACATTTCCGTAATATTTTTAAAATCACTTCCCTTTGTCTCAATTTCTTCTGTCACCTCATTTATCTTGTTGCAAATACTGTATGAGTTCTGATTAAAAGCCTGGAGCTTTGACTCTTCACCATTATTATTGATTCTTGTTTTTATTCCTGCTACAATTTTCTGCTTATATTTTCTGCCGTTTTCTCTCACATTTTACTTATTGCTCACCTCTTCATGACCCTGCACCACGGTTCTCTCATTCCTTTTTGGTTTTAACTTCTCTTTTACTAAATCTTCACTCCCTCCCAACACAAGTTGATTTGAAACTCTTTTTAGCTAAATGATTCACCAGGACACTGGTTCAAATGAAGCCCATTCCCAGTGGAACACCTCTCTCTTTACCCATTGCCAATGCCCTGTGAATTAGAACTTATTTCCTGCACACTAATCTTTGCCTCTCTAATCTTATTTGCTCTCTGCTCTTCACATGGTTTGGGCAGTAAACTGAAGATTGTTAACTTTGTGATTTTGTTTTTTTTAGTTTAGCCCTGAACTGCTCAGCAGAAGCTTGCCCTAAACCTATGTGTCTTGTTGGTACCGACGTGGACCACAACAATTGGATCATTCTACCCCCATTGTCTGGCCCAGAAGAGATGTTCTGAACCTTGCCACTATGAGGCAACCGCTTTGGAAGTCTGTATTTGCTGCAGGGAACAGCTAATATTCCTGTAACTACAATATTCTCCATTGTGTTCCTCTATTCTCACTCTGCTTGAATGGTGCTGTGGATCACAATGCTGTGGTCAGTTTACCCATCCTCCTTGTAGTTTGTGCCCTTGTCCAAACCAGCAGCAAGAACTTCATTCTTATTGGACAAAGAAATATCTGATTGGCTGAGTATTTTCAGCACTTAACATTTTATTATTTAATTTTTCAGTGTCTGAGTCTTCTCCAGAGCTGAATTCTGAATCCCAATAGCAGGCTCGTTCAGAGTCATGTTGATTTTTCTGTGACCACAGATCAAATTTGATGTAATTAATCTAAGAAGTGAAACACGGTATTCAGGTACCCCTGATGTGCTGTAGTGTCCACAGCTCAGACTCCAGCTCATTGACTGTGAGCCAAAGTTTCTTGAGCAACCAACACTTGCTGCAGATGTGGGCACCATGGATTGCACTGGCATCCACCCCTTCCTACATACTACAGATGCAACGCAACACATTACATGAATAATACATATTATTAAAAGGACAACTTTGGAAAATGAATTCAATGGAAAAGCAAAACCCTGCAGACATGGAAAAGTTAAGAAATAAAACTGTAAATGCTGGAAATACTCAGTCAGTCAGTTAATGTTGCTGTTTGAGGATCCAAGGGGAGACAATAATAGATAAAATAAATGATCAGAACTTTGCTATATTGCTGTTGTTAGGAGTTTCCTCCACAGAAATTAGCTGCCATGTTTTCCTGCATCGTAACAGTAACTTGTCTTAAAAATAAAAGGGACCTAAGGGAGTAACTTTTTCACACAGGATGGTGCAGGTATGGAATGAACTGCCAGAAGAGGTGGTGGAGGCTAGTATAATTACAACATTTAAAATGCATCTGGATGGGTACATGAATAGGAAGGGTTTGGAGAGATATGGGCCAAGTGCTGAAAAATAAGACTAGATTAGGTTAGGTTATCTGGTCGGCATGAACGAGTTGGACTGAAGGGTCTGTTTCCATGCTGTACATCCCTATGACTCTATAATTTGATCAGAGCTATTAGGCAATTTGAGATGTCCTTACAGCAAGAAAAGTTCACATCACGACAAATCTTTCTTTGGTTTTGCTTTATCCCTCCTTGTAGATGCTACCTGACCTGCTGAGTATTACCTGCCTTTGATATTATTTCTAAAAAAAAGCTAGTGGGGCACATCTCTTTTTCTCAATGGTGTATTTATCTCTGAATAGCTCGTTTCTCAACACTCTTGTGCAATGTAAATACAGACATCTATCCATTATTAATGTCTTTTGGCATGGGATAAGCCTGACCTTTTCCATTCATTCTAACCTGGCCTTACAGGAAGAAAAGCGATGACTGGTCAAAATCCATCATTTGACCGAATTGTGCATTGTACCCAGACCATCTACCAGAGATTGCCTTTTGCAGTTCTGGGATTTCAGAATCTGTTGTTTTGCAGTCAGTGAAGAATTATACAGTGAATAACACTCATTGAGGGCTCTGTCACTTAGTACAAAGCAGTGAATAGAATGTGACAATCCAGGTTCTTTCCTAGGGTGATTGGTTGTGGCAAGGCTTAAGTGGCCATATCTGAAGCTGCAATGGTTGAGTCAAGAGATTTAAACCTTCAAGTAATTGCAAAATTAAGCCATTTTAATGAATCACCCTCTTTTCAAAAAATTCTCCTGAATTACTTTTATACTCAGTTGCAAAACAATCACAATGTTTTGATTCTCTCCAAATATGCCCCCATCATTTTGATAAGTTTTTGTAAATAATGCATTAACAGTCATCAAATTCATTTAATATAAAAGTAGGTGAAGAGCAAGTGGAATTAAACCTATTTTTCAATGGCACTCTCAGTGAAATTTAGTGTGGCATTTAAAGTGCTTGAGTGATGGAAAAGCATTCATTAAAGCAATACAAATATATTTATGGATGAGCCAATAGAATTCTTGGTTAGAGCTCCCTCACATTTAACCTTGCGAATGGGTCATCCAAACAGTCTCTAGCCAAAGTAGTGTTTAATTAAGACCAGCAGGGACTGAGACAACAATCATTTGTTGCCTTTTGTACTCAGGTTCAGTCCCCACATTTTGCAGACTTTCAAAGTTCAGGCTCATTGGTGCAAATCCACATCGTCATGATTTATTGCTCTACTTCAATAAAACTGTGAGTCCATCCCTTACGTTTGACTTTAAAGAAGCCATTGGGCAGACACCCCTCACTTGGCCTCCACACAAGAGAGTAGGAGCGGGGGCAGATGTTTTGGCCCTCATTCTTGCTCTGTTATTCAAAAAATTCATGGCTCCTCCACTATCTTAAGTTCACATTTGGTCTTATGTTCACCAGGTTAAAAATGTCTAGTTAGAAATCAAAAATCCTGTGCGTTTTGTGTTGCCCAAGTTGTCAATTTACACACATTTATTCTTATGCATTAGGGAGGTGATGATCTGGTCATATTATCACTGGACTGTTAATCCAAAGACCCAGCTTATGCTCTGGGACCAGAATCCAAATTCTGCCATGGCAGATGGTGGAATTTGAATTCAATAAGAAAATCTGGAATTAAGAGTCTAATGATGATCCCAAAATCCATTGCTGGGGAAAGATCCACCAGGTTCACTCATGTCCTTTCAGGAAGCAAACTGCCATCCTTACCTGGTCTGGCCTAATGTGACTCCAGACCCATAGCAATGTGCTTCACTCTTAACTGCCCTCTGTCCATAAGGGTTGGACAGTAAATGCTCACTGAGTCAGCAACGGCCACATTCTATAAATGAATAAAAATGTTTTGGAAGCTTGCCATTGTCACCATTCACTGCATTATGTAGTCTTCAAATTGTGCTGTCTGATAATGGTATGCATAATTGTAGATATTGGCTATTCATCTGGTTGATGGTCTTTCCCCATTAGATATTGTCACCATGTTGTGGCCATGGTACATGTTGTTATTTGAGTTCCAATGGGTTCCTATGAACCTCTGCGCCTGATGGTTGATCCATGACTGGATTGAGTTGGTCAGTTCAAGGCTTGCCAATCAGCTGCCTGCAGTTGAGGAATATAGCTTCTCCCTTTGTATACACGTATCTGCAGTTGTGACAGCCTACCTGGTTGTTCACTTCCAACACGTATGGTCGAGGTTATAACTGCTCCGTGGAGATCGCAGGTTTGGCTGACCTTTGTCAAGAGTGTTGAAGGTTTGAACGTCTGACTGGCTCAGCTCAAAATGGATTGGCAGTCTTGCCAAACTCAAATTTGGATTTTCGTTACTTCACTTTGACTTTGTCACTCACACCTCTTTCTATTTCTGACTTCAGTAAGTTGTTTTCACTGTCGGATGTGTGTGTGTGATCAGACATTAACCTTCATACTGGAAACCTTTCCATGCCTTCATGTTTCTTCACTTAAGGATTTCTCTGTGGGATTTGTTCACAGTGGCTCAGTGGTTAGCACTGCTGCCTCACAGCACCAGGGACCCGAGTTCAATTCCAGCCTTGGGCAACTGTCTGTGCGGAGTTTGTACATTCTCCCTATGTTTGTGTGGGTTTGCTCCGGTTTTCTCCCACAATCCAAATATGTGCAGGTCAGGTGAATTGACCATGCTAAATTGCACATAGTGTTAGATGCATTAGTTGGGGTAAATTTAGGGTACGGGAATGGGTCTGGGTGGGTTACTCTTTGGAGGGTCAGTGTGGACTTGTTGGGCTGAAGGGCCTGTTTCCACGCTGTAGGGAATCTAATCTTTTTGCTCCTTTGGTGGTTTGCAATCTTACCTCAACAGACCCAGTTGACTAGAGATACACCAGAACATTCTATGTACATCCTTTGAACAGTCTGCAACCTTGAGCTGGTAATTAATTTCCATATGCCCAGGAATCTCTTACAGCAGCTTTTAAGCTAGAGTTTCATTATGACTTGTTGCAATACTTGAAGATTTTGATCTTACTGTGTTGTTGTTTAATTTGAGCAAGGTTCTTGTCTGTTACATGCAGCATCTTTGATGACTTCAAGAGCATGGTGAGCTGTTGTTTTACACTGGAACTGGAAGATTTCCCACTCACAGACGATACATGGAGATGATGAATTTCTCAATGGTTTATGAAGCAGCAGGATTCTTTATTCATGAACTGAGGGCTGTTGCTGCTCATAACAATGTCGGGAATGCTGTAATAGCTAAAGAAAGGTTCTAGATATTTGACAATCTCAGTAGTAGTCATTGAAGTCAACCAATCTACCTCTCAATAGTCAGAACAGTAATCTACGTGATGAGATAATCAGTTCCTAAGCATCTAACGAGATCTGCTCCCAGCTTCATGTATGATATATCTGGGATGCTGTTTGGATTGAAGCTCATTGCAAGCACTACACAGCTGATGGGCTCCTTGATTTCACTGCTCGTGTTTGACCAGGACAGTGCATCCCTTGCCTTTCGCAGACCTGACCCAATCCCTTTGTGATTTGCATGAATGTGCTTTAGTGTCTCTCCTTTTTGGGATAACAACTCAATTTACAAACATACAAACAAGAAAGAAAAGTAGGCCAGTCGGCCCTTTGAGCCTGTTCTATCATTTCACGAAATCAAGTCCGATCGCATTTTAACCTCAAAGTCACATTCCTAAATAATCTTTCATCCCCATAGTCAATAAGAATCTATCTGCCTCTGCCTTAAAAATATTTAAAGATTCTGCATTCAATGCCTTTTGTGGAAGAGAATTCCAAAGACTCTCAACCCTCTGAGAGAAATAAAAGATGCCTCATCTCTAATTTAAATGCACAGCCCCTTATTTTTACACTATGGCCCCTAGTTCCAGATTCTTTCACAAGAGGAAGCATCCTTTCAACATCCACCCAGTCAAATCCCCCCAGGATCTTTGATGTTTCAATTAAGTCACTTCTGATGTTTGAAACTCCAGAGGATACAGGACTTGAAGATAAGGCAATTTGCTCAGTCTAGGGATTAGTCTAGTGAACCTTCTCTGAACTGCTTCCAATGCATAAACATCTTTCCATAAATACAGTGACCAGTACTGTACACTGTACTCCAGATGCAGTCTCACACAAAGCCTTGTATAACTGAAAGCATACTCTACTGACTCTTGCATTCATTTCTTCCTGAAATAACCCATAACATTCTATAAACTTCCTTTGAATGTCGATAAACACTTTGAGCTAATAATTCAGTTCTCTATACCTCAGAATTTCTTTTATCAACTTTTGAACCACAATTTCACACGGCTTGTTGCAATACTTGAAGATTTTGATCTTATTGTGTCATTGGCTTAAGTTGAGCAAAGCTCTTCTGTTACATTCAATATCCATGAAAACTTCCAGAGCGTGAAGAGCTGTTAGTTCACATTGGATTTGGGGGATTTCACACTCACTGCATTTTCCCTGTGTTCATGGGGAGTGCTGCTATTGATAGCACATCTGCAATGTCCACCTGCTTCCCTTTGCTTGAATGTCAGAATCACCTAGCAACTTGATTGAATCATTATGTTATATGACATTATTCATCAGAATCTTCAGCTGATACCTTTCCAGTGGCTACTTATTCATGTTTGTTGCATTTCCAAGCTATGGAGTTAAATGCAAAATGATATAGAATTTTACAGGGAGAGCACTGCTTTTCTCATGCTGTGATGTGGAGGAGCCAGTTTTGGACTGCAAGTTAAAAATCACACAACACCAGGTTGTAGTCCAACAGGTTATTTGGAAGTACAAGCTTTCGGAGCGCTGCTCCTTCTTCAGGTAGATATCCTTTGAGCCTAGACTACCAATTAGCGCAAAGTAAAACTGCTCTACCTGCTAATTTACAACCTCAGCATTTATTTCACAGCAATTTCTCTCCTGAAGGCAAATTTCCACTTTCTCAAAAGGGATTTCGCTGCAGGAGCTTGGATGCTTCATATATCCCTGTCTTCAATGAGTTGTCTCTTACTTGTACAAATTGACACAATTCTGAGAGCAGAGACAAAGAAGTCACATGTTGATCATTGGACCTTTTTTTGATCCTGGATTCTAAAACTGAGTGCACACCGTTCATGAGTTGCATTCAGTTAGGCTTCAAAGTGTGTCTTCAATGTTTTCAAAATATCTCCAGTTTCTTCTCCAGAAAGATTCATGGTAGAATGTATTTTGCAACAGTCCCTTCTCAACCGCAGTAAGAGTGTAATGATGGATAGCTGTTCTGGTTTATTGAACAGATCTGTTGCTATTTCATAATTTTGCCATCGTGCATGGAAAAGAACAACAATTTTGTGCCATAATTGTGCCTGTAAGTTCACCCAGAGGTAGGAGAGGAAAGCTCCAGATAATGTGTATTGCCAAGTGTTTCAGCTCTGGCTTACTTAGAGTCATGAAGTCCTACAGCATGGAGACAGGCCCTTTGGCCCAAACTGGTCCATGCCGACCAAACTGTCCATCCACACTAACCCCGTTTCCCTGCACTTGGCCCATATCCTTATCAGGAGAAAGTAAGGACTGCAGATGCTGGAGATCAGAGCTGAAAATGTGTTGCTGGAAAAGCGCAGCAGGTCAGGCAGCATCCAAGGAGCAGGAGAATCGACATTTTGGGCATGAGCCCTTCTTCAGGAAGGGCTTATCCTTATCCTTATTAACCTATCCATGTATTTGTCCAAATGCCCTTTCAATGTTGTTAATGTACCTGCCTCAACCACTTCTGCTGGCAGCTCATTCCATATGTGTACCACCCTCTGTGTAAAAAAGTTGCCCTTCAGGTTCCCTTTTATTCTTTCCCCTCTAACCTTAAACTGTCACCCTCTAGCCCTTGATTCCCCAACCCTGTGATAAAAAAAAGTGCAGACACCTGATATATGCCTCTCATGATCTTATATACCTCTTTAAGGCTTCCCCCACAGTCTCCTACACTCTAAACAAAAAAGTCCTGACCTGTTTGACCTCTCCCTATAGCTCAGACCGTTGAGTCCTGGCAACATCCTTGTAAATTTCTTCTGCACTCTTTCCAATTTAATAACATCCTTCCAATATCAAGGTGACCAAAACTGAACACAATATTCCAAGTGTGGCCTCATCAACATCCTGAACAACTGCAACATAACTTCCCAACTTCTATACTCAGTGCCCTGACTGATGATGGCCAGTGTCCTGTCTACCTCTGACTCCACTTTCAGAGAACCGTGCAACTAAACTCCAAGGTCCCTCTGTTCCACTACACTCCTTAAGGCCCTACCATTCGCCATGAAACTCCTGCTTTGATTTGACCTTCCAAAATGCAGGACCTCATACTTCTGTATATTAAACTCCATTTGCCATTTCTCGGCCCACTTCTTCAGCTGGTCAAGGTCCTACTGTAATTTCTGATAACCTTCCTCACTATCCACAATACCACCTATTTCAGTGTCATCTGCAAACTTATTACTCATGCCTTGTACATTCTCATCCAAATCATTAATAAAGATAACAAACAGCAATGGGTCCAGCACAGAACCCTGAGGCACTTCACTAGTCACAGGCCTCTAGTCCAATAAGCATCCTTCCACTATTACCCTCTGCTTCCTACCATCAAGCCAACTTTGTATCCAATTTGCCAGCTCGCCCTGGAATCCATGCGTTCTAACCTTCCAGTACAGCTTACCATGTGGAACCTTATCAAAGGCCTTACTGAAATCCATTTAGAATATGTCTAAATCCATTAAATCCATTTAGAATATGTGGGCGGCACGGTGGCACAGTGGTTAGCACTGTTGCCTCAAAACGCCAGAGATCCGGGTTCAATTCCCGCCTCAGGCGACTAACTATGTGGAGTTTGCACATTCTCCCCGTGTCTGCGTGGGTTTCCTCCGGGTGCTCTGGTTTCCTCCCACAGTCCAAAGATGTGCACGTCAGGTGAATTGGCCATGCTAAATTGCCCGCAGTGTTAGGTTAGGGGTATGGGTGGGTTGCGCTTTGGCGGGGCGGTGTGGACTTGTTGGGCCGAAGGGCCTGTTTCCACACTGTAAGTAATCTAATCTAAACACCCTACCCTTGTCAACCTTCCTGGTCACTTTTTCAAAGAACTCTAACAAATTTGTAAGGCATGATCTCTCACGGACAAAGCCATGCTGACTACTCCTAATCAATCCCTGTCTTTCTAAATGCACCTATATCTTATCCCTCAGAATCTTCTCAAGTAATCTACCCACACAGATGTTTAGATGACTGGTCTATAAATCCCAAGTTTCTTTGCAGCCCTTCTTGAATAAGGGCACAACATTCGCTATGCTCCAGTCTTCTGGGACCTCACCCGTGGCTAATGATGATGCAGAAATATCAGCCAGAGCCCCCACAATTTCTTCTCTACCTTCTTGCAGCGTTCTTGGATATATCTGGCAATGACTAGGAAATTTATTTACCGCCCTATGTTCTAATACGTCTAGCACCTCCTCTACTGTAATAAGTTTGCAGATGACACTGAAATAGGTGGTATTGTGAACAGTGAGGAAGGTGATCAGAAATTACAGTAGGACCTTGACTAGCTGAGGAAGTGGGCCGAGAAATGGCAAGATATCACCGCTAGCATTCTCAAGTTCCCAAACCTTTTTAATGACAGCCTTATCTCACAAGAAAAGTAAAATCCAAAGATCTCTGGGAAGTGTACTTTCTGTTTTGAAACATCAGCTTGAACCTATACATCAGGTCAAAGGGATCGCCAGACATCCAGCAGCAGTCTAAGAATAAGAGCCAATTGCAACAGAGTATTGGCAGAGACAGCAAACCAGGAAGTAAAAAGCACTGAATCACTTATTTTAAGTTTGATGGCAAGTGAAATAAATGTATGGGTAAATAAAAAAGGATAAATAAATGTAAACAAATATTATTTCAACAGTATATGAAATTACTGAACACAAAAGTAGTCTTTCAGTAACAATGAAGTTGCTTAGCAGTAATTATGAACTTAAACACCATTAAATAATTAGTTACACTTCATTTAATATGATGCAGCTTTATCAGAGGCTTTTAAAACAGGACTTACAGGATTAACTAGTAAGCTCCTATCAGTTTAGTACTTTACAATTAATTACCAGTGTCAAGGGTTTCACTCAATGGTAACATGTGGAATTGCTGAATTTTCACATTTAACTGAGTACACACAAACTCCAGAAGTTGCTGTCAGTTTCAGAGAAGTAATGACAATGAATCCTGACAGCTTCACTGCCAATGCTGCAACAAAATCTGAGCCAAAACCTGGGTTTTGCTGGAATAACTGAAGCAATATTAGGATGAAAAAGCCCTGACATTCAATTGTTCAAGTAGGATCTGGTCAAAGTGAATTTGTGACATGGAACTAAATGTGAATCCAGCAGAGGTTAATCCTGACCTTGTGCAATTGAAAATAGCCAATGCGTTTTCCATGTTCTTATATACTGTCTTTAGAACTGAACTGAGTTCCAAAGAAGAGTGGTATTGCATTCAAAATATGAATTTTGTTTCTCCCATCTTAAATGCTGCCAGACCTGTTGAGTTTCTCTCGCACATTCTGATTTTATTTCCAGCATCGACAATATATTGCTTTTCATATTTATATGGCTGGACATTGACATAGAGCTGTTATTCCGGGAACAGGGTGGTGCGTTCATGTGGCAGGCAAGGGGAAGCTCAGGGTCTTTTTTATGCGGGAAGAACATAGATGTTCTGCAAAGCGGTCACCCAGCTTCGAATCCCCAGTGTCGAGGAGACTACATTGTGAACAGCAAATGCAGGAGACTAGATTGTGAGAAGTGCAGGTAAAGCACTGCTTCACCTGGAAGGTATGTTTAGGCTCTGGGATACTGAGGAGGGAGGAAATAAATGGGCAGGTGTTGCACCTTCCGCAGTTGCAGGGGAAGGTACCATTGGCTGTTTGGCAGGGTGAGGGATGGGGTATTGGGAATGAAGGAGGAGTGGAGCAGGGTGTTCTGGAGGGAACAGTTCTTTCAGAAAGCGAACAAGGGAGGGGAGGGGAATATGTGTCTATGGTAGCATCCTGTTGGAGGTAGGGGAAATGGCGGTTCATGATCCTTCAGATGTGGATGCTGATGGCATTATACGTGAGATAGGTGGAACGCGATCAGTGTTATGGGAGAGAAGAGGGGGGTTGAGGGCTGAAATGCAGGAGATGGGTCCAACCCAGCTGAGGCCCTGACAACTACAGTGCTGGGGAATTCTCAGTTGAGTTCAGCCAGGCTCCAACTTGGCTGGGTTTGAAAGGTTTATAGGGGGCCTTTTTGCTTACTCCTAACAGATAATGCCTCCAGCCTAAGGCTTTCATGTCTTAAACAAATCTGGTATAATCAAAGGGGAGTGGCCAGCTGGCTGTGTAGCTAGCCTTCATTTAGATTCGAGTTTTGGTTTCAGTTCAGCAGCAGAGTTTGTGAAGAAAGGTTACTGGGGCAAGTTCAGCCGCGTACTCTCACTCTCTCTTTCTCTCAAGCCTGTTAGCCCTGGTTTGTTTCAATTTTACTCTTTGTGCTAAGGGATGTGTTTATTGGGACTATTGCAAGTATTTTCAGAACAGCACCACTAAATTGGGATAGTCAGTTGGGTTTTGGATAGGTTAAGTTATCCGGTATTCTATTTTCTGTTCTTCGTGTTTCATTCCGTAACTTTGTAAATAAATTCTGTTTGTTTAAAACTTGGCAGTTGGACCAACTAATTCATTCCACAAATATCCACTATACAGTTACCTCAAACAAATAGTAAAGCTACAGTCTGAACTACCTGCTCAGAAATGTTTTGAGGGGTTGGGCCTGGTCCACAACAGATTGAAGGCCCTTAGCAGGATTTCTTTGTTGTTCCAAATTGGGATTTGGGATTCAAATTTTTTGGACTCGGAGACAGTGTCTTTGTTCCAGGTGTTCATTTGGTTGGTTTGAGCAGCGCTGGGGCCGATTGGTCTACGTCCCAGGGTACTGAAGGAGGTGGCTCGAGAAATTGTGGATGTATTGGTGATTATTTTCCAGAGTTCGATAGATTCAGGATAAGTTCCTGTGGAATGGAGGGTGGCTAATGTTGTACCACTTTTTAAGAATTTGGGAGAGAGAAAGCAGGAAATTATAGACCAGTTAGTCTGACCTCAGTTGTGGGAAAGATGCTGGAGTCAATTATAAAGGATGAAATTACGACACATCTGGATAGCACTAACAGGATAGGTCAGAGTCAGCATGGACTTACGAAGGGGAAATCATGCTTGACTAATCTTCTGTAACTTTTTGAGGATGTAACTCTGAAGATGGACGAGGGAGATCCAGTTGATGTAGTGTACCTGGACTTTCAGAAAGCTTTTGATAAAGTCCCACATAGGAGGTTAGTGAGCAAAATTAGGGTGCATGGTATTGGGGGCAAAGTCCTAACTTGGATTGAAAATTGGTTGGCTGACAGGAAACAAAGAGTAGCGATAAACGGCTCAGTTTTGGAATGGCACGCAGTGACCAGTTGGGTACCACAGGGATCAGTGCTGGGACCGCAGCTTTTTACAATATATATTAATGATATAGAAAATGGTTTTAATAGTAACACTAGCAAATTTGCTGATGATACTAAGCTGGGTGGCAGGGTGAAATGTGAGGAGGATGTTAGGAGATTACAGGGTGACCTGGACGTGTTAGGTGAGTGGACAGATGCATGGCAGATGCAGTTTAATGTGGATAAATGCATGGTTATCCACTTTGGTGGCAAGAACAGGAAGGCAGATTACTACCTAAGTGGAGTCAAGTTCGGTAAAGGGGCAGTGCAGAGAGATCTGGGTGTTCTTGTACACCAGTCAATGAAGGTAAGCATGCAGGTACAACAGGTAGTGAAGAAGGCTAATAGCATGATGGCCTTAAAATCAATAGGGACTGAGTATAGAAGCAAAGAGGTTCTTCTGCAACTGTACAGAGCCCTGGTGAGACTGCACCTGGAATATTGTGTGCAGTTCTGGTCTCCAAATTTGAGGAAAGACATTCTGGCTATTGAGGGAATGCAGCATAGGTTCACGAGGTCAATTCCTGGAATGGCGGGACTATCTTATGTTGAAAGATTGGAGCAACTGGGCTTGTATACCCTTGAGTTTAGAAGACTGAGAGGGGATCTGATTGAAACATATAAGATTATTAAAGGATTGGACACTCTGCAGGCAGGAAACATGTTTCCGCTGATGGGTGTGTCCCGAACCAGAGGACACAGCTTAAAAATAAAGGGTAGGCCATTTTGGACAGAGATGAGGAGAAACATCTTCACCCAGAGAGTGGTGGCTGTGTGGGATTCTCTGCCCCAGAAGGCAGTGGAGGCCCTGTCTCTGGATTCATTTAAGAAAGAGTTGGATAGAGCTCTCAAGGATAGTGGAATCAAGGGTTATGGAGATGAGGCAGGAACAGGATACTGATTGTGGATGATCAACCATGAACATAATGAATTGTGGTGCTGGCTCGAAGGGCAAATTGACCTACTCCTGCACCTATTGTCTATTGTCTATTATCAATGGCTCTTTCAGTCACCAAGAGTTTTCTGGGGGTGGAAGAACTGACTTTGGGCGTTTTACAAAAGGTAGTTAAGGCCAAGTTGCAGGAACGAGCAGACAAACTGGAGTTGGAGCTCCCTCCTAATGTGAGGAAAGTAGCTCAGCAATTAAATTTGCTGGAACCACCATCGGAATCTATAGAGATCAATAGTAAACGAAGCAGCTTTATTTAGGCCAGGAGCAGCAGGCGAGAGATAAGGAAAGGGCAGCAGAAATGAAACAGTTTGAGTTACGATTAAAAGCAAAAGCGAAAGAAAAAGAGTGAGAGTTTGTACTTCAGAAAATGATACTTTAGAAGAGAAAGTCAACTTAAAAGGCTGGTGCGGAAGGCTGAAGGTAAGTCTGGAGAGGAAGAGAGTGAGCATGAGCAAGTCCCTTGCTAGTCAGAAACCTAGTGAGAAACTGTTTAAGTATGTTCAAGCATTGCCGAGATTTAATGAGAATGTGGAAGCCTTTTTCATCTCATTTGAAAAAGTGGCTCAACAAGTGCAGTGGCCAGTGGCAATGTTGGCTTTGTTGATCCAAACCCGGTAGAGGTAGTGAGGTCTTCGCATCACTACCAAAGGAGGTATCTGGGGAGTATGAGGAAGTGAAAAGCCACCTTAAGTGGATATGAGCTTGTTCCAGAAGCCTACAGATGTTTCAGGAATCTAAAGACGGACCCTGCTCAAACCTACATTTAATTTGAAAGGATCAAACAGAGTAATTTTGATAGATTAATAAGAGCTCTAAAAATCGAGCAAACTTACGAGAGAGACAATTATTTTGGAGGAGGTCAAAAATTCACTGCCTGACTTAGTGCGAACTCATGTGGAAGAGCAGAGAGTTAAAACAGCAAGATTAGCAGCTGAAGTGGCTGATGGTTAAGAGCTAGTCCATAAAACTCAAGTTTGGCTTCCAGAATCAATTTCAGTCCATGAGGGATAGAAATTGGGGGCAAAGAGAAATCCTCACGTGGAAAGGGAAAGGTAGATCTCAGTGAAGATCATACGGATAACTTACCACAGGGTAAAAAAGAAAATCCTTGAAGGGGGACAAAGAAGATAAAAAGCTCTAGTGTTGTACATTGTAATAAAGAGGGCCACACAAAATCACAATGTTGGTGGGCTAGGAAAAAGCCAGATGTAGGAAAACAGGACAAGCCTGGGAGTTTTGTTGGAATGGTAACAGAAAGCACAGTGGAAGCAAGAAAGCTGCCTCAGAGTGTACAAGATGACTGGAGGTTGGTTAAAGAGGAAGTGCTGGATCTGCTTAGAAAATACGCCTGCAGAGGTAAAGTTTATTCACATAGGCCAGGAGTAGCAGGTAAAGAGGTTACAATATTAAGGGGCACACGATCCTCTCAGTCTGTAATGTTGAAGAATGAGTAGATATCTACCCCTGAGGGACTATTGCCAGAAAAGGTACTGGTAACGGGAATTCACCGTGAGACAAAAAGTGCTCAATTATGTAAAGTGAGGCTAGAGATTCCAGAGAAGAGTGGACAATCTGTGGTAGGAATACAGGACAAACTCTCAGCTCCAGGAATACAATTTGTCCTTGCAAATAATGTAGTTGTTTCTTAGTTGGCGTGCCACCTACTATGGTTGAAAAGACAGTGGAGACTCAGGCAACTGAAGCAATGCTGGGTTTTCACCCTGGAGTCTTCCCTGATTGTCTAATAACGAGGTCACAGAGTCACCAGTTGAAGCAGGAGAGTTCAAAGTGTATAGATAAGGAAGCTGAAGTGGCAATGGCAAAGACTGTGTTCGATCAGACAGTTGGAACAAAACAAGAGCAAATAGGTAATCATGCAAATATCTTTAGCTCTGCAAGAATCATTGTGTTACAGCAGAAAAATGAAAAATTAAAGCAGTTGTATCAAAAGGCCAAGAAGAAATCTGAATATATCCCTGAGTGGTATTACCTGAAAAATGTCTTAATGAGGAAATAGAGACCATCACATATTCAAGCAGATGAGAAATGGTCAGAGATTCATCAAATTGTTTTGCCAGTTGGATCTAAAAAGGAGTTGCTGTCAGTGGCTCATGAGCTATCACTGAGAGACCATTTAGAGATGAGGAAAACACAGGCTAAAATACAGACATTTCTACTGGCTGGGACTACGCAAGGATGTAGTTGAATTTTACCAGACATGTCATAACCTGTCAGGTAATTGGAAAACCACAGGCAGTAAGAAAACCTGCACCTTTGATACTTATTCCAGCATTCGAGGGACCTTTTGCAAGAGTCTTAATTGATTTTGTAGTTTCCCTGCCGCAAACAAAAAGTGGAAATCAGTATTTATTAACAATAATGGATGTATCGAGTACATTTCCGGACGCAATCCCATTACGCAATATCGCAGCTAAAAGGATTATAGAGGAATTACTCAATTTTTTTACTGGATACAGACTACCAATAGAGTTACAGTCAGATCAAGAGTCAAACTTCACATCAAAATTATTCAAGGAAGTTATGAACAGCTTAGGAATAAAACAATTCAAATTTACTGCGTATCATCCAGAATCACAGGGAGGGCTAGAAAGGTGGCATCAGACATTAAAGACCATGTTAAAAGTTTATAGTCAGGATTATCCAGATGATTGGGATAAGGGAATCCCATTTGAGCTTTTTGCGATCAGAGATGCACCAAATGAATCGACCAAATTCAGTCCATTTCAATTAGTTTTTGGGCATGAAGTGAGAGGGCCATTAAAACTGATTCAGGAGAAATTAGTAAGTCATAATTCACAGACTATCATAAAGTCATAGAGTCATAGAGATGTAGAGCATGGAAACAGTCCCTTCGGTCCAACCCGTCCACGCTGACCAGATATCCCAACCCAATCTAGTCCCACCTGCCAGCACCTGGCCCATAACCCTCCAAACCCTTCCTATTCATATACCCATCCAAATGCCTCTTAAATGTTGCAATTGGAACAGCCTCCACCCCATCCTCTGCAGGTCATTCAATACACGTACCACCCACTGTGTGAAAAAGTTG
The DNA here is from genome assembly GCF_047496795.1 of Chiloscyllium punctatum. Taxonomy (NCBI): domain Eukaryota; kingdom Metazoa; phylum Chordata; class Chondrichthyes; order Orectolobiformes; family Hemiscylliidae; genus Chiloscyllium; species Chiloscyllium punctatum. The sequence goes on from NC_092743.1 coordinate 13,771,753, forward strand.
CCCCCTAGGTCTCTTTTATATTTTTCCCCTCTCACTCTAAACCTATGCCCTCTAGTTCTGGACTCCCCAACCCCAGGGGAAAGACTTTGCCTATTCATCCTATCCACGCCCCTCAGAATTTTGTAAATCTCTATCAGGTCACCCCTCAGCCTCCAACGCTCCAGAGAGAACAGTCCCAGCCAGTTCAGCCTCTCCCTGTAGCTCAGATCCTCCAACCCTGGCAACATCCTTGTAAATCTTTTCTGAACACAGGGAGATAGTGAGGAAAAAGATCAATCTGAGACGGGTACAGCTGAGAATAGAAGTGAGTCAAACAGTCAGGGCAGGGACAAGGTAGGACTAATAAACTAAACTGCATTTATTTCAATGCAAGGGGCCTAACAGGGAAGGCAGATGAACTCAGGGCATGGTTAGGAACATGGGACTGGGATAGGATAGCAATTACGGAAACATGGCTCAGGGATGGGCAGGACTGGCAGCTGAATGTCCCAGGATACAAATGCTACAGGAAGGATAGAAAGGGAGGCAAAAGAGGAGGGGGAGTGGCATTTTTGATAAGGGATAGCATTACAGCTGTGCTGAGGGAGGATATTCCCGGAAATACATCCAGGGAAGTTATTTGGGTGGAACTGAGAAATAAGAAAGGGATGATCACCTTATTGGGATTGTATTATAGACCCCCCAATAGTCAGAGGTAAATCGAGAAACAAACTTGTAAGGAGATCTCAGCTATCTGTAAGAATAATAGGGTAGTTATGGTAGGGGATTTTAACTTTCCAAACATCGACTGGGACTGTCATAGTGTTAACGGTTTAGATGGAGAGGAATTTCTTAAGTGCGTACAAGACAATTTTCTGATTCAGTATGTGGATGTACCTACTAGAGAAGGTGCAAAACTTGACCTACTCTTGGGAAATAAGGCAGGGCAGGTGACTGAGGTGTCAGTGGGGGAGCACTTTGAGGCCCAGCGACCATACTTCTATTCATTTTAAAATTGTGATGGTAAAGGATAGACCAGGTCTAAAAGTTGAAGTTCTAAATTGGAGAAAGGCCAATTTTGACGGTATTAGGCAAGAACTTTCAAAAGCTGATTGGAGGCAGATGTTCGCAGGTAAAGGGACGGCTGGAAAATGAGAAGCCTTCAGAAATGAGATAACAAGAATCCAGAGAAAGTATATTCCTGTCAGGGTGAAAGGGAAGGCTGGTAGGTATAGGGATTGGACTTTGTGTCAAATTTTAACGAATGATTTGAAAGCGAGAGGGTACAATTGGTAGTGACAATATTTCTGTTGAATAAAGGGAACTATGGAGCTATGAGAGAGGAGCTGGCCAAAGTTCAATGGTGCAATACCTTAGCAGGGAGGATCATGGAGGAACAATGGCAGATATTTCTGTGTATAATGCAGAAGATGCAGGATCAGTTCATTCCAAAAAGGAAGTAAGATACTATGAGGAGGCAGGGGTGGCCGTGGCTGACGAGGGAAGTTAAGAAACATAAAGTTAAAAGAGAAAAAGTATAACATAGCAAAGATAAGTGGGAAAACGGAGGACTGGGAAGCTTTTAAAGAACAACAGAGGATTACTAAGAAGGAAATACGCAGAAAAAAAATGAGGTATGAAGGTAAACTTGCCAAAAATATAAAGGAGGATAGTAAAAGCTTTTTTATGTATGTGAAAGGGAAAATAATGGTTAAGACTAAAATTGTGCCCTTGAAGACAGAAACAGGGGAATGTATTACAGGGAACAAAAAATGGCAGAAAAGTTGAATTGGTACTTCAGATCTGTGTTCACTGGGGAAGTCACAAGCAATCTCCCTGAGGTAACAGTGGCTGAAGGACCTGAACTTAAGGGAATTTATATTTGCCAGGAATTGGTGTTGGAGAGACTGTTAGGTCTGAAGGTTGATAAGTCCCCGGTGCCTGATGGTCTACATCCCAGGGTACTGAAGGAGGTGGCTCGAGAAATCATGGATGCTTTGGTGATTATGTTCCAGAGTTCGATAGATTCAGGATCAGTTCCTGCGGATTGGAGGGTGGCTAATGTTGTATCACTTTTTAAGAAAGGTGGGAGAGAGAAAGCAGGAAATTATAGACCAGTTAGTCTGACCTCAGTGGTGGGAAAGATGCTGGAGTCTATTATAAAGGATGAAATTACAACAAATCTGGATAGCACTAACAGGATAGGTCAGAGTCAGCATGGATTTATAAAGGGGAAATCATGCTTGATTAATCTTCTGGAATTTTTTGAGGATGTAACTCTGAAGATGGATGAGGGAGATCCAGTAGATATAGTGTACCTGGACTTTCAGAAAGCCTTTGATAAAGTCCCACATAGGAGGTTAGTGAGCAAAATTAGGGCGCATGGTATTGGGGGCAAAGTACTGACTTGGATTGAAAATTGATTGGCTGACAGGAAACAAAGAGTAGTGATAAACGGCTCCCTTTTGGAATGGCAGACGATGACCAGTGGGGTACCGCAGGGATCAGTGCTGGGACCGCAGCTTTTTACAATATATATTAATGATATAGAAGATGGTTTTAATAGTAACACTAGCAAATTTGCTGATGATACTAAGCTGGGTGGCAGGGTGAACTGTCAGGAGGATGTTAGGAGATTACAGGGTGACCTGGACGGGTTAGGTGAGTGGACAGATGCATGGCAGATGCAGTTTAATGTGGATAAATATATGTGCGTCCACTTTGGTGGCAAGAACAGGAAGGCAGATTACTACCTAAATGGAGCTGAAAATGTGTTGCTGGAAAAGCGCAGCAGGTCAGGCAGCATCCAAGGAGCAGGAGAATCGACATTTCGGGCATAAGCCCTTCTTCAGGAATGAGGAAAGTGTGTCCAGCAGGCTAAGATAAAAGGTAGGCAGGAGGGACTTGGGGGAGGGGCGTTGGGAATGCGATAGGTGGAGGAGGTCAAGGTGAGGGTGATAGGCCGGAGTGGGGTGGGGGCGGAGAGGTCAGGAAGAAGATTGCAGATTAGGAAGGTAGTGCTGAGTTCGAGGGATTTGACTGAGACAAGGTGCGGGGAGGGGAAATAAGGAAACTGGAGAAATCTGAGTTCATCCCTTGTGGTTGGAGGGTTCCCAGGCGGAAGATGAGGCGCTCTTCCTCCAACCGTCGTGTTGCTATGGTCTGGTGATGGAGGAGTCCTAGGACCTGCATGTCCTTGGTGGAGTGGGAGAGGGAGTTGAAGTGTTGGGATACGGGGTGGTTGGGTTGGTTGGTCCGGGTGTCCCAGAGGTATTCTCTGAAATGTTAGTATCTAAATGGAATCAAGTTAGGTAAAGGGGCAGTACAGAGAGATCTGGGTGTTCTTGTACACCAGTCAATGAAGGCAAGCATGCAGGTACAGCAGGTAGTGAAGAAAGCTAATAGCATGCTGGCCTTCATAACAAGAGGGACTGAGTATCGAAGCAAAGAGGTTCTTCTGCAGTTCTACAGAGCCCTGGTGAGACCGCACCTGCAATATTGTGTGCGGTTCTGGTCTCCAAATTTGAGGAAAGACATTCTGGCTATTGAGGGAGTGCAGCTTAGGTTCACAAGGTCAATTCCTGGAATGGCGGGACTACCTTACGCTGAAAGACTGGAGTGACTGTGTTTGTATACCCTTGAGTTTAGAAGACTGAGAGGGGATCTGATTGAGACATATAAGTTTATTAAAAGATTGGACACTCTGGAAGCAGGAAACATGTTTCCGCTGATGGGTGAGTCCCGAACCAGAGGACACAGTTTAAAAATAAGGGGTAGGCCATTTTGGACAGAGATGAGGAGAAACTTCTTCACCCAGAGAGTGGTGGCTGTGTGGGATTCTCTGCCCCAGAAGGCAGTGGAGGCCCTGTCTCTGGATTCATTTAAGAAAGAGTTGGATAGAGCTCTTAAGGATAGTGGAAACAAGGGTTATGGAGATAAGGCAGGAAGAGGATACTGATTGAGGATGATCAGCCATGATCATAATGAATGGTGGTGCAGGCTCAAAGGGCAGAACGGCCTACTCCTGCACCTATTGTCTATTGTCTATTGTCTACTGTCTATTGATTGAATACAGCTGGCGAGTTGGCTAGACAATATGCAATAGAACAGGAAACAGACAAAAAAATCAAAAATTCACAGTTTTGCTATCGGGAATAATGCATTAGTGTTACTTCCAGTAATAGGTGAACCTTTAAAAGCATAGTTGAGTGGACCTTATTAAATCAGAAGGAAACTGAGTGAGGTGAACGACTTGACAGGGACTCCATTCAGAAAGAAATCTCACAGCGTGTGTCATGTGAATGTGCTCAAAAGGTATTTTGACAGGGAAGGAAAGCAAAAGGTGAAGGTGTTAATGATTACAGCACAGAAGAAGAACCAAATTCAGAGGATTCTGAATTGGACATTCCTCAAACTAAATTGGACAATGAGGAAGTCGTCAAAAATTGGGATAAGTTATTGAGTTACTTTCCTGAGCAAAATCAAGATGGCCTGAAAGAGTTATTACAGTCACACGGGGAGATAAGCAAAAATAAACAGGGAAGTACTAAAGGGCTTGATGTAGATATAGGAAATGCTCTTCTGATTAAGTGACATCCTTAAACGCATAACCCTCCAATGTTAAAGAACACAAAACACCAGGTTATAAACCGACATATTTAGCTCCTTCATCAAGATGGACGAACACAGATCAAGGCTCAGCTTCCAGTACTGTTCACTCTGCTTCATAGAAGCTTAGCTCAACCCATCCATTCCCAACTGCGTATTTCAGGCTGATGGTTTTTCTGTCCATCGTATAGACCGCACAGTATCCTCGGGTAATACAAAGGATGGAGGGGTTTGCTTTTTAATCAACAACTTGTGATGCATGGACATTGTAACCCTGGGCAGCTATTGCTCTCCAAACCTTGAACTCCTCACCATCAAATGGCGCCCCTTCTGTCTACCACGGGAATTTACTGCTGCTATACTAATTGCTGTGCACATACTGCCACAAGCAAAGGTTGAGGGAGCTCTGTATGTGGTGTATTCCATCACTAACACCCTGGAGGCAGAACACCCCAAGGCCCTGTTTATTGTGACTGGTGACTTCAATCAAGCCAATCTGAGGAAGTTGTTGCCCAGGTACCACCAGAACATTACCTGCCCCTCCAGTACCCCGAACATTTTAGACCACTGCTACACCACTGTGAAGGATGCCTACCGCTCCATCTCCCACCCTCATTTCAGGAACTCCGACCACAATGCCGTGTTTCTGCTCCCGGCTTACAGGCAAAAGATCAAGCAGGAGACCCCCTTGTGGGTGCATGTTAAGTGCTGGTTGGAGGAGGCAGAGGATCAACTCCGGTGCTGTCTGGAATCGGCTGATTGGGCCGTGTTCAAACAATCCGCAGGTACCTTGGACACCACCACCGTCACAGACTTTATCAGCAAGTGTGTGGAGCTCTGCATACCGAGGAAGTCAATCCAGATGTTCCCCAACAGGAAACCCTGGATCTATCAGGACAACCAGAATCTGCTAAACACCAGTCGTGAGGCCTTCAGGTCAGGAGACCCACTCAAATCCAAGTATGACCTTCGCAGAGCCATTAAGACAGCCAAATACCAATACCGATCCAAACTAGAGACCCGATGACTATGGCAAGGCCTGAATGACATCACAGGTTCTAAAAAGAGACAGTGCAAGATAGCAGACGATGTCATATCCCTCCCAGATCTTCTCAACGCCTCCTATGCTCGCTTTGAGCAGAATCTCGGCATAGAGGTAACACCTATTCCGATAAGTCCTGATGAACCTATCCCAACAGTCACTGCATCAGAGGTCAGATCAGTTTTCCTTCTCATGAACCCAAGGAAAGTGATGGGACAAGACGGTGCCCTTAGAGCATGCGTAAATCAACTGGCAGAGGTCTTCTCAAACATCTTCAACCTCTCCCTGTACCAGTCCACTGTCCCTGCCTGTTTCAAGAGGGCCAACATCATCCCTGTGCCTAAGAAGGCTCATGCAGAATGTCTCAATGACTACCGCCCAGTGGCCCGAACGTCTGTGCCTATGAAGTGCTTTGAAAGGCTGGTCAAGGCATTAATCAACTCCAGCCTCCCCACTATTCTTGACCCACTCCAATTTGTCTATTGGACCAACAGATCCACGTAAGATGCCATATCACTTGCTCTTCACTCCTCCCTAGAACATCTTGACACCAAGAATAGCTACATAAGAATCCTACTCAATGACTACAGTTCAGACTTCAACACTATTATCCTCTTGAGACTGATGAATAAACTTAGTGATCTCGGATTAAGCCCCACTCTCTGCAACTGGATCCTCAGTTTCTTGACCCACAGGCCATAATCAGTGAAGATTGGGGACAATAATTCATCCTCACTAACACTCAACACTGGAGACCCCCAGGAGTGCGTACTCAGAGCCCCCATGACTGCGCGCCAAATACCAGACTAATACCATTTACAAATTCGCTGATGACACCACCATAATCGGTCGAATCTCAGATGGTGAAAAAACAGACTACAGACGGGAGGTGGAAGTCCTGGAAAAATGGTACACTGAGAACAACTCACAATGCCAGCAAAACCAAGGAATTCATTATTGACTTTCGGCGAGATGTTACTCATGCCCCACTACACATTAACAGGACAGAGGTGGAACGAGTGGAGAGTGTCAAGCTCCTGGGAGTGATTATCCACAGAAAGCTTTCTTGGACTCTTCATGTGGACGCACTGGTTACAAAGACTCAACACCATCTCTTCTTCCTCAGGCAGCTGAGGAAATTTGTCATGACAGTGAACAGCCTTGCCAACTTCTATAGGTGCGCCATCAAGAGCATTCTGTCTGGACATATCACTACCTGGTATGGCAATTGTATCATTCTAGATCAGAGACGGTTATAGAGAGTGGTGAACTCAGCCCAGACAATCACAAAGGCCAACCTCCCATCTATAGAATCCATCTACCAGGCCCATTGTCAAGGAAAGGCTGCCAGCATTCTCAAAGATCCATCCCACCCTGGCAATGTCTTTCTACAAGGTCTACCATCAGGGAGTAGGTACTGAACACATGCACCAGCCGGTTTCACAACAGTTTCAACCCTACTGTTGTTAGAATACTGAATGGACTCCCAAACTCTTACCATTTGCCTGTACCTGTATTTTTGTTTTTGCCGCTGTATCCGTATTATTTACTATTTATGCTACTTAACTCTGTGATCTGCCTGTATTGCAGGCAAGACAAAACTTTTCACTGTACCTTGGTACATGTGGCAATAAATTCAATTCAATCAGGAGTGGCGCTCTGAAAGCTAGTGCTTCCAAATAAACCTGTTGGACTATAACCTGGCGTTGTGTGATTTTTAAGTTTGTCCAACATTGGCACCTCCAAATCATGGCCTCTAAAGTTGGCACAAGTTCAGAAGGGGATTGAATGCATGCTCCAAGTTGACATAATTGAAGTGAGTTACAGTGACTGGAGCTCACCCATAATTATGGTGCCAAAGCTAAGTAGTACCCAACAGTTATGTGTGGACTCGCGCAAAGTCAATACAGTTACAAAGGCTGATGCATATTCAATTTCACGGTTGGAAGACTGCGTTGAAAAGAGGGGACAAGCAACTTACATTTTTAAATTGGTCTTACTCAGAGGCTCCTGGGAGATACCCCTGTCAGAGAGAGCAAACGCAACGTCGGCTTTCATAACGCCAAATGGACTGTATCAGTTCAAAGTCATGCTATTTGGTATGAAAAACGCTCCAGCCACATTTCAAACTCTGACTAATTAGGCAATTGCTGGATTACCCAACTGTGTGGTGTACATTGATGACTTGATTTTTAGTCACTCATGGAAAGAACATTTACAGGATTTCTCGGACTTGTCCGATCGACTTCAGAGGGCAGGCTTGGTGGGAAACCAGGAGGAAAGTGAATTTGCCAAAGCCCAAGTCACCTTCCCGAGCCATGTTATTGGACACAGAAAAATGGCTCCACAAAATACAATAATGAAAGTAATTGGGGAATTTCCCACACCGTCGATGACAAAAGCAGTCTCAGACTGGGATTGAGTGGATTTTTTTTGAAAATTTGTGCTGAATTTTAGCAGTGTAGCTGCTCCGCTCACCGAATTGCTGCAAAAAGACAAGAAGTTCGAGCGGACAGCGGGCTGTCAGAAGGCATTTGACAGCCTGAAGACTGTGTTGACCAATGTCCCAGTACTAGCCACACCTGATGGCACAAAGCCTTTCAAGGTGGCTATCGATGTGAGTGATGTGGGTATCAGTTTGATGCTCCTGCAGGAAAACAGCAAGAAGATAGAGAGACCTATTGGGTACTTCTCCAGGAAGTTGATCATTCATCAGCAGAAATACATGGCAGTTGAGAAGGAGACTTTGAGCTTGGTGTTGGCGTTACAACATTTCTGAGACAATCATATACACTGAACATAACCCACTGACATTTGAAGAGAAATTTAATGTCAAAAATATCAGACTGTTTAGATGGAGCCAGTTGTTATAGCCATTCAATTTGACAATTGTGCGCGAGGCAGGTCACGAAAACTTGATTGCTGATTCATTATCGAGACCTGAATGAGAGATAGAGGCATTTGGTGGTGGGAGAACCATAGGCTGAATTGGAATGTAGTGGTGCATAGAACAAAGAGAGCAAAGAGAATTTACAGCCCAGGAACAGGCCCTTCAGCCCTCCAAGCCTGTGCCAATCCAAATCCACTGTCTAAACCTAATGCCAAATTCCTAAGCATCTGTATCCCTCTGCTTCCTGCCTACTCATGCATCTGTCCAGATGCACCTTAAATGAATCTACCGTGCCTGCCTCTACCACCTCTGCTGGCAACGCGTTCCAGGACCCGATCACCCTCTGTGTAAAGTACTTTCCGCGTGTATCCCCCTTAAACTTTTCACCTCTCACCTTGACCTCTCGTTACTGAATCCTTCACCCTTGGAAAAAGCTTATTTCTATTTTCCCTGTTCTGTACCCTTCCTGATTTTGTACACCTCAATCAGGTCTCCCCTTAATCTCCTTTTTTTATAATAAAACAATCCTAACCTAGTCTATCTCTCTTCATAGCTAGCTAGCACCTTCCATACTAGGCAACATCCTCATAAACCTTCTCTGCACCCTCTCCAAAGTGACCAGAACTGTTCAATTTTAACATGACCTGCCAGCTCTTATACTCAATACCCCGTCCGATGAAGGCAAGCAGACCATATGCCTTCTTGACCACTCTATTCACCTGTGCAGCCACCTTCAGGGTACAATGGACCTGATCTCTCTGCTCATCAACTCTTCTCAAAGCTCTTCCATTTACTGTATAATTCATTCTAGGGATAGACTTCCCAAAATGCATCATCTCACATTTGCATGGATTAAACTCCATCTGCCACTTCTCTGTCCAACTCTCCAGTCTATCTATATTCTCCTGTATTCTCTGACAGTCCCTTATGCTTTCTGCTACTCCACCAATCTTCGTGTCATCTGCTAACTTGCTGATCATACCAACAGTGCCCTCTTCCAGATCATTTATGTATATCACAAACAACAGTGGCCCCAACACTGACCCCTGTGGTACACCACTGGTCATCTTTCTCCATTTCGAGAAACTCCCTTCAACTACTACTGTTGCTCAACCAGTTCTTCATCCACCTAGCTAGAACACCCTGCACAGCATGTGACTTCACTTTCTCCATTAGTTTACCATGGAGAACCTTATCAAACGCCTTACTAAAGTCCTTGTATATGACATCTACAGTTCTTCCTTCATCTATCAACTTGGTCACTTAGAGTCATAGAGTCATAGAGATGAACAGTATGGAAACAGGCCCTTCGGTTCAACCCATCCATGCTGACCAGATATCCTAACCTAATTTAGTCCCACTTGCTAGCAACCGACCCATATCCATCCAAACCCTTCCTATTCATATACCCACCCAAATGCCTATTAAATGTTGCAATTGTACCAGCCTCCACCACTTCCGCTGGCAGCTCATTCCATACACATACCACCCTCTGTGTGAAAAAGATGCCCCTTGGGTCTCTTTTGTATCAATCCCCTCTCACCCTAAACCTATGCCCTCTAGTTCTGGACTCCCCGACCCCAGGGAAAAGACTTTGCCTATTTATCCTACCCATGCCCCTCATAATTTTGTAAACCTCTATAAGGTCACCCCTCAGCCTCCAACACTCCAGGGAAAACAGCCCCAGCCTATTCAGCCTCTCCTCATAGCTCAAATCCTCCAAACCTGGCAACATTCTTGTAAATCTTTTCTGAACCCTTTCAAGCTTCACAAAATCTTTCCAATAGGAAGGAGACCAGATTTGCACACAATATTCCAACAGTGGCCTAATCAATGTCCTGTACAGCCATAATATGACCTCCCAACTCCTGTACTCAGTACTCTGACCAATAAAAGAAAGCGTACCAAACGCCTTCTTCACTATCCTATCTACCTGCGACTCCACTTTCAAGGAGCTATGAACTTGCACTCTAAGGTCTCTTTGTTCAGCAACACTCTCTAGGACCTTACCATTAAGTGTATAAGTCCTTCTAAGATTTGCTTTCCTAAAATGCAGCACCTCCATTTATCTGAATTAAACTCCATCTGCCACTTCTCAGCCCATTGGCCCATCTGTTGTAATCTGAGGTAACCTTCTTCGCTGTCCACTACACCTCCAATTTTAGTGTCATCTGCAAACTTACTAACAGTTCCTCTTATGCTCACATCCACATCATTTATATAAATTACAAAAAGTAGAGGACCCAGCACCGATCCTTGTGGTACTCCACTGGTCACAGGCCTCCAGTCTGATAAACAACCCCCCACCACCACCCTGTGTCTTCTACCTTTGAGCCAGTTCTGTATCCAAATGGCAAGTTCTCCTTGTATTCCATGAGATCTAACCTTGCTAATCAGTCTCCCATGGGGAACCTTGTCGAACGCCTTACTGAAGTCCATATAGATCACATCTACTGCTCTGCCCTCATCAATCTTCTTTGTTACTTCTTCAAAAAACTCAGTCAAGTTTGTGAGACCTGATTTCCCACGCACAAAGCCATGTTGACTATTCCTAATTAGTCCTTATATGTACATCCTGTCCCTCAGGATTCCCTTCAAAATCTGCCCACCACTGAGGTCAGGCTCACTGGTCTATAGTTCCCTGGCTTGTCCTTACCACACTTCTTAAAGAGTGGCACCACGTTAGCCAACCTCCAGCCTTCTGGCACCTCACCTGTGACTATCGATGATACAAATATCTCAGCAAGAGGCCCAGCAATCATTTCCCTATTACGTTGGTAAGAAACGATCTCCCAAGCATAAAACCATGTTACCTATCACTGATAAGCTCATTCCTTTCCAAATATAAGTAGATTTTATCCCTCAGTACCTTCTTCAGCAACTTCCCACCACTGAGGCCAGGCTCACTGGTCTGTAGTTACCTAGAATATCCCTATTACCCTTCTTGTACAGTGGGACAACATGAGCAACCCTCTAGTCCTCCGGCACATCACATGCATTTAAGGATGCCACAAAGATATCTGTCAGGGCCCCAACTATTTCCTCTCTTGCCTCACTCAGCAACCTGTGATAGATCCCATCCGGTCCTGGGGATTTGTCCACCTTAATAACCTCTAGCCTACCCAACATATCTTCCCTACTTATGTCAACGTTATCCAGACTAATCAAACTTCTATCTCTAATCTCAACATTCATCATGTTCCTCTCCTCAGTGAACACTGATGCAAAGTAATCATTCAGTATCTCACCCATTCACTCAGGTTCGACATACAGCCTTCCTTCCTTATCGTTTAGTGGACCAATCCTTTCTCTAGTTACCCTCTTGCCTCTTATATAAGAATAAAAAACTCGGGGATTCTCCTTAATTCTGCTCGCTAAAGTTATTTCATGACCCCTTTTATCCTGGTTCATTCCTCGTTTAAGACTTGTCCTAGTCTTCTGAAATTCTTCCAGGGCCCATTCTGTTATTAGCTGCCTGGACCTTATGTACACTTTTCTTTTCCTCTTGGCTATTTGTACGATTTCTCCTGTCATCCACGGTTCACGAATCTTGCCCTTCCTATCCCTTGCTTTCAAAGGAACATGCCTATCCTGCATTATCTTTAACCTATCTTTGAAAGCCTCCCACATCTCGTGGACTGAAGGGCCTGTTCTGTGCTGTACTGTTCTACATCTCAAATGAGGACTTCCCTTCAAATAGCTGTGTCCAATCCACATTTCCCAGCAACTGCCTTGGCCCAGTTTAGTACTCTTCCCTTAGGACCATTGTCATCTGTGTCGACAATGTTGGTCATTTTATAAGGTTACTATGCCCTTGAGTTTTTTTTCCCAGAAAGGGGGTGATTGGTCAGGCTCAACTTGGCTAGGTTTGAAAGATTTAGTCGGGCCCTTTTTGTTTACCCCTACCAGGTAATGCCTCTGGCCTAAGGCTTTCATGTCTTAAACAAAACCGATATAATCAAAGGGGAGTGACCAGCTGGCTGTGTAGCTAGCCTTTGTTTAGATTAGGTTTTTTTGATTCAGTTCAGCAGCAGTGTGTGTGTGAGGAAAGGTTGCTGAGGCAAGTTCAGCCAGGTACTCCCTCTCTGTCACTGAATTCAAGCCTATTAGCCCAGGTTTGTTTCATTTTTACTCTTTGTGCTAAGAGATGTGTTTTTGTGGGACTGTTGCAAGTATTTTTGGAACAGCATCATTGAGTCGGGATAGTCTGTTGGGTTTTCGATAGGATACATTATCCAGTATTCTACTTTCTGCTCTTTGTGTTTCATTCCGTAACCTTGTAAACAAATTCTGTTTGTTTAAAACTTGGCAATCAAACCAACTAATTCACTCCAGGAGTATCCACTAAGCACTTACTGCAAACAAATAGCAAAGTTACAGTCTAGACTACCTGCTCAAAAATGTTTTGAGGGGTCGGGCCTGGTCCATAACAGATCGGAGGGTCTTCAGAGGGTCGATGCGAACTTGTTGGGCTGATCGGCCTCTTTCCACAAAGTAAGGATTCTAAGAAGCAGGATGTCAGGATGTCCAGTCAAGGTAACCGTAGGAGTTGATTGGTTTGTCGTGGATATCGGTAGCCAGCCTATCTCCAGAAATGGAAACAGAGAAGTCGAGAAAGGGAGGGAAAGAGTCAGAGGTGGACCTGGTGAAGATAATAATGGGGTGGAACTTGGAAGCAAAATTTATCAACTTTTCCAATTCTGGATGAGGGAAGACAGCATCACTGATGATATTATTGATATACTGGAGAAAGAGTTGTGGGTATGGGTGGAATAGAACTGGATCAAGACATGTTCCACTGACCCCCAACATAAGACACATGTAACTGGGTCCCCAAATTGGTACCATGGCCATCCCTTTGACCTGAGGAAATGAGAGGAATTAAAAGAGAAGTTGTTCAGAGTGAAGCCAGGCAGAGGAGGATGGTGGTTGATGGGGGTTTCAGGACTTTTTTCCAGGAAGAAGCAGAGCGGCCTGAGGCCATACTGATGGGGCTATCATCAATTGTTGTAAATACCCAGCTGGTTCTCCAATAACTTTCAGGGGAATAAGTCTGCCATCCTTGCCTCGTCTGATCTATGTGTGACTCCAGACCCACAGCAAGTAGTTGACTTGAATTTGCCTCTGTATTGGGTGTCCCACACCCACACCCTTTACCTCTTCCATGACTTTAATTTCCCTGGTCCCCAATGCCTTATCTTCACCATGGACATCCTGTCCCTGTACACATCTATCCACCATGACGAAGGCCTCCAAGCCCTCCGTTTCTTCCTCTCCCGCCGACCCAACCAGCAACCTTCTACTAACACAACTCATCCAACTGGCTGAACTGGTCCTCATCCACAACAACTTCACCTTCAAATTCTCCCACTTCCTCAGGACAAAAGGGGTAGCCATGGGCACCCGCATGGGCCCCAGCTATGCCTGCCTCTTCGTCGGATATGTGGAACAGTCCATCTTCCACAGCTACACCGGCACCACCCCCCACCTTTTCCTCTGCTACATCAGTGACTGTATTGGCACCACCTCGTGCTCCCACAAGGAGGGTGAACAGTTCATCAACTTCACCGACACCTTCCACCCTGACCTCAAATTGACCTGGGCCATCTCAGACATCTCCTTCCCCTTTCTGGACCTCTCCATTGCCATTTCCAGTGACAGACTCAACTACATTTACTACAAACCCACTGGCTCCCACATCTACCTGGACTACACCTTCTTCCACCCTCCCTCCTGTAAAAACTCTATCCCTTATTTCCAATTCCTCTGCCTCCACTGCATCTGCTCCCAGGAGGATCAATTCCACCATAGAAAATCCCAAATGGCCTCCTTATTCAAGGACTGCAATTTCTCCTCCCACGTGGTCAACGATGCCCTCCAACATATCTCCACTTCCCACACCTCCGCTCTTGAACCCCACCCTTCTAATCGCAATGAGGACAGAACCCCCCCCCCCCCCCCCCCCCCCCCGGTCCCCACCTTCCACCTCCGGATACATTGCATCATCATCCACCATTTCTGCCACCTACAGCCGGACCCCACCACCAGGGATTTATTTCCCTCCCCAGCCCTAACAGCATTCTGCAGAGACCATTCCCTCCGCGACTCCCTTGTTAGGTCCACATCCCCCACCAACCACCCTCCACTCCCAGCACCTTGCCCTGCCACACCAGCAAGTGCAAAACCTCCACCCACACCTCCCCCCTCACCTCCGTCCAAGACCCTAAAGATATCTTCCACATCTGACAGACATTTACCTGCACTTCCACACACATCATCTACTGTGTCTGTTGCTCTTGATGTGGTCCCCTCTACATTGGGGAGACAGGACGCCCACATTGGAACGTTTCAGAGAACACCTCTGGGACACATGCACCTAAAAATCCCCATCACCCTGGGCCAAACACTTTAACTCAACCTCCCACTCCTCCAACGACATGCAAATCCTGGGCCCCTCCACCGCCAAACCCTAACCACCTGACACCTGAAGGAAGAGTGCCTCATCTTCCACCTTGGGACACTCCAACCACATGTGATCAATGTGGATTTCACCAGTTTCCTCATTTTCCCTCCCCCCACCTTATCCCAGACCCAACCTTCCAAGTCGGCACCGCCCTCTTGAACTGTCCTACCTGTCCATCTTCCTTCCCACCTATCCGCTCCACCCTCCTCTCTGACCTATCACCATTGCACGGTGGCACAGTGGCTAGCACTGCTGCCTCACAGCGCCAGAGACCTGGGTTCAATTCCCGCCTCAAGCGACTCTCTGTGTGGAGTTTGCACATTCTCCCTGTATCTGCGTGGGTTTCCTCCGGGTGCTCTGGTTTCCTCCCACAGTCCAAAAATGTGCAGGTTTGGTGAATTGGCCAGGCTAAATTGCTCGTACTGGTAGGTGAAGGGGTAAATGTAGGGGAATGGGTCTGTGTGGGTTGCACTTCGGCGGGTCGGTGTGGACTTGTTGAGCCAAAGGGCCTGTTTCCACACTAAGCAATCTAATGTAAAATCAAAATTGCCCCCAACCTTCACCTACCTATCACATTCTCAGCTACCTTGCCCCCACCTCTCCATTTATCTCGCAACCCCTTTGGTCCACAAGCCTCATTCCTGCTTCTTGGATGCTGCCTGACCAGCGGTGATTTTCAGAGTTAACATTTCATGTCCACTGACCCCCACCCCACCCCCTTCAGATGTTCAGGAAGGGGTCACTGGATCTGAAACTTTAGCTATGATTTCTCTCCACAGATGGTGCCAGACCCGTTGATGTTTTCCAGCAACTTCTGCTTTTCATTTCTGGTCTCCAGCATCCGTAATTCTTTGGGTTTTCCGACCATTTTCCTCTCCCTGGCTTCCACCAGGTAAGTGATGCCTAGATTGTCCTGTAACAGTTTGGAAAGGGTTAATCCAAGTTACAGCAGAATCCCTGCGGTAAGCCTGATTGATGAGGACTTTGCTAGTTTATCACAGCTAAGCCTTGCTTAGTACAAGCTTAAATTGCAACTTTTGTTTGTTGGACATGATGAACTGCTTCTTAAGTCACAATGTCTTAAATTGAATACATTAAATAACAATGCTCGTGCTTAAAAGTAACTAATCATTGTCTAATTACTGCTTTTCAATTGTTTGTAAAGAATTGTTTGAAACAGATTATTTTTCAATGAACAAATAAATTAGCCAGGGTGACTAGAGGGGAGGTGGTGGTGGAATGTTAACGTTGCTGAACTTGTAGATTAGATTAGATTAGATTACTTACAGTGTGGAAACAGGCCCTTCGGCCCAACAAGTCCACACCGCCCCGCCGAAGCGCAACCCACCCATACCCCTACATTTACCCCTTACCTAACACTACGGGCAATTTAGCATGGCCAATTCACCTGACCTGCACATCTTTGAACTGTGGGAGGAAACCGGAGCACCCGGAGGAAACCCACGCAGACACGGGGAGAACGTGCAAACTCCACACAGTCAGTCGCCTGAGGCGGGAATTGAACCTGGGTCTCTGGCGCTGTGAGGCAGCAGTGCTAACCACTGTGCCACCGTGCCGCCCACGGTGTAACTGAAATAGTTCTGCAGAGGCCAGTACCCCCTTATTAAATCCCCATATATTTAGATGTGGAGTGTCCTTGACACTGATCCAGCTCCCTCAGAGCCAGTTCTCAGAGTGAACTGAACCTCTGACACGCCAGGGCTCCCTGATTGGATCATGTTAACGACCCAGTCAGGGAACTCATATTCAACCAGGTCCACCAAACTGACCGTTACAGTAACCCAGTAAACCCAGACTAACGTCCAGGGGACATGCATTCAAATTCCACTATGGGTAGATGCTTCAAATTTGAACTCAGTAAATAACAAGTCAAACAGTAACCAACATCATTTGTTGCAAAAACCCATCTGCTTCACTCATTCCCTTTTGGGGAAGGAAATCTGGCCTACATGTGATTCCAGTCTCACAGAAATGTGGTTGACCCCTTAACTGTCCTCTGGACAATAAGGGATGGGTAATGTTGACCTTGCCAGAGATGACACCATTCTGAGAATGCATTTTAAAATAAACATAATTTTGGAGGTGATACAATTGGAAAAACAAGGTGTTAAAACTTAAATATTTCAGTGCATGGTCAACCAGGAAGCATGAACAGTAAACAAAGTTATCGAGATGAGATCCACATGGTTGAACCATGATTGGTTGCAGGAAGCCAGCGATATATATGATGAATGATATAAAATGGTACTGATATAAATTTGGAATTGTAGAGCAGAGGAGGCCATTCAGCCCCTTAATCTATATCCACCATTCAGTTTGTTCGGTTTGTACCTTCACTAACCTCAGCAGCTTTTTGGGAGGAAGGAGTTTCAGATTTCCACCTCCCTTTCTCTGCAGAAGGGCTTTCTGATATCACCCTTGAAAATCTTAGCTCGAACTTGCTGCTTATGCCTACTCACTCAACACTCCTCCACCCATTTCTCTCCAGCTACCCTTTTAACACCTCTATTCATATTCAACATCACAATTAGATCATCTTTAATTCTCTATCCATCAAGGAACTAGCCTAGTCTTTGGAGTCTGTCTTTATACTTGATCTCCTTTGGCCCTTGTATGGGATTATTTGAATCCTAACCCAGCAGGAAGGAGCTAATTCCATATATATGAAAGTAAAATACTGCAGATGCTGGAAATCTGAAAGAACATCAGGTCTTGTTTGACCATCTGAAACGTATCTCAGATTTTCACTTCCCAGATCATACCCAACTGCTTGAGCATTTTCAAAGATTTTTTTTTGCTTTTTAACCCTTTAAGACCTGACATCCGTGTAATACCTGATATTCATTAAAGACTGGAAGACAATGAGAAACCAGTTGTGTAAGGAGTTGTCCCTCCCACTATCCAAAGGTGTGAGGGTGAGGTGAATTGGCCATGCTAAATTGTCCACAGTGTCCAGGGATGCGTAGGTTGGTTGCATTAATCAAGGATAAATGTAGAGTAATAGTTCCAGCGGACGGGTCTGGGTGGGTTACTCTTCGGAGGGTCGGTGTGGACTTGTTAGGCTGAATGACCTGTTTCCACACCGATGTGATTCTATGATTCTATGCTGAGTGTTAGAGACAGATTTACAGTGAAATTAGGGTATTCCTAGATTAGGAGCTGGATGAATTTACACACTGATTACGTGTTGTGCATTATCTCTAACCCAGTGACAATCTTTCACTGCAATTACTCTTTCCTTTTCCTTTATAGTTGGATTTCTGGAGTCTGGACCATGTCAACAAGATTGAGTCTTGGTCGGGCAGTGCTGGAAAGCCTTTAAAGTCTAAATTACTTTTCAAAAAGGGGAGTCTTCAAAGGAGATGTGAGTAGCAAGCGTTTTTACACCGAGAGTGGTGGGTGTCTGGAACAAACTGCCCAGGGTGGTGGTGGAAGGTACAATCAAGCATTTTAGAGACTTTTAGGTAAGCATATGAATATGCAAGGAATGGAGGTATATGGACCAGGGGCAGGCAGAAGGGATAAGTGTAACTTGGCCTCATGTTCATCACAACTTGGTGAGCTGAAGGGCCTCTTCCTGTGCTGTACTGTTCTGCGTTCTATGTTCTAAACCTTCTTCAGCAGCAGATTGTTTTGTTCACTGCATTTCATTGGCCAGGCCATCATTTTTCACCCATCCCTGTTATGGCTCAGCCACATTACTGTGGATCTGGAGCTACATGTAGGCCAGACCAGGTAAAGATGGCAGATTTCCTTCCTTAAAGAGGATTAGTGAACCAGATGGGATGTTTTTTACAATGATTGACAATGCTTAGAGGATCGCCATTCGACCAACTCTCTCTGACAGAATCTTTTAAAAATTGAATTCAAATTCCATTACCTGTTGTGGTGATATTCAGAGTCACTGGATTGGGGTTCTCGATTGCTAGTCCAGTGACATTACCATTACACCACTGTCTCTAGGTCTCTAGGAGTAAAGGAAACCAATCGACCATGGCAGCTGTCTGCAGCTTTTGAAGATGTCAATCACATTTTGTCCAATTATCCCAAATGAGAAACCATTAAAACTAGAGAATGACTCATACTGGTTTTACTGGTCTTGTGTATTTTAAAACAGACTGTGAGTACTCACAGTGCATTCTGTTCCAAGTATTTCTGTTTTTTTTTAACTAATCTTTGCCCACTGGGTAATTGTGCCTCTCTGATATTGTCCCTCAATCTCCTGCATCTCTTCCCCAAGCGGTTTCTGGCCCAGTTCCTTCAGCTCGTCACCCTCGTGAGTGGCCGGTCTATTACTGTATCTGAGACCACTCAGTCAGAAGAGGACAGTTTGCTCACTTGGGAGGCTTGCTCCTGCAGGATACTCTGTCACAGCCAATGGCAGGAAGGAAGAAGGGAGCAGATATTCCAAGTGTGGACCTAGAGCAATAGGAGCACAGTGACAAAAGGAATAGTGCTCAAAAAAACGTGCTCGTAAGGGAGGAGCAGGTAGTTCATCTTGGCCTCTGGAGTAAGGTTACTGAATGTGTTCTGAAACAGCAAAGGAGACAAAGAGATATCAATCTATACCAATGTCACACCCCACTATAGATCGTAAAATACAAATTTAGTGGGTTCCACACTCTAACTCCAAGTAACCTACCTCCACCCTCCATTGCATATGCTCACTGGGAAAACATTCAGGTTTGACTCTCTGAAGGCTGTTGATCATTGTTTAATCTGACTACCAGCTGTCCCATTCAGGTGTGTTTCCTCTTCTGGTGAACATTACGCCATGGGAATGTTTCCGAGCTCACCTTAACTTTACCCCATGCCTTTCAGAACCCCTAATTCAATCCTTTTGCCTTTTACGTATCTGATATTGTCAGCTCCGTGTGTACACAATTGATACATTCTAATATCTAACATGTATGTTTTCATCTGTATAGAAAGGTAAATATAATTGTTTCTTTAAATTGAGGAAGGGGAAGAGGCATACACTGGCACCAATAAGAAGGTAGAATGTCTCTCCTTATTCTGTCTCAGTGGTTAGCACTGCTGCCTCACAGTGCCAGGGACCCAGGTATGATTCCATCCTCGGGCAATTCTATGTGTGGAGTTTGCACATTCTCCATGTGTCTTCCTCCAGGTGCTCTGATTTCCTCCCACAATCCAAAGATGTGCAGGGTTAGGTGGATTGGCCATGGTAAATTTTCGATAGTGACCAGGGATGTGTAGGCTAGGTGGATTAGCCATGGGAAATGCAGGGTTACAGGGACAAGTGGGATGTTCTTTGGAAGGTCGGTGTGGACTCGATGGGCCGAATGGCCTGCTTCCACACTGTAGGGATGCTGTGAAATAGTACATGCTTGCATTGCAAGCCTCCATGAGTTTGAAAAAGGACAGGGAACAAGGGGTTCAGGATAGGCATCCGAGTGTATCTGAATGTTCTGCTTTACCTTGACGTTGACCTTCTAGCACTTTCTAAAATAAATTAAAAGAGAAAATTCATCAAAAGCTCATAGAGGCTGAAGAGAGCCCACACCGAAGTTCAATTATTTAATGTACGGATGAATCCTTCAGATTTAAGTGCACTGCATAGGTCCAAAGTGCACAATGCAAATTCACATCATATCATCAAAAGCTCAGGGTCAAAATATCAAGTTCAAGCCCAGGCTTTTAGGAGCTGCTCCGAGCCCCAGAATAAAATCTTTAATGAGACCATTAAAAGTCATAAAATACAATTCACTGGGTAGAATTAATCATGTTACAATCGATCTCCCATAGCATATCCATATTAAATCAGAAAGCAGCATGATTTACAATTATGATATCAGAACTGAGGTTACCAACTTCATAAAAGACTGAATAAGCTGGTGCTCTTTTCTTGGCTAAATGACACGGCTGAGAGGTGACCTGATGGAGACTTTAAAGTTTTGTGAAGGTGTTTAATGGGGGTGGGGGAGGGGGGGAGACACAGCAAAGACAATGTTTCCCATTAATGTAAGATTTTCACTCATAAATCCAGGAAAGAATCCCAGAGAAGCATCTTTACCTTGAGATTGATTTGAATGTGCAACACGCTATCATGAAGGTCATGGAGGTGAATAATGTAGAGGAAAGGGAGGGGGGCCCAGGAGGATTTTATTCACTCACAGGATATAGGCATTACCGGCCTGGACCAGCATTCAATGACCAGAGGGGGAGAGTTAATCACATTGTTTTGGTCTGGAGCCACCTGTACAACAGAGGATTTCCTTCCCTGAAGGATGTGAGTGAACTAGCTGAGGTTTTCCCCAGCAATCAGCAGCAGTTTCATGGTCATCATTAGACCCTTAATTACAGATTTTTTTTTATATTGAACTCAAATTCCACCATCTTCCCAAGTGCAATTTGAACCCAGGTCCCCATAACATTGTCTCGGGGTCTCTGGATTACTAGTCTAGCTATATTGTACCACCAGGCCCCTTATCACCAAGTATTCTGGACTTTTGTCTCTGCGCTCTTCTTTTCGAGTCTTTGTGTCTCTACTGTTTGGACTTGTCATTCTAATTTTCCATACAGAGATGACATTACAGCTCATGTTCAATTTCTGTACCAGTGGAGGTCACCATGAAGGTTCCAATTTCTCAACCTCACCCTTACCTGAGATGTGGTGACACAAGAACATAAGAACAAGGAGCAGGATTAGGCCGTCAGCTTCGAGCCTGCTCCACCATTCAATAAGATCATGATTGATCTTTCAGTGACCTCAGCTCCACTTACCTGCATTTTCACCACATCCCTTAATTCCTTTATTTTTCAAAAAAGTATCCATCTTAGCTTATAAAGTGATTACTGAAGTAGCATCGACTACTTCCCTGGGTCAGGAATTCCATAGATTAACAAACATCTGGGTGAAGAAGTCCCTTCTCAGTTCAGTTCTCACCATCAAGTTAAACTCAAAACCAGTTGTCTTTCTCTGATGAGAGAATATCCCAATGGCCCTTTGGGATTATGGTGATTTTATCTTGGGACTTGTCTATTGTATTGCATACCTAGCTAGCTTCCTATTGTTCATAGAATCATAGAGTTAGACAGCATGGAAGCAGACCTTTCAGTCCAACCAGTCTATGATGAAAACAATCCCAAACCAAACTAGTCCCACCTGCCTGCACTTGGCTCCTCACCTTCCAAATATTTTAAATGTTGCAACCATAACCACATCCACCACTTCCTCTGGAAGTTGATTCCATAAACAAACCACTCTCTATGTGAAGAGGTTGTCCCTCATGTCTTTTTTAAATCTTTCTCCTCTCACTTTAAAAATATGCCCGCTAGTCTTGAAATCCCTTACCCTAGGGAAAAGGTACCTGCCATTCATCTTATCTATACCCCTCATGATTTTATAAACCTCTATAAGGTCACCCCGCCCCAATCTCCATTCAAAATAATCCCAGTCTAGCCAGCCACTCCTTTTAACTCAAAACCTCAATTCCTGGCTACGTCTTAGTACATTTCTTCTGAAACCTCTCTTGCTTAATAATATCCTTCTTATAACAAGGCAACCAGAACTGGGCACAGTATTCCAGTGCAGAGCTCACCAATGTTCTGTACAATCTCAATATAACAAGCTGGCTCCTAAATTCAAGGGTCTGAGCAATGAAGGCAAGCATGCCTTCTTAACCACCCTGTCTGCATGTGATGCAAACTTCAAAGAATTACATACCTGAACCCCTAGGTCTCTCTGTTTGACAACACTGCCCATGGTCCTACTTTTCATTGTATAAGTCCTGCCCTTGTTTGTTCTGCCAAATGCACTACCTCGCATTTATCCAAATTAAACTCCATCTGCCACTCCTCAGCCTATTGACCCACTTTCTCACCCTCCCCAGACTTGAACACACCGAAATCTCTGCAAATCAAATCCAAACTCACAGCGAGTCACCTTCATACATTTCTCCTGTGCTCACTGATCTAATTAACTGATACCAGCTTTTATTGCCTATGCCTCACTGTCCTGGAAGAGGCACTGGTGAGATGTCTTGTGAGATGTATAAATGCTTACCAGCCAAGTCTTCCAAGTCCAGAAGGCCATGATAAGACCATAAAATGGAGAATCAGAAGTAGACCATTTAGCCCATCGGGTGTCTCCCCATTATTCAATGAGATCATGGGCTGATCTGATAATCCTCAAGGTAACTTTCTTACAACTTTTCCCAATACACAGAGCCAGTCCACACTTTCCCGGTCACTCTGTTCTCCAAGGTGAGTTCTGAGACGTGCAAGGTCATGCTTTTGGGCAGGAGAATAAAGCGAGGGAGAGCACAATAATTGGGAAGTATTGAGAGGTTTAGAAGAAATGAAAGACCTTGGAGTGCATGTCCATCATGTCCCTCAACATGGCTGAACAGGTAGCCAAGGTAGTAACAAAGGCATTAGGGATGCTTTCCTTCATTGGGTGAGGGAGTAAACACAAAATCAGAAAGCAAAACTGACGCTAAGGGAAGGTGATGACCTTGTGGTATTATCGCAAGAGTATTAATCCCAAAAACAGGCAATGTTTGGAAACCTGGGTTCTAATTTCACAATGGCACATGGTAGAATTTGAATTCAATGCCAATCTGATATTGAAAGTCTAATGTTAACCATGAACATATCATTGATGGCTGGGAAAACCCATCTGATTCACTAATGTCCTTTAGGGAAAGAAATTTCCCATCTCTACTTGTTCTGGCCTAAATGTGGTTGACTCTTAACCCAAAAAGAACGAGCAATAAATTCTGCCCTAGTTTCGATGCTGACCTCCTGTGAATGAATATAGAAGATCTATACAAGACACTGGTTAGGCCACAGCTGGAGTTTTCTGGTCACCACGTTACAGAAAAGGCATAGTTGCTCATGAAAAAGGACAGAGGAGATTAACAAGAATGTTGCCAGTGTTTGGAATTTGTGGCTACAAAGCAAGATTGGGTTAGTTGAGTTTGTTTCCCTTCAGACAGCGAGGGCTGAAAGATCACTCAATCAGAATATACAAAATTACAAGGTGTTGGAGAGAGTGGGCAGGGGACCTGGATCTACACATGAAGCCTTATGATCTGTAAGGCTGCTCACCAAGTGCTGGAATGTCAGATTTGAATACATGCTGTTTTTAGATCGGAGTGGTGCTGGAAAAGCACAGCAGGTCAGGCAGCCTCCGAGGAGCAGGAAAATCGACGGTTCAGGCAAAAGCCGTTCATTTTATTACGTCATGATCCATATTAAATTCATTGATGCATGGACGGAAGGGATAAAGTTAAGGCCTTTGCTGAGGACTGATCGTTCGTCCTCAGTGAGGGGAAGGTCTGGGGGATGGTGAAAACCTAGCAGGGCTGGGAGCTAGGACCTGGTGTAGGTGTGGAGCTGGGAGTGGGGGTGGAGTCATGAGCAGGGGTGGTGTTCCCCTCAGGGTTCTGGGGGGTGGGGATGGTGACAGCGGGATCTGTGAGGGGCGTGTCGGCAGAATGCAGGTGAGTGGCGTTGGTGGGGGCAGATGCTGCTCCTCGGATGCTGCCTGACCTGCTGTGCTTTTCCAGCACCACTCTGATCTAAACTCTGGTTTCCAGCATCTGCAGTCCTCACTTTTTCCAGATTTGAATACATGGCATGTTTATTTTGCCAATGCAGATACAATGGGCAGAATGGCCTCTTGCTCTGTCATAAATTTTCTATATTAATATGCTCTTGATTACACACAGCTAGTCAGCTGCTTTTAATTTCAGAGCTGAAAAATGTGTTGCTGGAAAAGCGCAGCAGGTCAGGCAGCATCCAAGGAGCAGGAGAATCGACGTTTCGGGCATAAGCCCTTCTTCAGGAATGAGGAAGGTGTGCCAAGCAGGCTAAGATAAAAGGTAGGGAGGAGGGACTTGGGGGAGGGGCGTTGGGAATGCGATAGGTGGAAGGAGGTTAAGGTGAGGGTGATAGGCCGGAGAGGGGGTAGGGGCGGAGAGGTCGGGAAGAAGATTGCAGGTCAAGAAAGTGGTGCTGAGTCCGAAGGTTGGGAATGAGATAAGGTGGGGGGGAGGGGAAATGATGAAGCTGGAGAAATCTGCATTCATCCCTTGTGGTTGGAGGGTTCCTAGACGGAAGATGAGGCGCTCTTCCTCCAGGCGTTGTGTTGCCATGGTCTGGCGATAGAGGAGGCCAAGGACCTGCATGTCCTTGGCAAAGTGGATGGGGGAGTTAAAGTGTTCAGCCACGGGACAGTTGGGTTGGTTGGTGCGGGTATCCCAGAGGTGTTCTCTGAAACGCTCCGCAAGTAGGCGGCCTGTATCCCCAATGTATAGGAGGCCACATCAGGTGTAGCGGATGCAGTAAATGATGTGTGTGGAGGTGCAGGTGAATTTGTGATGGATATGGAAGGATCCCTTGGGGCCTTGGAGGGAAGTAAGGAGGGAGGTGTGGGCACAGGTTTTGCACTTCTTGTGGTTGTAGGGGAAGGTGCCAAGAGTGGAGGTTGGGTTGGTGGGGGGTGTGGACCTGACGAGGGAGTCACAGAGGGAGTGGTCTTTCTGGAACGCTGATAGGGGAGGGGAGGGAAATATATCCTTGGTGATGGGGTCTGTTTGGAGGTGGCGGAAATGACGAAGAATGATACAATGTATCTGGAGGTTGGTGGGGTGGTAAGTGAAGATCAGTGGGGTTCTGTCCTGGTGGCAATTGGAGGGGTGGGGTTCAAGGGCGGAGGAGCGGGAAGTGGAGGAGATGCAGTGGAGAGCATCGTAAACCACGTCTGAAGGGAAATTGCGGTCTTTGCAGAAGGAGGCCATCTGGGTTGTTCGGTATTGGAATTGGTCCTCCTGGGAGCAGATGCGGCGGAGGCAAAGGAATTGGGAATATGGGATGGCGTTTATACAGGGGGCAGGGTGGGAGGAGGTGTAATCTAGGTAGCCGTGGGAGTCGGTCAGTTTAGAGTAAATGTCCTTGTTGAGTCGGTCGCCCGAGATAGAAATGGAGAGGTCTAGGTGGGGAGGGAGGAGTCTGAGATGGTCCAGGTAAATTTGAGGTTGGGGTGGAAGGTGTTGGTAAAGTGGATGAACTGTTCAACCTCCTTGTGGGAGCACGAGGCAGCGCCAATACAGTCATCGATGTAGCGGAGGAAAAGGTGGGGAGTGGTGCCAGTGTAGCTGCGGAAGATGGACTGTTCCACATATCTGACGAAGAGGCAGGCATAGCTGGGGCCCATGCGGGTGCCCATGGCTACTCCTTTGGTTTGGAGGAAGTGGGAGGATTGGAAAGAGAAGTTGTTCAGAGTGAGGACCAGTTCAGTCAGTCGAAGGAGGGTGTCAGTGGAAGGGTACTGGTTGGTTCGGCGGGAAAGGAAGAAGCGGAGGGCTTTGAGGCCTTTGTGATGGGGGATGGAGGTGTATAGGGACTGGATGTCCATGGTGAAGATAAAGCGTTGAGGGCCGGGGAAGCGAAAATCATGGAGGAGATGGAGGGCATGGGTGGTGTCCCGAATATAGGTGGGGAGTTCTTGGACTAAGGGGGACAGGACCGTGTCGAGGTATGCAGAGATGAGTTCGGTGGGGCAGGAGCAGGCTAAGACAATGGATCGGCCGGGACAGTCAGGTTTGTGGATTTTGGGCAGGGGGTAGAAACGGGCGGTGCGGGGTTATGGGACTATGAGGTTGGAGGCGGTGGATGGGAGATCCCCTGAGGTGATGAGGTTATGGATGGTCTGGGAGATGATGGTTTGGTGGTGGGAGGTGGGGTCATGGTCAAGGGGGCAGTAGGAGGAGGTGTCCGCGAGCTGGTGTTTAGCTTCAGCAGTGTAAAAATCAATGCGCCTCACTTTCTCCTGCTTTTAACTTCAGCCAAGAAATCTTTACCACACAGTCTCTACCACGCTGCTGTTCAGTGAGCCTTGAACTGATCTAAGTGACTCATTTAGAACATCCTTATAGCTCCATCCCTACTGCATTTTAGAATTGAATTCTACTGCATAACTACTCTTGGAGCTCTGCATTCTTAAATGTTACATTTTCACAGAAGGTAAAGGGTGAATTTTATCCCAATGATTTGTTTAATTGTCCACCACCATTCATAACTAGATGTGGCAGGACAACAGAACTTTTGGTGATGGGCACTGAAATCCGCCACATTCTGTGCACTTTCTACCCTCAGTGCTCAACATGAAGGAGCATTGATGCATCAGCTGTCAGCCGGAGTGGGCAGTACATGATAGCCAGCAGGATGTTTCCTTGCCCAAGTCTGACCTGATGCTATGAGACTCCAGGAGGTCTGCAGTCAATGTTGAGGACTTCAATATTTATCACTCCAGTATTGGTGGCAAGGTCTTTTGGTGCCTGGATGCTTCTCTATCTCTTACCCACTTCCTTTAAACTGTTCCTTAAAAGCCAATTCATTGATAGGTAGTTTGGTGGCTCAGAGATTAGCACTGCTGCCTCACAGCACTAGGGACCCTGGTGTGATTCCAGCCTCAAGCAATTGTCTGCGTGGAGTTTTCACACACTCCCTGTGTCTGCGTGGCTTTCCTTCGGGTGCTTCAGTTTCCTGCCAAAGTACAAGGAAGTGCAGGTTAGGTGGATTGACCATGCTAAATTATCCATAATGTCTAGGGATGTACAGGATAGGTGGATTAGCCATGGGAAATGTAGGGTTACAGGACAGTGGTGCATCTGGGTGGGATGCTTTCGGAAGGTTAGGATGGGCCAAATGACCTGCTTCCACATAATAAGGATTCTGTGATATTGATCATGTATTTCAAAATCCCTATGTGACACAGTGTCAACTCCATTTTGAGAGGACATTATGAAGCATTATTAAAGTGCTCTTTGATTACAAGTCTTTATTTTCAGATGGAAAGAAATATACAGGCATTTTATATCCAAAGAAAAAGCCTGAGACAAATTTCACTTCAAAATGCTTGAGCTCTTACTTTTTCTTAAAACTGTGTCAAGTTGGCAGCCTCTCTGATGAACTTTCTTGCTGCAGAAATCCCCTGTGGTGAGAATTATTTCATTTCTTTCTGTCCACTTGTTATAATTACTGTCACACTTTGTGTCAGAGAAGATTTCCACACCTCCTTAATTACGGGGGAAGTGTCAGGAGATTGGAGATTGGCAAATGTGACACCCTTAGCCAAGAAAAGGCCCTGTCTGGCATCAGAGATGGCTCCGATTTCTAGCGGTTTAAAAAAAATACAGGGGGAAAACTAAGTCATTCAAAGTTTGAGTTAATTCAGGAGAGTTAGCACAGATTTGTAAAAGACAGGTCATACTTGGTGAATTCAAGTGGAATTTTTGATGAAGTTAGTGAGATGTTTGATGGAGGGAATGTGGCAGATGTCGTTGATATGGATTTTCAGAAAATGTTTGACAAGATACCTTTTAAAAACCTGTTGAATAAACTCAACGCTCATCGAATTGGAAGGGCCACAAATGTGCAACTGGATGGTAAGGACTGACTCAAAGGCAGAAAGTAGCAATTCATGTCAGCTGGGTGTCTTCCAAGTTGGAGGATGATTAAAAGTGATATTCTCTAGGAGTTAGTGCTGGGACAGGAGCTTTTCTTACCTCATATAAATGACTTGCATCTCAGGGTAAGGTAGGAAGTTTTGAAATTGGTTGACGATGACAGCAAACTTGAGGTCCGGGAGCCAATAAGGATGATGTGAATTGCCTGCAACTGAACATAGATAGACCAGCAGAATGGGTAACAACGTGACAGAAAGAATTGAAGACAGAGTAGTCTAAGTTGAAGCATATTGGCAGAAGGGATGATGCCCGAAACGTCGATTCTCCTTCTCCTTTGAGGCTGCCTGACCTGCCGCGCTTTTCCAGCAACACATTTTTAAGATATAGACTCAATGACATAGTTTGAAAGATTGTGTAGGAGCAGGGAGGATTGGGAACACATAAATATCAATACTTGACTGTGGCAGGATTTAATGAAAGAACAATCAGCAAAGCAGATGGGACCTTGGGATTCATAAAGACAGCAGTAGAGTACAAAAACAGATGATGCAATGAACCTTTCTAGAACTCTGATTGTGCACTGGCTAGAGTATTATTTCCAGTTTTGGTTTTCACAGTTTACAAAAGTTATCAGTGCGCAGAGGAGACGGACAGGAATGGTTCTGGGGATGGGCAAGGGGATTGAGTTACAAGGCTACATTGGAAAAGATGGGCTGGTTCTCCTTGGAGCAAAGGAGACTGAGGTGATATTTACTCGAAGTGCACAAGACTATCCCACAGGTTTCGATAATGTGATCAAAGTTGGTCACTTCTCCTGAGCTGGTGTTGCAAGAATGAAAGGCTATCAATGTAAAATTTTGAGTGAGAGCTGACATAGATTCATTGGAGTGAATGGTCTCTTTCCGTGCAGTAAATTACTCCATGGGCAGTATTTAATGGAAGTGACTGGGGTCTCACTTGCTAGCAGAAAGGCCACTTGGAGTCCTACATCACCTCTTCTTGGGAAGACCTGATAAACTAACTGTCAATCAAGGACTTAAGTGTACAGTAGCTATTCATTGGCAATGCTGTTGGGTGAGAGGGTAGCCGTTGCTAGTTCCTCACCCACATGAGTCCCAGGATTGCACAACGTACAGGTGAATGAAGGCAGGAAAGTTGTTGAAGAGGCAAGGGAAATGATGGAGACGTGTCAGCAGAAAGGTCAGAGAGTGTGGACCCTCCCTTCCCAAACCATGTCCCTCAATCTCTCTCTGAGTGCAATTGAACAATGGATTCCCTCCCCTTCCCCCAGAAGCCTTACTTCCATTAATTCATTATGCAATCATGTTGAGAACTATATCACATTTACTACTCCATCTTCTCCTCACCCCACCTCCCTTCATAAATGCAAACAATGTCAGGGTTGCGCAATAATCCTACAATGTGTTCACTCTGGATTAGGAAGATTGATACGCTTTTGGCTTGAGGACTACTGACTTTGATTCCAATCTTTATTTCATTTCTCTTCTGAAGCATCCTTTATCTCACGGATGCCCTTTGCACAAGTTATTTTTTATTTAACCTGGTTTTCTAATCAACCTGTTCAGAGATGTTATTACACGCCTCTGGAACAGGTGGAACTTGAACGCAGGTCTCCTAGCTCAGAATTAGGGACACTACCATTTTGTCACAAAAGAGCCCTAAACAAGATTGTTGTTCTGTTAGACCCTCACCCTAGACAGTCCCATGGATATCAGCAATTAACACTCGCACAACAGATCTTTGGGTTTTCTACTTTATTTAACCCTTCCCAAATCTGCTCGTATGTTGTATAGAAATATACTACCAGTTACCGAGGAGGGACTGTGTTAGCCAGTCACAGTCCCTTCGTCTTGCATGGGTCCATCAATTCGGCTCATTCAAAGGGCACGCCTCTTGATGTGTTGGTTGTTCTCCGGAGTTGACACTGCCAAAATTCCAATTCTCATTGACATTTATATGATCATTAGCATGACTGACCATATCATCCAATGTGCACATTCATAATTGGCTGGACTTTGCCACAGCAACCTGGTATTGACCCGCTTGGCCAACTAACATCCACAACCCGTTTTTTCACTGTGGATGTATGAGTCAGGGTCAGATAGTCTTCCTTTGTCTTTTGCTCGCATCAACCTTTGCCTGTATCAGCATTTGCTTGTGTCAGCAGTCCTTATAGCCTTTGCCTTTTGATGTCAGTAGTTCTTATGGCGCCCCTTCCTCCAATCCCATTGACTCGCTGCTAGAGCACATGACTGATCCAACAGTTCATTGGGTATTGGCTGACTATTTGGAGAGAAACAGGAGAGGATATTGGGGAAAAAGGGGATAGGGATTGGGTAATGATCATTTGAAGAGCTAATGCAGGCATGATGGACTGAGTGGCCTCTTTCTATGCTGCAACACTGCTATGGATCATTGTCAATGTTGATATTGGTTTATTAACTTATTGGAGGACCTTTAATTTTGTGAAGACAGCTGTGTTAAAGAAAATGTCCTTTTCTCCTTGTTACATCAGATGACCTGTTTCTAACTGGAAATGGCAATCTCTTCTCTAGACTTTCCTGGATGGCGAGACCAGGCAATATCTTCTTTTGGGACTTGTCCTTGAATTATTGATCATTTTACCTTAGGTCGTTGTTTAACAGTGAAATATCAATCACTTTACTGAAACATGTTCACTCAGCACCATCTCTATCATTGACATGGACTGTTCTAATTTATCAATAAACTCTGCAATCTGTTGTACACTTTTGGAGAGCTTTGGCTTAAAATGATCAATGAGCTCAGGTTTATCACACTGCTCATTCACATAGTCAAGATTTGATTCTTTTGCCATATTTTTCTGATTCTTTCCCATCTGAAGGCTCTTTGGTATGGAGAATATTTCCACCAGTTTTTGTAAACTTTCTGACTTTCCCCCTCTATGCTTTGGTCTCACCTCCAATGGAGGTGTATTGCCACAAAGCGGGTATCTCTCCAAATGGAGTAATTGAGAGGAATAGATATTTTCCAGTCATTATTCCTGATGGGAGTTGTGAGTGAGGACCCTGCCAAATGGGGACTAATGCTAAGTACTTATTGCTGTCATGCAATAAACCTTCTTATTGTCTAAGAACAGAACCTCTCCCATAGATACTCTATAGTGGTGTATCCTCTACCACTAATCACTTCATAAGCCCAAGACAAAGTGAAGGCAAACTGCCTCAAACAGCCCTTACCCACTACTACACATTGGCAGAGGTGACAAATACCACAAGGTACCAAGTATGGTCATCCAGGAAACTATGATACTGCTCCTCAAGCTATTGTCCTGCATTGGAATAGTGCAGATTCAATGGGCCAAATGGCCCTTTCTACACTGTATGACTCTATAAGTCGGGTGTGGTAGGCCAAGGACAGAGAGTTCAGAATAAGTTGAGCTAAGAATTAAAGTGATCGGTAACTCATAGCTCAGAGCCATGCTATGGATGAAAAGTGATCAGTTGATGTTTTGGGCTCGCCAATGTGAGCAGGAAATGCGGGAAGCTAATTGAAGAAAGTGCACTGAAATAATTGTTTTCCATGAGGAGTGTGTATTTCTTTAATATATTCATTGATAGGATGAGGGCATTTCTGGCTGGGCCAGCATTTATTGCACATTCCTAATTGCCCAGAGGGCAGCTAAGAGTCAACCACATTGCTGTGGGTCTGGAGTCACATGACTGCCTGACGAGGTAAGGATGGCAGTTTCCTTCTTTAAAGGGCATTAACGAATCAGATGGGCTTTTCCAGCAATCAGCAATGGATTCATGGCCATCATTAGGACTCCCAATTCCAGAATTTCTTTTGTTGAATTCAAATTCCACAATCTGCCACGGTGGGATTCAAACCTGGGGCACCGAGACAATATCTGGGCCAATGGGTAAACAGTCCAACAATAATGCCACTAGGCCATCACCTCCCCGAGGAACCCAGGAGAAAGAGAGAAGATGTTGCATCATTTGCCCTGGTATGAGAGGAAGCTGTGAGGAGGGGATGGGAAAAGGACCCTCATTATAATTACTTCTGGATTGTCTCCAATGCTGTGTGCTAATGAGAGCAGGAGGAGGAGAATGTGATCGAGTATTGTGGACTGATAAACCTAGCACAGGAGCAAAGCCTTCAGACTACCGGGACATTGGGATCCATTCTGGGGCAGGGTGGCCCTGTCCAAAGTGCTGAACCTGAGCATAGGTGGGACCCAAACAAACTCAAAACCTGGCAACATCTATGGAGAGAGAAGCAGAGTTAACATTTCAGGTCCATTGTGGCTCTTCTTCAGAACTGGCAGTCAAATCTTTGCCGGCAGTCTCACTCGTGCTGTGGAAAAGGATTAAACTGATGGACCTGGCTACTGGGTGCTGAGATCCAGTATTAAAAATTATTTATTAAGAACAAGCGTCACAGAGAACTGGGAGGGAAAGTTACTGCTTGAAACGATACTGAGTTGCGTGGGAGCAGCAAAAACACAAAGGTAATTAGTTGGCTTAAAAATCTAAATTAGCATTGGAATGGAATGCCTCTGTGTAAAGGCATAAAGTGTGGTTAATAAGGTTGGTGAGCTGCAGATGTAAATGGCCACGTGGGAACACAACGTGGCACTGACTGGGATCTGATTCGGAAAAGGAAAATTGCCTGCTTAATCTTCTTGGGTACAAAGTACTGAGAAAAAACAGGCAGAACTGAAAAGGGAGGATGAGTTGACATGTTGATGAAGGAAAATACAACAGCACTAGGAAGAAAAAATGTCCAAGGATGTTCCCGGACAGATTCTATTTGGCTGCAGCTGAGGAACAATAAAGGAGCTTTTACATTACTTGATGCGTTTTATAGACCATCAATGGGCAATAGAGGAGTGGATTTATAAGCAAATTATTGAGAGGTGCAAAGCAATGGACTAGTAACAGACAGAGATTTAAACAACACGAATATTGTGGTGAGGCAGTGATTCAGCTCAATAGCAATGAGTCCAGTAATCTCTTTTGTTTGTCTGAAAGAGAGTTGGAAAGGATTGTACGTGTTCTTTGAGGTTGGCAAATGTTGCCAGTCATCAATCACAATTTTGCAGCAAGGTGTCTCAGTGGTTAACACTGCTGCCTCACAACGCCAGGGACCCAGGTTCAATTCCTGATTTGGGAGACTGTCTATGTGGATTTTGCATGTTCTCTCAATGTTTGTGTGGGCTTCCAAGGGGCACTCTGCTTTCCTCCTACAATCCAAATTCATGCAGGTTAGATGGATTGGCTGTGCTAAATTGTCCTGTAGTGTCTAAAGATGTGTAGGCCAGGTGGACTAGCCTTGGTAAATACGGATCTGGGTGAGACGCTCTTCAGAGAGTTGGTGTGGACCTGATGGGTCAAGTGGCCTCTTTCTACACCATAGGGATTCTATGATATGACATTATTGCCCATTCCTAATTTTAGCAGCTTCCTTCTCTAAAAGCCATTAGCAAATCAGAAGGATTTTTCCTGCCAATTGTTTCACAATTATTGTTAGAACCATAAATCCACAGCTTTATTGATACATGGTTGGATCTGAATTCAGGACTGCAGAATATTATTCAGGGCTCTGGATTAATACACCAGTAGCTACCCCACTCGGTCATCATCCCTCTGCTTCCTAATGATAATACAGACTGTAGTATTTATATATTCATATGATCCCTTTCCATGACCGAAGGATAAGACATTTTGGGAGAATCAATATCGCGTCTGATGGGTAAGAAGGCTACTGCTGGATGTAACCCTGGGGAATGAAGTGAATTAAGTAGAAATTGTCATGTCACCAGTTTGGGGAGCATCTGAGGAATAGTGACCACTGTTTGAAAAAGGTTTACATTAGTTAAGGACAAAGATGAGGAGACCTTTCAAATAGAAGTGGTCAAGTGGAGGAGGGTTCAGTTCAGCCATGCAAGGAACGGTCCGCTGCAGATGAACAAAGACCAGCAGGCACACACAGAGTGGAGCTAAATGGTGGTCAGAAAGAGAAGGTGGGATGAGGAAGCAAATTTAAGGTTCTCTGAATGGTCATGAACAGTAGAGTGGAACAGAAGGGAAGTTTGATCTTGCAGTGGAGAATCAGACTGAATACAAACAGTACGAGGAAAGTGAGAAAGGAAATAAAAAGGCAAAGAGCAGTATGGGAACCAACTGGTGGCCAAGATAAAACAAAACGCAAAACAGCTCCTAGTATTACAGAGTCTGTTAGAGTATATCTTAAAGGGTTAACTGTAACAATCTCTCATTTCATGGACGTGATACTCATACATGTTACCATGGAAAGATTCACATAAGGAGACTAGTATAAGGGAGTGTTTGATGACTTTTAGAATGCTATCATAAATATAGAGTGCCTTATAGCTAGCAAGTCACTGAAACTACTTCAATCTAATGTCATAATAACGTATTTTATATATAATATATATTTTTTTTTGAACAGTAAATGGGCTGACAGAGGAGTATTGTGGTCAGCTAAGTCCACTTAAAGGACAAGGGACCACTTGCATGCTTCTCTCTGAGTCACTCACCATCCTGACTTGGAAATACATCACCATTCCTTTCATGCTGTTGGAGCAGCCTTTCGGACTTCCCTTCCTTACGGCATTGTTTGTGTGCCTCTGCATTGACTGCAGCAGTTCAAGAAGGCAGCTCACCACCACCTTCTCAAGGGACGCTGGGAATGAGCAATAAGTGCTGACTCAGCACCCATACTGAATTAAAAAAGAAAACCTTTATTGCTGTTGATTCATTGCCACTGGGTCCCATAATTCTGTACCTCCCTCCCTAACAGGACTGTGTGTTTACGCACACCACAAATGGTTCAACAAGGCAGCACACCAGCAACTTCTCAAGTTCTGACCTTGCCAGTGATGCTCACATCGTATGAAAGAATGAAAAGGAAAGGACAAAATGGAGATATATTGGTGAAGGCAGAAGGCATGCCTGAGATTCTACACAAGTGCCTCACTGCCATGTTTGCCAAGAAAGAAGACTTTGACAAAGCAATGGCAAACAAGGTGATTGTTGGATGGGATGAGGTAAAAGAGGAGGTATTGAAATCACTGGTGGAATCGAAATTAAGTCAGCCACTTGATTAGGATAATATATAACGTAGGGTTGCTGAGGGAAGTCATGGAATTAATTTGCAAGTGACATGAAACTTTTGCAAAAGAGAACTGTGAGGAAAGTTGCAATAAACTTTAAGAAGAGAGGCAGGCTAAGGAGTGTGGAGACAAGCAGCAGATGAAATTCAGTGTCAAATTGGTTCTTATGTGCCACACTGTACTGTGACTCTATGACAGGATTTTCACTCACTGCCATATCAGCAATTAATTCATTAAGGCTTTCAACAAATGTACCCAGATAAATTCCGACAAAACAGCTCCATAATCCACATATTTGTCTCTACTTTTAGTATTCCAAGATCATTTATAAAACTGTGCTCCATAATCAAAAACAGTGTCATCTCAAATTTATTGATTCATTTTTAGCACTTACAGATTTCTAAACTTAATTTAGAACATTTTGATTAATGTTCACTAAGTATTTAAGTTCTCATTTTAGATGCTAAGAAGATTAATTGCAATATTAACAAATCTGTCATTTCTCTCATGTACAAGTTCCATTCCCAATCTTGCACAGATCATGGCTTTTCACTGAACTGCTTCAGTGATTAAAATGGATGATATGCATCTGTCTAATTATTAAATTGTAGATTATATTTTCTTGCATTACATGGGGCATTTTGTAGGGCATCACATTAAAACAGAGAACTAAAATAGAACCCACCACACTTAGATTCTAAAGTAGTTGTAAGCAGAGAAAAAGGCCACTCGATCCGATCGGTCAATTCATGCCCCACATTAGCAACCACCCACCTCTCTTCTACTAACTCACCTAAACATATCCATGCTTTCCACTGAACTGTGGAAACATTTGAGTCAATCGCTCGGGAATAAAGGATTTTCCATTCTGTCTAGTGGTTGAAGTCAAGACACACCCTCTTGTAACCCGTAGAAAGTCTTGCATTTAGGGAACCATTGGTAACAGACAAAGTGCAGGTTATCAGTGCAATGCAACGGAACATTTTTCCAATATTAAGGCAAGGTGCCAGCTGGAGCAGATGCCAATGGAGCAGGCAGTTGAGAGACTGGTGGGAGTAATATGTGGGGGGAGTCTTATAAGGCCTTGGTTGATGGTGGCTATGAGAGAGTCATGCGAGAAGTTAGGCGATGGCTTTCTTGACATTGACAGCAACTTATTTAATTTTCCAATAGAGTTCCAGACATCGAGATTAGGTTCTCTATCGTGAGCAGCATTAATGGGGCTTATTGTTCATTAGCAGCAAATCTTACCTCATTAAAATGCAGCTTCCTATTTTACCAAGAGGAAATGAGACGTCAACAATTCCTGACGTGGAAGTCAGAGTAGATCCCTGCTGACTCCAGCTTACTCTGTGCTCCTCCAAGCTGCCATCTTGGACAGCAGGCACCAACGTCTCGCTCCAGAGCACCAGCTCAGGCACCCATCGTCCATAGACAACTGCCACCCTCTCAGATCCCTGCTGGCACCTCTCAGATCCAAGGACAGTACATTCTTACACCTTAAAGCTGGGTCAAACCAATGCTGAGCATTGCAATGCTGCTGCAAAACCAACAACCAGCTGTAAGGTCAAAACAGTGTCGTTTATAGATGTGTACCAAGTAATGTTCACTGCACCATCACTTGTACCACCAAATTGCCCTCAATAAATTTCCTTCTTCCTCTCCCTCCCATTACACCTCAGTGTACTTCCTGGTCCTATAGCTGAGGTGCATCTTGGCAGTGGAAGTTGCTGTCCCGGGAGGTGTTTGTGCCTGGACAGTCCAGACATGTGGAAGGTCTTCTTGTCAGTAGACTGAGCTCAGCCTGAACGCCCAGAGGTGGAAGGGTGGGAGGGGGGGGGAAATCTGGGGGACTTTGGAGCTGAGAGTAAAGTGGAGGTGCAAGTCCAGCAATGTCTGGAGTGTCCTGAGAGGAGATTCTGAGATACCTGTTAATAGTTTCTCCTCTGGTGATTGGGCACTTCCTGGAACTGCCTGATCTCATTCTGCAAAAACAGCATCTGCCACCAGTTCTTCAGACCTGAGGACCAATGACCAATGGATGGAGTGCGGGTGCAAAGGCCTCTCCAGCAGACCCTGAAAATGTTGCACCTGGATCTCCATGACAACCACCAACCTCTCCATGGAGAGGGCCAGATGGTCACATGACTCTCTGTGCTCCAGCATCTTCTGGGCAGTAAGGGTCATCCTAGTCTGATGCTCCTGGTCCTCCCTGTGCATGTGGACAAAGTCCCTGATTGCCCCAGGGTCCTCTCCT
Source organism: Chiloscyllium punctatum (assembly GCF_047496795.1). Classification (NCBI taxonomy): domain Eukaryota; kingdom Metazoa; phylum Chordata; class Chondrichthyes; order Orectolobiformes; family Hemiscylliidae; genus Chiloscyllium; species Chiloscyllium punctatum. Next base: position 13,809,590 of record NC_092743.1, read on the forward strand.
ACCTGAGGCTGAGCAGACGCCTGGTCTCTAGCAGCTCTCTCAATGCTCACGGCCTGGGGCATTACTTCCTCCAGCAGGTGTGGAGCTGGTACAGTGAGGAACTTCAGGTTGTGTCCTTTCTCAGTATAACCTCCTCCTCCAAGGTGTCAGGGTCTGAGCTGGTGGGGGATGAAAGGAGCAGCCTTGCTGATGCTCACTCTGAGGCTTCTGTGTCGTCATCCTCAGAAGGTGAGAAGCTGGCTTCATGGGGAGCTAGCTGTTCCACTGGGATGGTGATGGAGATACTGATGTAACGAGCAATGTAAAGGAAAGAGAGAGAAAAGACAATACAATGGCTCACTGTGGTGTGAAATAACTAGCACTGACGGGGGTGGGGGGGGGGGGGGGGATGTCACAGAGAGGTACAGTGCTATGGAGGCTGGTACTTACTTGATTGGCAGGTGTGGGATGGTATCTCCAAGAGCAGTCCCAGTCTTCATCTGCAGGGGTCTTCTTAAGGGAGGTGAGGACCTGAACGTCATGCCTCCTCCAATCATACAGACTCACTTTGCCCTATTGAGCAGGTAGTTGTCTCCTGGAATGAGAGAAAGGATAGAATTGAGTGAGTGGGATGGCACAGCTATTAAAGCTGGAGTAGGTGGGTGAAAGGTGGTTAAGAATCATGACCACGTTAGTAGGCAGCGTGAGGGGCATGCAGTGTGAACGAGAGATGGCAAATATAGTTGTGAGACTGTTAGGAGCATGACTGAGGACTGCTGATCAGCAAGGCAGATTACCCCACACAATGACTGCGACAACTGACAAGGCAAGCCAGCGATGGCGAGAGCTTGCAGCCAGCTGCTCAGAGAGCAAGAGGGCAACCCTGAGATGCAGCTGGGCCCAATCCATGAGCTGGGTCTCTGCCCCTGCATGTGAGATACCCTGCAATGCCAGTCTGCACTTCCTGAGCTGCCCACAAGTAGGGAAGTACCACAATGGGTCTTCAGAGGTGGTCAATGTCTATGGACAAGGGGAACATGCAGAACTACCTGTGGACCATGTCCTGAGACAAGGCCTTTTTCTAAGTAACACTGAAGCCTTTCGCCCATGCTGATTATGCTACCATTGCCCCATGAGACTACCTAGGGCAGATCATATCTATTCATGCTGAAGGCAAACATGCAGGTACAGCAGGTAATGAAGAAGGCAAATGGTACGTTGGCCTTCATGGCAAGAGGATTTGAGTACAGGAGCAGGGATAACTTGCTGCCCTTGTACAGGACCTGGGTGAGACCATGCCTGGAGTATTTGATCTCCTCATCTGAGGAAGGATGTTCTGGCTATGGACGGAGTGTGATAAAGGTCAACCAGACTGATTCCTGGATGAATGTAGGAAGCAGTTAGATCAGTTAGGACAACATTCACTGGAGTTTCGAAGATTGAAGGGGTATCTCATAGAAACCGATACAATTCAAATAGGACTAGGCAGGGTAAATGCAGGAAGGACGTTCCTGATGATCATGGAATACACAACTGAGGTCATACTCTGAGAACATAAGGTAAGCCATTTGGACTGAGATGAGGAAAAATGTCTTCATTCAGAGAATGCGGAGCCTGTGGAATTTCCTACCACAAAAAGACTTTGAAGCTAAAACATTGAATATTTGCATGAAGGAGTTTGATATCATTCTCAGAGATAAAGGGGTAAAGGTTATGGGGAGAAAGTGGGAACAGGGTTCTGAGGTGGAAGATCAGCTGTGATCACATTGATTGGCGGAATAGACTTGAAGGGCCAAATGATCTACCCCTGCTCAGATTTTCAATGTTCCTAAGTTTCACTAAACAGTATAACCTTGGGCAGTCAAGATGGCAACTTACCGTGTGATCTGACCCTGTAAGTGAATTGGTCACAGTTTGATGAGGTGAGGCCAGAGATGAATCATTAAAGCTGCTTAATTTTACAACTAGCTCGTAAGCATAAAGCATTGGTCAAAATCAATTTTTGCCTGAATCTAATTAACTTCAATTCCCTCTTCGTCAGTGAGAAAAATATAGCAAACTGATTTTTTGAACAGACCTTTTAATAACTGACCTGCTTGAAAGTTTATCTTGCCTTCTCTTGAAATCTGAACAGCGATCTCAGTTATCTCTCTTGCGAAAGAGTAGCCCAAATTGAGTTGGTCTTCATCTCAACAAACCCTGTGACTGAATCATCCTGAAAATGTTTTCTTATCTATTTTGTTATTTCTCAGCTGACCTGTCCATAGACAGAGTTCATGTTATCACCACCATATGGCGAATGGGTTGGAGGCTGGAATGGAAGGGTCTCACTACAGAATCCATGGCCTAAAGCTCCCTCTCCCCATATTATGTGTCTGACACCCACACTATCCTGCAGCTGGTTCTACACTCAGAGCATGAAGCAGTTGCCACACAGTAAGTCCACATATTCCATTTGCTTCTGAGTCTCTCTAAAAGCTTCCAATTCCAAGGCTTAGTTGCTGATTAACCACTTCAGCTCCAACTCTCAGGTTCCTTGCAGTTCCAAGTCTCAGGCTGTTTGTCATTTCAGGCTGGAGGCTCCTCAGGGCTCCAGGCCTCGGGCTCCTCAGGGCTCCAGGCCTCGGGCTCCTCAGAGCTACAGGCCTCACGGTCCTCAATGCTCTAGATGTCAAGCGCCTCATAGTTCAAAAGTAAATTCAAAATGACAATACTCTCTCACTTTATGTCAGATCTTTCTGGTCTCTGGCTCTTGCCCTATAAGATTATGTCATTATTAATGACAGAAACCCTGCAAATGGGCTGTAAATTGAGGAAGCATTACATTCAGACAGTGGACTGTATGAAATGATCTCATGAACCATATGTGACCTACAGGCCATAGGCTGGGCCTCCTTGTCTGAACATATTCCTACTAACTGCTATTGTCTTATCTGCTCAGTGGTTAGCACTGCTGCCTCACAACACCAGGGTCCCAGATTCAATTCCAGCCTCGGGTGACTATCTGTGTGGAGTTTGCACGTTCTCCCCGTGTCTGCGTGGGTTTCCTCTGGGTACTCTGGTTTCCTCCCACAGTCCAAAGATGTGCAGATCAGGTGAATTGGCCATGCTAAATTGCTCATAGTGTTAGGTCAATTAGTCAGAGGGAAATGGGTCTGGGTGGGCTACTCTTCGGAGGGTTGGTGTGGACTGGTTGGGCCAAAGGGACTGTTTCTGCACCGTAGGGAATCTAATCTAACCTAATCTTTCAATGTTCGCATGCAGTCCATGTTCAAAACTTTCTGATTCTACCAGAGCTATGATATTTTGCAGGCTTTGTTCTGATTCTGTAAGGTGCATTGTATTGTCAGCACTCCACAAATTGATCATGGCCTTACCTGCAGTTCCTACCGTTGGAAGTATATCTGGCTCTGTGAATATCTGTTCTGTGTACAGGTTAAATAATCTTTGAGGTCATACCCTGCTTTGTTAAATCCTCTGTTCATTTGAAACATGTCTCATTGTCCCTCTTCCAGCCTGATGCTCACTATTTAATCCCAACATTTGTATAAATCCCACATTTTAACTTTCAATATCACAATTCTGCAGCATATTTAACACATCTAGGAAACTAGGAGTAGTCATAGGACATTCAGCCCTTTGAGCCTACTCTACAACTCAGTGTGATTATGGCTGATCTTCTATTGCAATGCCATATCAATACTTTGTCTCCACACACTCTGATGCATTTATCATCTTTCCTGAATATATTCAGTGACTCTGATTCCACAATTTTTTGTGGTAGAGAATTCGACAGGTTGATTACCCTGTGAGTGAATAAATTTTTCCCCATCTCAATCCAGAATGGTTTAGCTTGCATCCTGAGGCTATGACTCCTGGCTCTGGACTCCCCAGCCAGGGAAAACATCTTCCCTACAGGGAAGATGTGACAGAGTGCAGTTTCCGATCTCAAACTTCAGGACCTTGAAATGTTTTTTGGATAATCCGAAATTCAGATAATTGAGGTTCGGATAACCGAGGTTGCTCTGTACTGGACGATGAAGGGTATCCTTTCGGTTGCGTCCCATAAACTACGCCATGTTCTTCACAGCCTGCAAAACATTATTGATGAGGATGAGCACCTCGTCAAGATCTTCCCTACGCCTCCACTTCTCACATTTAAACAACCATCAAACCTTAAACAGACCAATGTTTGCAGCAAACTGCCCAGCCCAGCCTTCAGGACAACATGGACCACAACACCATACAACCCTGTCATGGCAACCACAGCAAGGCATGTCAGAGTGTCGACATGGATACCACCATCACGCGTGGGGCCACCACTCACCACATATACGGCAGGTACTCATGTGACTCAGCCAACGTTGTTTATCTCACATGCTGCAGGCAAGGATGCCCCAAGGCATGGTACATTGGCAAGACCAAGCAGACACTACAACAACAGACGAATGGACACCGCTCAACAATTGCCAGACAGGGGTGCTCCTTTCCAGTTAGGGAACACTTTGGCAGTCAGGGACATTTGGTCTTGGGTGACTGCCCTCCAAGGCAGACTTTCGGATATGCAACAACACAGAGTGGCCGAGCAGAAGCTGATAGCCAAGTTCAGCCCATGGGGATGGCCTCAACTGGGACCTTGGGTTCATGTCACGCTACAGATGACCCCACTGCACTACATACACACACACACACACACACACACACACACACAGCATTTTCATCACCCTAGGACGACCCTGTGAGACGAAAGTGGGTACTGCAGATGCTGGAGATTAGATTCAAGATTAAAGTAGTGCTGGAAAAGCACAGCAGGTCAGGCAGCATCTGAGGAGCAGGAAAATTGATGTTTCAGGCAAAAGCCCTTCAAGATTCCTCATTCCTGATTTTCCTATACTCTATGACAACCCTGCCATCCCTGGTAACTTGCAGGTGAACCTTGTAGGTCTCCCTGTGTAACTGCTTATGCACTTAATTCCTCTTGCAATGAAGACCAATATATGATTTGCCTTCCAAATTGTTTCCTACATCTGCCTATCCACTTTAATGACAACCACAATTGAAAACTTGTCATTGTCTGTGAAGCATATACAAATGTTCTTTACTTTCAGATATTTATCAATGATTATTTTATTTACTAATTTGCTTTCTTCTCTCTAAATCTAAATCAGGATGGTATTCCTTCAATTTTTGCTTCAAATGTGTCATTATTTATTACAATTTCATTTTCGAGATTTCTTTAAGGAGACAACACAATAAAGTTTGTGTTATAAACTGATTCCATTCCATTGCATTAAGTTTCTTATGGATCTAAATCAATATGTAATGTCTCAAATTTTCTTTTGCATCTATTTGATCACAAAATTCAGTTATCACTTCTAATTCTAGTTCTTCAAAGGCTTTTAGATGCTCTGAAGTTAGTTTCTCTCTGCCTGGAGTTTTCCCTGTACTCACCAATTTCAAAGCACTTTTTTGACCATGAGACCATAAACATCAGAGGAAAAGTGGGCCATTCAGCCCATTGAGTCTGCTTTACCATTTAATGAGATCGTGGTTGATCTGATAATCCTCAACTCCATTTTCCCTCCTATTCCCATAAATCTCGGTTCCCTTTCAGATTAAAAATCTGTCTATCTCAGCCTTGAATATACTTAATGACCCAGTCTCAACAGCCCTGTGGGGTAAAGAATTCCATTAGCTCTTATATATTTGATCCACCATTTGCCTCTACATTTTAAGGTTTCCAACAACTTGGATCACCCACAATTTATTTGCATACTCTGTCCATTTCTCTTTGGCGATTGGAGCCTTTTTGAACAGTGCCCAGCTGGGTTTGTTTTTCATGTGTCCATTCTGTTATAACGCCTTTCATTTGATCTCTCAAAGATTTCACTTTCTGACACAAAGTTCCCAGGTTATGAATTAATTCTGGCCTCCATTATTTCCTCATGCATCTCATTATACCGTTCCTCTTGGGCCTACTGACAAGCAGACCCTAACTTTTTACAATTTCATCATATTCAGAGCTGCTTCTTTCATTCACCTTTCCAACACTGAGTGTTATACACTCGTATCTCATTATCTTTTCCATTCTATGCAATTTCCATTGCAATGTCTCTGAATTTAACTGAGGATCAAATAACATTCTTTCTTTTGTGATCAATCATGTAACCCTGAATTGATACCCAGTGTTCAGGATCACTTAAGCTTTTTATGTCATGTCTTATGTTTTAATATTTCTCTTCTTTGTTATTTAAACATAAGAGCAATACTTCATAGAATCCCTCCAGTGTGGAAGTAGGCCATTCAGCCCATCGAGTCCACAACTATCCTCTAAAGAGTTTCCCACCCAGACCCACTCCCATAACCCTGCATTTGCCACAGCCAATCCATCTAACCTGCACATCTTTGGACTGTGGCAGGAAACCCATTCAGACATGGGAAGAATGTGCAATCTCCACATAGAGAGTTGCCCAAGGATGAAATCAAACCTGGGTTCCTGGCACTGTGAGGCAGCAGTACTAACCACTGAGCCAGTGTGCCACTTCTAAGGACTATAGGTGCTAGTCTGTTACATCCATTATAATTATTTTAATTAATAGCATTTTTAAAAAAAATCATTTTGTTTTTACTTACTTTGTCCAGAAATCAACTTCCTTCCTTCTTATATATCTATTCATTCCAGGGATGTGAGTCCAAGAAGCAGACATATCGACAGTAGGACTTTCAGCGAAAGAATGGTATCAGTAGTTAAACAAAAGCAAACTACTGTGAATGTTAAAATATAAAATAAAAATCAACATTTTGAATCTAGCATGACTCCTTTGGCATAAGAATCATATTTAACTTGAAATTTTAGCTCCATTTCTCTATCTACAGATGCTGCCAGACTTGCTAAATTTGAATCAACAGTTAACCCTTTCCTGACTGAACACTCACTTGCCAATGTAATGTTTCAAATACACCTAAATTCTAACTAATTTGCTGCATTGGCTTTCTATATTCCTTTGCTTCCTTCACATGGATCTGATTAGAGACTAAAAGGCTATGTACACATGGAGGCAGAGTACGTGGCTGAAGTTTTAAACAAATATTTGACAGACAAATATCCAACCAAATGTCGAAGAAGGAATAAACCTACTCAGGTTATGGTGAAAAGGGATGAATATCTAGAATGGTTTAAAATTGATAAGAGGTAATGGAATACTGTCTGCGTTAGCAGCAGAAGCCAAGGAGTGGCCTTATAGAGATTTTCAAAATTGTGGGGGACATGGTTAGAGTGAATAACCAAGGCCTTTTTTCCCAGAGGTAGGGAAATCTAGAGGGCAAAGGTTGAAGGTGAGAGGGGAGAGATTTAAAAGAGACTTAAGGGGCAACTTTTTCCACACAGAGGGTGGTATGTGTATGGAATGAGCTGCCAGAGGAAGTGTTGGAGGCTGGTACAATTACAACATGTAAAAGGCATCTGGATGAACGCATGAATAGGAAGGGTTTGGAGGGATATAGGCCAAGTGCTGGGATTCATTTAGGATGGGATTTTGTCAGCATGGATGAGTTGGACCAAAGCATCTGTTTCCATGCTGTACATCTCAATGACTCTATAAACATGCCCTAGAATACTGAGGCGAGTGAGAATGGAAATTGCAGAGGCTTTGGCAATGAGCTTTCAATCTTTATTAAACCCAGGGGTAATACTGAATTGAAAATGGTATGCTCTCATTCAAACAAGGGTGTGATGATAATCTCAGCAATTAGAGACTGGTGGTGAGGAAACTTCTACATAACTTGAGACAAAGTTAACAATAAGATGGACAAGTGCTGGTTAATTATGAACAGCTAGTGTGTTGGGATCCTTCTCTTGCCTTATATATGAATGAGCTCATTTCCCTGGAGCGTCGGAGGCTGAGGGTTGACCTTATAGAAGTTCATATAATTATAAGGGGCATAGATAGGGTGAACAGTTCTTTTCCCAGGATAAGGGAGTCCAAAACTAGAGGACATAGGTTTAGCATGAGAAGGGAAAGGAGTAACTTTTTCTCACAGGGGGTAATGCGTGTATGGAATGAGCTGCCAGAGGAAGTGATGGAGGCTGGTACAATTGCAACATTTAAAAGGCTTCTGGATTGGTATATGAATAGGAAGGGTTTGGAGGGATATGGGCCAGGTGCTATCATAGACGAGTTTAGAATATCTGGTCAGCATGGATAAGTTGGACCGAAAGGCCTGCTTCCATGCTGTACATCTCTATGATTCTATGACTCTATCTTGACCCTGGTGTACAGGATACAATTTCAAAATTTGTCGATGATATAAAACCTGGAAACACTGTGAGGACGACAGTATTGACCTTCAATAGGATATAGATAAGTTGGTGGAGTGAATAGATAAAGTTAAATGTGGAGACATAAAAGATGATACATTTTGATTGAAAGAAAATGTAAGACAAGATAAACTAAAGGCTACAACACTAAAGAAAGTAAAGGACCAGAGACAGTTGGGTTTATATGAGGACAAGTCAGCAATGGCAGTAGGATGGGTTAAGAGAATAGATCATAAAGCTTTATAAAAAGAGACATAGAGCAAGGGCAAGGAGCTTGTGTTGAAATCCTATAAGAGACTTGTTAGACCTCTACTTCACTATTGTGTCTAGTTCTGGTGTCATGCTATAGAAAGGATGTGAACACATTGGAGAAGTACAGGAGAGATTTACGGCAAGGGTTCCAAGGATGAGGAATTCAGTGATGAAGGTAGACTGGAGAAACCGGGTCTGTTCTCCTTGGGAAAGAAAAGACTAGGAGGAAACATAATTGAAGTATTCAATTTAAGGGCGGCACGGTGACTCAGTGGCACGGTGGCACTGCTGCCTCACAGCAACCGGGACCCCGGGTTCAATTCCCACCTCGGGCAGCTGTCTGTGTGGAGTTTGCACGTTCTCCCCGTATCTGCATGGGTTTCCTCCAGGTGCTCCGGTTTCCTCCCACAGTCCAAAGATGTACAGGTTAGGTGAATTGACCATGCTAAATTGCCCATAGGGTTAGATGCAGGGGTAAATGTAAGGGAATAGGTCTGGGTGGGTTGCTGTTCAGAGTGTCAGTGTGGACTTGTTGGGCTGAAGGGCCTGTTTCCACACTGTAGGGAATCTGAGAAATCATACTAGGTTGGATCAGAGTGAAATAGGGAGAAGCTGCTCCCACTCATGACAGAATCAGGAACAAAATGGAACAAGCTCAAAGTAAAGAAGCAAATGCGATGTGAAGAATAATGTGTTCATGCAGTGAATGTAAATGCACTGCCCAAAAGAGTGATGAAGACAAGTTTAACTGAGGCTTTCGAAGGAGAATTAGACATTTACCTGAAAAAGACGAATGTGCGGGGTTACAGGGAGAAGGCAGGAAAGACATGGCACGATGCTGTTTTGGAGGGCCAGCCCAGACACGATGAGCTGAATGGCCTCTGTTTGCGCTGTGCAGTTCTGTGTGTGAAATAGCAGTCTTTAAGATGATGGAAGGTTTAGTTAGGGCAGCTGTGATAAAATAGTTCCACTTGTGGGGAAGAGTAAAGCTAAAAGATCATAAAACATTTAAAAAATCACTAAAAGAAAGTCACTAACAGAATAACAGGGAATTCCCAAGAAACTTATATACCTCGAGAGAATGGCACACCAACAGTACCTGAGGTACTTTGATGAAGGGAAGGTTCTATAAACACTGGGGAAAGAAGGAACATGTGCTGATAGTTTTAGAGAAGGGGGAGGAGATGCATATAAAGACTAGCATAGACTAATAGGGCTGAATGGCCTGATCCTGTGTTGTAGACTCAATACAATTCATTCTCATCCAATTGCTGTATTGTTAAATTAATCTGACCCTTTAAAGTTTTCCCCATTTCAAACATTTATTTCTTCAATATATACTGAAGCAGGAGTTAATTGATCCAATATTTTGTTGAATCAGCCACAGTATTTACTGTGCTCGATAAAAGTCTTGATGTAATGTCTTAAATCAAGTTGATTTGAAGAAGTTATTTCTTTAAGCCAGGTTTATCTAATGACTTGCTCGAGATTTCCCATATGTTGTTCAAGGCACTTTTTTTTAAAAACAAGCTCAAACATTTATTCCTGTCCACACCCAGCGGATAAATGTCCCGCTTGGGTCCCAGTTATCACTCCTGCTATATCTGTCCTCCTCCTCTCCTCTACCTCTCATGCCTCATCCTCACGGCACCCGATTTCTCCTCACTCATATGTTCTTATGATTTAGGGGAGACAATGGCCTGGTGATATTATCAATAGACTATTAATCTAGAGAGGAGAAAGTGAGGACTGCAGATGCTGGAGATCAGAGCTGAAAATGTGTTGCTGGAAAAGCACAGCAGGTCAGGCAACATCCAAGGAACAGGAGAATCGACGTTTCAGGCATGAGCCCTTCTTCAGGAATGAGGAAAGTGTGTCCAGCAGGCTAAGATAAAAGGTAGGGAGGAGGGACTTGGGGGAGGGGTGTTGGAAATGCGATAGGTGGAAGGAGGTCAAGGTGAGGGTGATAGGCCGGAATGGGGTGGGGGCGGAGAGGTCAGGAAGAAGATTGCAGGTTAGGAAGGCGGTGCTGAGTTCAAGGGATTTGACTGAGACAAGGTGGGGGGAGGGAAAATGAGGAAACTGGAGAAATCTGAGTTCATCCCTTGTGGTTGGAGGGTTCCTAGGCGGAAGATGAGGCGCTCTTCCTCCAACCGTCATGTTAGGTCAGTGAATAATCAGTGTTCAGTTACATAAAATACATCACTTTATAAAATTAGGATAAAATTATGGCAAGTATTATACCTGTGCTCTCATTAATACTTTATCAGTGTCCTCTGACTCCATTTAAACCTTCCCATTGATATTTCTGTGTCTGCTTTCGCTGAATAAATGGTGACACAACTTTATTTAGCTCGCCTTTGCACCTCAAATGTTTTCCCTTCTGTAACTCATCGTTCTCACTGATGTGCTTATGGTTCTTTCATTATATTTGCCACTTTATGATTCAAATGGCAAGTTATTTCTACCCTCTCTGCTACTTTGGCATCACACATTACATTTCCAAAGCTAAACAGCCTATAGTTTACTGCCAGTGCATCACTGAAAGGTTTACTCACCTAAGCACAGTTTCAGGCCATCCTCTCATTAAAGGAAACAGCAGAGAAGAAGACTCTTTGGGCCACCATATCAGTGTTGATTCATTGCTAAAATATCCAATTATTTCTGAGCTGCAGACTACACTAACTTGTTACCAGCTTGTTCTACTTTATGTTTAGTCACATCACAGGTGGACCACTCCCCATCGTCATTCTTCAAGAAATTTATTCACTCTAAAATAAACATTTTGAACAGATTTATTGTTAATCAGTTTTATTTTTAAATCAAAATATTGCTCCAGCTTGGAATCAGAATCCCACAATGTGGAAGCAGGGCATTCAGTCTATCAAGTCCGCACCTATCCTCTGACGAGCACCCTACCCAGACCCAGCCCCCTACCCCATCCCTATGACCTTGCATTTCCGATGGCTACTCCACCAAGCCTGCACATCCCTGCACACCATGGGCAAGTTAGCATGGCCAATCCACTTCACCTGCAAGGAAACCAGAACACCTGAAGGAAACCCGTGCAGAGACGGGGAGAATGTCCGAACTCCACACAGACAGTCACCCCGAGGTGGAATCGAACCCAGGTCCCTAGCATTGTGAGGCAGCAGTGCTAACCACTATGTCACTTTGCCACCCTCAAAGGTTGTGCAAAGGATTCAGGAGCAAGAGCCAAATGTAAATGCAAGGAAAGGACTTGCATTTCTGCAACATCTTTCACAACCTTGGAATGTCCCTAAGTACTTTTCCAGTCAATGGAGTAGACTGAAGTGCAGTCTCTGTCATCATGTGGTGGTAAGTGGGAGCCAATGTACACACTGCAACTTCACAATGACCAGCTCAGCTTCTTGAAATCTGATAACACTGTAACCATTCTTCAAGCACTGAATGGGCATGTCAGCCTCCAATATGGCAGGCAGAAATGACTAATTATTATGTCAATCCCCCACAACATCACCCAACTGTCTCTCAGTTCATCTGCTGTTCAATCCTCGTTCATGCCTATCTGGACTTTAGACTTAAAAATTTCAACACTCGCCTGGCTGATCTCTCACGTTCTTCCATCTCTGAAATTGGAGTCATAGAGATGTACAACACAGAAACAGACCCTTTGGTCTAACTCGTCCATGCTGACCAGATATCCCAACCCAATCTAGCCCCATTTGCCAGCACCTGGTCCATATTCCTCCAAACCCTTCCTATTCCTATACCCATCCAGATGCCTTTTAAATGTTGCAATTGTACTAGCCTCCACCACACCCTCTGGCAGCTCATTCCATACATGCACCACCCTCTGTGTGAAAATGTTGCCCCCTAGATCTCTTTCATATCTTTCCCCTCTCACCCTAAACCTATGCCCTCTAGTTCTGGACTCCCCGACCCAGGGAAGAGACTTTGTCTATTTATCCTATCCATGCCCCTCATGATTTTGTAAACCTCTGTAATGTCCGCCCTCAGCCTCCGATGCTCCAGGGAAAACAGCCCCAGCCTGTTCAGCCTCTCCCTATAGTTCAAATACTCCACCCCGGCAACATCCTTGTAAATCTTTTCTGAACCCTTTCAAGTTTCACAACATCCTTCTGATAGGGAGAAGAACAGAATTGCACGCAATATTCCAAAAGTAGCCTGACTAACGTTCTGTACAGCTGCAGCATGACCTCTCAACTCCTGTACTCAATAATCTAACCAATAAAGGAAAGAATACCAAACGCCTTCTTCACTATCCTATCTACCTGCGACTCCACTTTCAAGGAGCGATGAACCTGCACTCCAAGGTCTTTTTGTTCAGCAACATACCCAAGGAGCTTACCATTAAGTGTATAAATCCTGCTAAGATTTGGTTTCCCAAAATGCAGCACCTCGCATTTATCTAAATTAAATTCCATCTGCCACTGCTCAGCAAATTGAGGCCATCCATAACCAAGCTGTATTTGACTGACATTACAACAGGTCATGCTTGAAATAACTCCACAGAGATCAGTATCCCGTCATCGAGTTACCCTTTATTTACACATAAATGTTCACCTTTCCAGTCAAGGCAAAGTTGAAGGTGGGTGGACGTAGTGCCAATCAAACAACTGCTTTATTGTCCTTGATGGTGTCGAGTTTCTTGAATGTTGTTGGAGTTGTACCCATACAAACAAAGAGTTGGGGTGGAGGGGGTTTGGAATTCCATAAATGGTGGACACACTTTGGAGCGACAGGAGGTGAGTAACTCGTTGCAGTATTCCTAACCTTTGACCTATTCTTATGCCATTGTATTTATACAGCTCGCCCAGTTCAGTTTCTAGTCAACAGCAAAACAAGATGCTGACAGCAGGGGATTCAGCATAATAGCCTCCTTCTGTTTTGTATAATTCAATGAAAATAATAATATCAAAATAATAGTTGAAAACTCAAAGAAAACAAACTTTCAAGTGTTTTTCTCATTATTGTCCTTCCTCATTGTTTAATCCAGTTTTGATTTGCTACCTGACAGTTGTTCCTTGTGAAAATATGAACTACCTCACCCACTCACTGTCCGTTTCCAAACATTATCTTTTTGTCCTGGATATTTCATTCAATATTACATTAAAAGGAACAAAATGAAAGAATGTTATATAAAGTAGACAAGCTCTGCATTCTTAAGAGATGAAGGAGTTTGTGTTTAACTGCTCATACACAGAGTTTTCATACAGCTTCCCCTGGCTGAGGCTAGTCTGCATGGAAAAGATGGACAAAAGACAGAATTTGCATTTATGTAGCACCTCGCACAACCTGGGGGGACTTAATGTGCTGTCCAATCAATGAATACTCTTGAAATGTCACCTGAAGAGGAACTTTGTCTCTCAGAAGGTATTGAATCTATGGAATTCTTTACCACAGTGGGCCCTCAGGGCTGGGTCATTAAGTATATTCAAGGCTGAGATAGGGTTTTTGATCAATAAGGGAACCAGGATTATGGGGAGAAAGCAGGAAGTTGGAGTTGAGGATTGTCAGACTAGCAATGACCTAATTGAGCAGACTCTCTCTGAGTCTGTGGAAGCCATACCAGTTTGTACCAGTACGTACGGACACACCCTGAGAGTGGAATAAAGTCAGCCTCATCTGCAAGGGACTGCCAATGGCTGATGATGATGAACACACTCATTGAGCTGAATGGCTTACTTCCTGCTCCTCTATTTTATAGTTTATGGCCAATGTAGGAAATGTCACTGTCAACTTCCACATGTCCAGAAAGTGCAAATGTACCTCCACTGACCTCCCCTCTACCCTTGCACACACCTTCAACTCAACATGTCTCCTTTCCTCATTCTCATGGTTACAAGGAAAACGAAACTGGGAACAAAATATTTGGAGGTGTTTGAATTTTTGAGAGACAGGCATAAAGCAAAGGATGATGGAATAGCAATGTTAGTATGCGATGATTGATTTGAAAGATTCATTATTGTCACATGTACAGTGAAAAGCATTGCTTTACATGCTAACCAGACAAATCACACCTCACATAAGTGAATCAGGGTAATAGAACAGAAACAGAGAGAACACCAAAGACTCACGAACATTTGTGAGAAAACAAATCACCTCATCTCTGTTTTAAATGGGTGACTCCCTATTGTGAAACAGTGATCCCCAATTCTAGGTTCTCCCATAATAGGGAGCATCCTCTCAACATCTACCCTGTCAACCTTCATTAGGACTTTATATGGTTCAATCAAATCATTTTCTTCCAAACTCCAAAGTCCAATCTTTCCACATGAGATAACATTCCCATTCCAGATATTAGCCGAGTAAACCGTCTCTCAACTGCTGCCAACACATTTGAATCAATCCATAAATACAGTGACTAGTATTGTATGCAGTACTCCAGGTGTGATCTCACCAGTGTCCCTTATCACTGAGGTATAACCTGTCCACTTCAGTATTCAATTCTACTTTCCATAAATTATAACATCTCATTAGATTTCTTTAGTATTTGCTGTACCTGCATACTAACCTTTCATGATTCATGCATTAGGACACTCAGATCCCTCTGCACCTCAATACTCTGCGATCTTCCACCATTTAGATAATATGCTTTTTTTAAACTCTTTCTGCTGCATGATGCTCAATTTGTCGCATACTTATTCATTCATTTAACCTCTCTATATCTTTTCTGTAGCCTCCCTATGTCCTCTTTACAACTTTGTGTCATCAGTAAATTTGGCAGCTATAACCTAAATCTCTTTATCCAAGTGATTTTTGTGAACTATAAATGGTCGAGGGACCAGCATCAATTCCCATGCAATACCATTCATTACATCTTGCCAACACAAAAAAGACCCCTTTGTGCCTGCTCTCTGCTTCCTGTTAACCAACCAATGTTCTATTCACGTATGCCAATATCCCCTACACCATGAGTTGTATTTTCTGTAATAAGCTTTGATGTGATATCTTATCAAATACCTTCTGTTAATCTAAGTACAGTACATCCACCAGCTCCCTTTTATACGTAGCACACATTAACACCTCAAAGAACTCCAAGAGACTGATCAAACATGATTTACCTTTCAAGAAACCATGTCGATTTTCTCGGATCCCATGACATTGTTGCCCAATCCACTTGCAATGAAAGTCATCTTGTCATTTAGTTTTCAAATGGCTTGTCACATCGGCGTGTTAACGTTCTGTGTAAACAAAAGAATTTTAGGTTGGTCTGCAGGTACAACAAGTACTTAGGAAGGCAAATGGAATTTTGACCTTAATTGTTGAAGAGATTGAGCTTAAAAACAGAGAAGTTATGTTGCAACTGTAGAGTGCTTGTGAGGCCATACTTGGAGTACTGCATGCAGTTTTGGTCTCCTTACTTGAGAAAGGATGTACTGGCACTAGAGGGGGTGCAGAGGAGGTTCACCAGGTTGATTCTGGAGTTGCAGGATTTGGCTTATGAAGAGAGACTGAGTAGACTGAGTAGACTGAGATTTTCTCATTGGAATTCAGAAGAATGAAGGGGGAGCTTAGAGAAACATATAAAGTGATGAAGGGAAAAGATAAGATCGAAGTAGAGAGGATGTTTCCACTGGTATGTGAAACTAGGACAAGAGGACATAGCCTCATAATTAGAGGGAGAAGATTTAGGACTGAATTGAGAAGGAACTTCTTCACCCAGAGGGTTGTGAATCTATGGAATTCCTTGCCTAGTGAAGTAGTTGACACTGTTTCAGTAAACATATTTAAAGCCAAGATAGATTTTTTTGAACAATAAAGGAGTTAAGGGATACGGTGAGAGGATGGGTAATGGAGCTGAGTCCACAAGAGGCTCAGCCATGATCTTATTGAATGGCGGAGCAAGCTCAAAGGACCAGATGGCCTACTCCTGCTCTTAGTTCTTATGTTCTTATGAATGCTGATATCAAGCTTCTTCATACTGGACATTGCCTCACCAGTGTTTCTCTCCTTTAGTGTAAGTGATAATCTAAATCCACAAAGCAAAGGTTGTAACTTTGATGCGCCACCTACGTTTTGAACAGCGCGTCTGAAATTTCTTCAGCTCTACAAACCGAGATAATATAATCATCCGAAGAAGCTCTTTGGGTGAGTAAATCAAGCAGCAAGAGACAATGGCCTGGGACTGCATGGTGATTGCAGCACCTTTAGAAAATCAATGAAGAGTCACTGCAATAATAACAGGTTACTAGTCATCCTTTCACACAGCCATAATTTGACTGCATTTTCCTTTTCCACTCTTTGAGATGTGTTTTATTATTGGCATCTTCAATTTAACAATGATGGAGATGCTATTGAACTTTAACAGAGGCACAGGAATAGCCTCTTTTAATCATTTCAGCTTCTACTTATTTTCCGCTTCAAATCTCTTAGACAAATCCAGTATCCATGGAATTAATCTTTGAGCTGACACCATCATGGGTCAAACAATAGTGAAATTGCTTAATTACAGAGTGGCCTATTGTTAATATTCCTTCCAGCTGCAACCAGTAAAATGAGTCTCTTCACCTCAGTTTGACGATTCAGCTAATGGATCTCCTGAAATATGTTTGAATGTCAATTTGTCACTAACTGCTGTACTTAAATATTCCATATATATATGTATATACATACACACGCCCTGCATGATGCCGTGAATTCAGGTTAGACTGCAATTCACATTAGCTGGGAAGAGATTATTTCCCTGCCTTCCACCTTGTATAAAGACGTTTGGGAATGCACTGTCATGTTTTCTTATTTTTAAAAAAGAGAAATGGAAAAGAATACAATCAGACAGTTGAATAGAATAATTGAATAGAATCTTCTCCTTGTTCATTCACTGGATTGTCGGTATCCCTGGGAAGCCTGGAGTCTGTTGTCCATCCTGCATTACCCTTCAACTAAGTGACTTGCTTGTGCTATTTCAGAGGGCAGTTAATAATCAACCAAATTGCCATGGATCTAGAGACATATATAGACCAGACCGGGTAAGGACGGCAAATTTTCTTCCTCAAATTACGATTTTTTTTAATTGCAACGATCAATGATGGTTTTATCTTCTCTGTTACGTAAGGGATCTAGAACCTTGGGCCAACATTGCAATGATGTCACAGAGCTGTTCTCCACTGGGCATAAATAGCACAGTGTGGGTGAAGTTGTTTAAGGTCAAGATTAGAGTGGTGCTGGAAAAGCACAGCAGGCCAGGCAGAATCCGAGGAACAGGAAAATCGATGTTTCAGGCAGGAACTCTTCATCAGGAATGAGAATGAGCATCCTCATTCCTGATGAAGGGTTTTGGCCTGAAAAGTCGATTTTCCTGCTCCTGGGATGTTGCCTGACCTGCTGTGCTTTTCCAGCACCATTCTATTCTTGACTCTAATCTACAGCATCTGCAGCACCCACTTTCACCGTGAAGTTGTTTAAGTCAAGAGAGACAAAATAGTTTCAACAGTATAAAAAGATTAGAAATTTGTGCATCTCAGGTTACAATGTATTGTTGCGTCCAGTATTAATGCACCGCAAAAGGAGTTCTAAAGAGCCCTAGGTCTGAAGATAGTCCTTCACCTTACCTTCTCCTTAACCAGTCCCTTTTTTAAGCCCCTTAGGTGTGGACATAAAACAGCACAACATTAGGTGTAGAAGAATAAATTGGCAGAGAGATTACACAGAGATGTTAATGTTACAGAGTCGTCGTAATGGGAGATTTAAATTACCCAAACATAGACCGAGATACTGCTGGTGTTGTTTATTCACCGGCACTCGCTCAATAATGTGCATGATTGTCCACCTAGAAAATTCCATGTCACTGGTCATGGAATCTGTGATCTAATTGTGGCTACTGAGCCCAATGCTAGAGCCACGTCTCTAACTCCAGGTGTTTCTGGGAGGAAGATTTGGTCCTTGGTCTGAAGATCATGGGCAATCCTTTCCCAGGTTCCTTTTCAATACTTCCTATTCGTGACAGATATTCTCAAAGAATTGTCTCCCTTTATACAGGAGCTTCCTCCAAGTCAGCTTCTCCCATGCATTGACATCCATGCTGCATTTTTTGAGGAAAGTCTTCAAGAAGACCGGATGTGAATGGAACAGTGAGGGGCAAGTGTTTCTGAATTGCATGCAGGAGAGCTTCAGATCAAACAAAAAAAGATGCATTGTTGGACCCGGCTCTTGGAAGTAAGGTGTACCAAGTGGATCAAATGTCAATGCAGGAACATTTAGTGATCATTGTGCCGTAACGTTTAGGATGGTGGTGGTGAATGATATTCAACAATAAAGAGTAAGCAAAATCAATTGGAGGACAACAGACTTGAGTGACACAAGAACAGAGCTGAGTAGGTTTGACTGGAGTGATAGTGACAGAACATTGTGCTACCTTCAAAGAGCGAATAATTTGGGTATAATCAAGGTATACAGATATACCCTCAAAGGAGAAAGGTAATGAGGTACAAATCCAGAGCTCTCTGGATGACGAAAGAGATAGAAATTAAGGGAAAGAGGGAAAAGTGTGCTTATGGCAGGGGAGTCACTTACAAAATAAAATTGAGAACCAGGAAGAATACCAAAGGTTTGGGGGAATGTGAAGCAAAGAGGAATTATAAGCAATTATTGACAGCCAATATAAAGTGATTTTGTATAAGACCATATAAACAATAAAGAGTGGTTGAAGGAAGAGTAGGCTAATGTGGGACCAAAAAGGAGATTTACACATTGAGTTGGGGGCATGACTGAAATGTTAAATTAATACTTTGAACCTGTCTTCACAAATGAGGAGGATGCTGGCCAGATCTGAGGGAGGAGGAAACTCTGTGTCATTCGGAAGGATCAAAATTAATAAGGAGGAAGTCTTTTGACTGTTGGGCACTGATGGTTGACAAGGCACCAGGACTGGATGAGGTGAGAGTAGAAATTGCAGAGCACCGGCTACAACTTTTCAGTTTTCCCCAGAGTAGGGGGAGGTGCAAGAAGACTGGTGAATTATGAATGTTATGACCTTGTTCAGGAAAGGTTGTAAGGATAATCCAGCAATTACATGGATAAAGGTGGGTTGATTAGGGATTCCAAAAGAGAAAATTGTGTTTAACTGACTTGCTGGAGTTTTGTGAAGAAGTAACAGAAAGGACAATGCTGTTGATGTGGTGCACATAGATTTTCCAAAGATGTTCGACACAGACCTGCGAAGCAAGTGAGATGAAAAATGTGTTGCTGGAAAAGTGCAGCAGGTCAGGCAGCATCCAGGGAGCAGGAGAATTGACGTTTCGGGCATAAGCCCTTCTTCAGGAAGCCCGAAACGTCGATTCTCCTGCTCCTTGGATGCTGCCTGACCTGCTGCGCTTTTCCAGCAACACATTTTTCAGCCCTGATCTCCAGCATCTGCAGTCTCCTGGAAGCAAGTGAGATGTCATGGTATACAGGCACAGCGGCAATGTTGGTACAGAATTGACTGAGTAGTGGAAAACAAAGAGTAATAGTCAATGGATCTTTTTTAGGCTGGGGGAATTTAGGTAGTGGAGATTCCTAGGATTTGGTGTTGGTGCACCTGCTTTTTCCGAATATATTATGACATAGATTATAGAGAATATATTATTTATCTAGATCTTGGTGTACAGGAGCCAATTTCAAAGGTAGCACAAAATTTGGAAGATTGTGAGGTGGTTTAAAGTGCATGAGTTAAAAACAACAAACAATAAGCATTGTTTCTTGGAGCTCAATTTTAACAGCGTTTATTATCTTCATAATTTGGGCAGGGAACTCAAGTTTTATTCAGTAATTAATAAGTTTTGTCAGTTTTAATTGTTTAAAGTAATGGCATTGGAGACAAAAAGGGAAAGAACACAAATCAGTTCATGTGTTGTTCATTTTGAGGGGGCCTTGACAGAAATCTTTGCATCCTCTTTGGCCACACGTCAGGTCTCAGATGATGGAGAGCAGCAGTGCTGTTCAAGAAGGGCAACAGGGGTAATCTAGGAAATCTTAGACCAATGAGACTCAAGTCAGTGGGAGGGAAATTATTAGAGAAGATTCTTAGGGACGCTGTATACTCACATTTGGAAAATAATGGAGTCAGCATGGCTTTGTGCAGGGGATGTCTTGTCTCATCAACTTGATTGATTTCTTTGAGGAAGTGACAAAGATAACTGATGATAGGAGGGCAGTGGATATCCCAGAATCATCATAGAATTCCTATAGCATGGAAACAGGCCATTTGGCCCAGCAAGTCCATACTGATCCTCCGAAGAGTAACCCAGCCAGACCCATTCCTCTAATCCATTACGCTACATTTACCCCCAATGAAAGCACCTTAACCGAAACATCGCTGAACACTACGGGCAACTTAGTGTGGCCAATCCACCTAACCTGCACACTTTTGCATATTGTCTACATGGACGTCACTAAGCATTTGATAAGGTCCCTCATGGTAGGCTGTTTAAATTACATGGGATTCACAGTGAGTTGGTAAGGTGGATACAAAATTGGCTTGGTCATAGAAGTTAAAGATTATTTGTGGAAGGGTGTTTTTCTGATCGGAGATCTGTGACCAGTGGTGTGCCGCAAGGATCAGTGCTGGGACTTCTGTTGCTTATCATATAGGTAAATGATTTGGATGAAATAGATGGCCTAATGATATGGAAGTTGGTGGGTTTGTGGATAGTGAGGAAGGTTGTCAAAGGATACAGCAGGATATAGATCAGTTGGAAAGTTGGGCAGAGAAATGAATAGGAAGGGTTTTGAGTGATCTGGGCCAAGTGCTAGCAAATGGGACTAGATTAGGTTAGGATGTCTTGTCGGCATGGACGAGTTGGACCGAAGGATCTGTTTTTGCGCTGTACATCTCTATGTCTCTATGACTCTAAATGGAAGATGGAGTTTAATCCGTACAAGTGTGAGGCAAATGTAAGAGGAACGTTTGTAGTAAATGGCATACGATCATTCGTATCAAGAGATCTTGGGGTGCAAGTCCATAGTTCACTGAGAATGGCAACACAAGTGAGTAAGGTGGTAAAAAAGGCATACGGCATGCTAACCTTCATCAGTCAAGCCCTTAAGTATAAAAGTTGGCAAGTTATGTTGCAAATGTATAGAACTTTAGTTAGACCACCTTGGAATATTGTGTACAAATCTAATTGTCACACTTTAGGCAGGATGTGGAGGCTTTGGAGAGAATGAAGAAGAGGTTTACCAGGATGTGGCCTGGATTAGAATGTATTAGCTGTAAGGAAAGGTTGAACAACCTTGGGTTGTTTTCACTAGAGCACTGGATGCTAGGAAGCAACCTCATAAAAAGTAAATAAAATTATGAGAGGCATGGATAGGGTGGATAGTCAGGGTCTTTGTCCCAGGATGGAAATGTTAAATACTAGGGGCATAGGTTTAAGGTAAGAGGGGAAACGTTTAAAGGAGATGTGCAAAGAAAGTTCATTAAACAGAGGGTAGTAGGTGACTTGAATTTACTGCCAGGGGAGGTGGTAGAAGCAAATACTATAGCAACATTTAAAAAGGATTTGGACAGATCCAAGGACACACAGGGATATGAACATTGTGCAAGCAGATGGGATTAGTTTAGAATTGCAGCATGGTTGATACACACATGGTGGGCTGAAGGGCCTGTTCCTGTGCTGTACTCTTCTATGTTCTGTGATTAAGGTGAGAAGGTACATCAGACGCAGGAGAAATTGGCACAAATGGCATCAGAGAAGCCATTTTTGATACAGTCAAAAAATCTCATTGATTGAAGTCACTTTAAGGAAGTTTCTAACTGGAGATCTTTGAGACTCCCTTCAGCCTTCTTGGAAAAGGATATGTCCTCGTTCATCTCTGTGAAAACAGTGAAGAGGAACTGAACTTGGAACATTGGAAAGCTCAAGAGTCTTCAGCTTCTGTGATATAACAATAGACAATAGGTGCAGGAGTAGGCCATTCTGCCCTTCTAGCCTACACCACCATTAAATATGATCATGGCTGATCATCCTTAATCAGTATCCTGTTCCTGCCTTATCTCCATAACCCTTGATTCCACTATCCTTGAGAGCTCTATCCAACTCTTTCTTAAATGAATCCAGAGACTGGGCCTCCACTGCCCTCTGGGGCAGAGCATTCCACACAGCCATCACTCTCTGGGTGAAGAAGTTTCTCCTCATCTCTCTCCTAAATGGCCTACCCTGTATTTTTAAGCTGTGTCCTCTGGTTCGGCACTCACCCATCAGCGGAAACATGTTTCCTGCTTCCAGAGTGTCCAATCCTTTAAGAATTTTATATGTCTCAATCAGATCCCCTCTCAGTCTTCTAAACTCAAGGGTATGCAAACCCAGTCACTCCAGTCTTTCAGCGTCAGGTAGGCCCGCCATTCCAGGAATTGACCTCGTGAACCTACGCTGCACTCCCTCAATAGCCAGAATGTCTTTCCTCAAATTTGGAGACCAGAACTGCACACAGTACTCCAGGTGTGGTCTCACCAGGGCCCTGAACAGCTGCAGAAGAACCTCTTTGCTTCTATACTCAATCCCTCTTGTTATGAAGGTCAGCATGCTATTAGCCTTCTTCACTACCTGCTGTACCTTCATTGGCTGGTGAACAAGAACTCCCAGATCTCTTTGTACTGTCTCTTTACCTAAATTGATTCCATTTAGGTAGTAATCTGCCTTCCTGTTCTTGCCACCAAAGTGGATAACCATACAGTTATCCACTTTAAACTGCATCTGCCATGCATCTGACCACTCACCTAATCTGTCCAGGTCACCCTGTAATCTCCTAACATCCTCCTCACATATCACCCTGCCACCCAGCTTAGTATCATCAGCAAATTTGCTAATGTTATTACTAATACCATCTTCTATATCATTAATATATATTGTAAAAAGCTGCGGTCCCAACACTGATCCCTGCGGTATCCCACTGGTCACCGCCTGCCATTCCAAAATGGAGCCATTTATTACTACTCTTTGTTTCCTGTCAGCCAACCAACTTTCAATCCAAGTTAGGACTTTGCCCCCAATTCCATCCGCCCTAATTTTGCTCACTAACCTCCTATGTGGGACTTTATCAAAAGCTTTCTGAAAGTCCAGGTACACTACATCTACTGGATCTCCCTCCCAATCTTCAGAGTTACATCCTCAAAACATTCCAGAAGATTAGTCAAGCATGATTTCCCCTTCGTAAATCCATGCTGACTCTGACCTATCCTGTTACTACTATCCAGATGTGTCGTAATTTCATCCTTTATAATAGACTCCAGCATCTTTCCCACCACTGAGGTCAGACTAACTGGTCTATAATTTCCTGCTTTCTCTCTCCCACCTTTCTTAAAAAGTGGTACAACATTAGCCACCCTCCAATCCGCAGGAACTGATCCCGAATCTATCGAACTCTGAAAAATAATCACCAACGCATCCACGATTTCTCGAGCCACCTCCTTCAGTACCCTGGGATATAGACCATCAGGCCCCGGGGACCTATCAGCCTTCAGACCTAACAGTCTCTCCAACACCAATTCCTGACAAATATAAATTCCCTTAAGTGCAGGTCCTTCAGCCACTGTTACCTCAGGGAGATTGCTTGTGTCTTCCCCAGTGAACACAGATCTGAAGTACCCATTTAATTCTTCTACCATTTCTTTGTTCCCTGTAATATATTCCCCTGTTTCTGTCTTCAAGGGCACAATTTTAGTCTTAACCATTATTTTCCCTTTCACATACCTAAAAAAGCTTTCACTATCCTCCTTTATATTTTTGGTCAGTTTACCTTTGTGCCTCATTTTTTCTCTGCGTATTTCTTTCTTAGTAATCCTCTGTTGTTCTTTAAAAGCTTCCCAGTCCTCCATTTTCCCACTTATCTTTGTTATGTTATACTTTTTCTCTTTTAACTTTAGGTTTCTTACCTTCCCTCGTCAGCCACGGCCACCCATGCCTCCTCCTAGGATCTTTCTTCCTTTTTGGAATGAACTGATCCTGCATCTTCTGCATTATACACAGAAATATTTGCCATTGTTCCTCCACTGTTATCCCTGCTAAGGTATTGCACCATTGAACTTTGGCCAGCTCCTCCTTCATAGCTCCATAGTTCCCTTTATTCAACTGAAATATTGTCACTTCCGATTGTACCCTCTCCCTCTCAAATTGCAGATTGAAGCTTATTGTATTATGGTCACTACTTCCCAATGGCTCCTTCACTTCGAGGTCCCTGATCAATTCTGGTTCGTTGCACAATACCAGATCCAGAATCGCCTTCTCCTTGGTAGGCTCCAGCACCAGCTGTTCAAAGAATCCATCTCGGAGGCACTTCACAAAGTCTCCTTCTTGAGGTCCAATACCATCTTGATTCTCCCAGTCTACCTGCATGTTGAAATCCCCCATAACAACTGTAGTAACATCTTTGCGACAGGCCAATTTCAGCTCCTGATTCAACTTACATCCGACATCCAGACTACTGATTGGGGTCCTGTAGATAACTCCCAAGAGGGTCTTTTTACCCTTAGAATTTCTCAGCTCTATCCATACTGACTCTACATCCCCTGATTCTAGGTCCCCCCATGCAAGGGACTGAATATCATCCCTTACCAACATGGCCACCCCACCCCCTCTGCCCGTCAGTCTGTCCTTACGATAGCACGTGTATAGCCTTGAATATTCATTTCCCAGGCCTGTCCACTTGAAGCCACGTCTCAGTTATCCCCACAATATCATATCTGCCAATTTTCAAAAGAGCCTCAAGCTCACCCATCTTATTTCTAATGCTTCGTGCATTCATATATAGTATTTTTAATTTGTTACTGCCCTCACCCTTCCCATCAACTCCTATTTCACTCAACCTTACGGCATGATCCCTTTTTGAGTTTTCTGCTTCATTGATACAGTTGTCTTTCTCGACTTCCCTTGTTCTAACTTTCCCTTCAATTTCCTTCTTAAACATCCAGTTTGTCCCCTCCCCCCTGCTACTTAGTTTAAATGTAGCTGTGTTGCAGCAGAAAACCTGCCTGCCAGAATGCTGGTCCCCAACCTATTAAGGTGCAAACCGTCTCTCTTGTAGAATTTATGCTTACCACAAAACATACCCCAGTGATCCAAGAATTTAAATCCTTGCTTCCTGCACCAGTTCCCCAGCCACATGTTCAAGTCCATTATCTCCCTGTTTCTGGCCTCTCCAGCCCGAGGAACCGGAAGCAAACTGGAAATAAACACCCTGAACGTCCTGCTTTTCAGCCTTCTTCCTAGTTCTCCAAAGTCCCGCTGTAGTATGTTCCTCCTCTTCTTCCCGACATCATTTGTGCCGACATGTACCACCACCTCTGGCTCTTCACCTTCATCTTTAACCCTGGCACCAAGAAGGCAACACACCATCCTTAAGCCCCGCCTGCTGCCACAAAAACTCCAGTCAGTTCCTCTCACTATGGAATCCCCTATTACCACGGCTCTGTGCGATGTCCAACTCTTCCGCTCTGCCTCCACGCCAACTTTTGATTGACAGACCTGGCCGCCTCACGGACTGGCAGTGTCATCTGTCTCTACTGTTTCCAAAAGATTCAACTTGTTCCTGACAGGTACTTCCCCCGGGGTCTCTTGCATCTGTCTCCTCTCTGCCTTCCTCACCGTCTGTTCTCTTCTGGTATGGTCGATGTAATAACCTCGCTGAAGGTCTTGTCCAGAAAGATCTCATTCTCTCGGATGAGCCTAAGGTCCTCGAGTTCCTTCATCAGCGCTGCAATATGCTCTGTCAGTAGCTGAACGTGCGCACACTTTTCACACTTATACAAGCCAGACACACCAGAGTCGTTGACCTCCCACATCAAGTATGTAGCGCACTGAACCAGCCGGGCAACAATCTTTACAGTGACAAATATTCAACAACAAATCATTACTCAAAATGAATGTAGCACAAGGAGATCAAAATCCTACAAATCATCATCTAAATCCAAGAAAACAGACCAGCCTCTGTTTTCTGGGGTTAATCCCAATTGCAGCTTGCGCAAAGCTTTGGTGGGAGATTAAGGATAGTGCAGAGCTGAACTTGTAGCCATTTTTAGTCTGGTAGAATGGCAGACAGTGGATGAGACTTAAGGTCAAGAAGTATGAAGTAATTTATTTTGGCAGGAGACTATGGAGAGGCCACATGAAATGAAGGGCTCAGTTCTGCACAGGGAGCAGAAACAAAATGACCTGGAGGAAACTGAGAGTAAAAAATTGAAGGCACCTGAAGAGCTTGAGAAAGTGGCTGAGAACAAAGAACAGAGAACTGAGAAACTGTACCACACAGGAACAGGCCCTTCGGCTCAGCAAGCCTGAGAGGGGAAAGATATAAAAAAGAGAGACCTAAGGGGAACTTTTCTCACACAGAGGGTGATGTGTGTATGAAATGGGCTGCCAGAGGAAGTGGTGAAGGGCTGGTACAATGGTAAATTTAAAAGGCATCTGGATGGGTATCTGAATAGGAAGAGTTTGGAGAGAAACAAGACTAACATAGGTAAATAAGGAAGGGCCACTAGGCCCAAAAGGTTCACTCTGATTTCTCTTCACAGATCTGCTGAGCTTTTCCAGCAATTTCTGATTTGAGTGTGAGTTGAGTTGAAGTTGGCGAAGTGATTTTTGCGACAAGGCCGAGTGAGTTTTATAACCATATCTTACCAAACTCGTAGTTTTATTCGCCACTTGAGCTGTTGCAGCAATAATCACATCGTATTTCTGAAGCTCCATATTAGCACGTACCATTTCCAGAGCGACTCGCCTCTCATCAGCAATCAAATACCAATTTGCTTCAGCTTAGGCCAAATATGACTTCAAAGTTTTCTAGCAATGCCATAGCTCTGTCCCGCATACCAGCCTCTGTTTTATGGGGTTAATGCCAATTGCAACTTTTCCATAGCTTTGGTGGGAGATTTGTCCATGTTGTTGGTGAATGGGGTGCACTTGGTATTTTCAACTTGGTGTTTTTTTTTCCAGGTCGTTTTCTGTGAAGAACACACAAGAGCTTGATGAGATGGGATTCAGAACGGAGGGATCAATGTCAAGCTGTAATTCCACGCTCAAAAACACAAGTGTACTCAATTTGGTCACAATAATGGCCATGTTTATCATTTCCAAAGCAGTTTGTGTGGAATTGGTAGCAGATAAATAGAGAGAAAAAGACAAATACGTGCAGTTAAATGTAATTATTGAACCAATTAGAACCCCATTAGGTTTATTATTATTTCATGCAGAAAGCAGAACTTGATGTGCCTTCCCTCAGCCCCAAACCAATTTTTCCGAGATGTCAGACTAATGTAAATTCAGTCTACATGGATTGAACCAAAACCTACTTTACAATGAGGTAAGACATTTCATTAAATTGCTTTCATTTTCTACCAGCTTTCCAAAAATTATGCTTGGCTATAAAGGGAACAAAGACTGGAAAGGTCTGTAAATTATCCAAATGCTGACAAAGACTTTGCTGCTGATATTTCAATACTCGGGGGTTTATAGTATGACTGCTTATTACATACAATCACTGTACATTTTATAGACAGAATAACTTCAGTATCTGAGTTCCAGTATGACCCAAAATGTGACCCAAAAGTGAGCAAATGCTGGTCTTTCCTTTTAAGTTAGGTTTCTGCAAAGGCCTGATTGATTTGAGATTTGCGCTGAGTGAGTAACTTCACATTGCTTTATGGGAGTCAAACCTGGATATCTTACACCATTGACAACACCTTCCAACCTACAGCCCCTACCACCTAGGTCAACAAGGGCAAAAGATACTTGGGGAGACCACCAGGCTCCCCCCACAAACCACACACCATCCTGACTTGGAACAATCCTGAGGGACCTGGAGCTAAGGGACAGCAGCAGTTCATAATGGCCGCTCACCACCACAATATCCAGGGCAATTAGGGATGGGCAATAAGTTCTATCCCAGCCACTGATGTCCACGTTCAATGAATGACTCAAAAAACACCTAAAAGGAAAATTTAAAGCGCCAATGTTCAGGGAGTTTCCTCAGTATTGTGTGGTAGGACAAACTCAATAAAGAAGTATTCTTTTTTTTGACAATATATTAATCGTCCTGGTGTTCATCAAGCAAAGAAGGTGGGCATTTGTTTCCTGCCTGGGAGCAGCAGGAGACAGAGCGGAGGTGACGTTGGAGACCAGAAGGGTGCCAAGAAGGTAAGGACTTTGTATATATTTGGGCAACAGCTAACCTGAGATACCACTCGTGTAGCATCTCCCTCCCACTCCACTCCCCCCCTCCTTTAACCAGAAGAAAAGGACTTTATTAGGTAAGGCTTTTTTTTCTTTTCTTTCGTATGTTTAAGTGCATTCTTTGGGTGTAGTTAGCTGATATAAAGTTAAGGCTTACAATGTCAGGGGACCTCAGACTCGTGGCATATGCCTGTTGCTGATGTCCCCGACTCTTACACTTGGAAGAAGTGTGCCCAGCTGCAGCTCTTGTTTGACCGCATGACGGCTCTGGAGCTGCGGATGGTCTCACTGTGGAGCATCCGCGATGCTGAGGAGGTCGTGGAAAGCACGTTTAGTGAATTGATCACACCGCAGGTTAGAATTGCTGAGAGAGACAGTGAATGGGTGACCAAAAGGCAGAGAAAGAGTAGGAAGGCAGTGCAGGTGTCCCCTACGGTCATCTCCCTCCAAAACAGGTATACCGTTTTGGATACTTTTGGGGGAGATGATTCACCAGGGGAGGGCATCGGTTGCCAGGATCATGGCACCGTGGCGGGCACTGCTGTTCAGAAGGGCGGGAAAAAGACTCGTAGGGCCATAGTCATAGGGGATTGTATTGTGGGGGGAGTAGATAGGCAGTTCTGTGGTCAAAAACAAGACTCCTGCATGGTATGTTGCCTCCCAGGTGTTCGGGTCAGGGATGTCACTGATCAGCTGCAGAGCATTCTGAAAGCGGAGGGTGAACAACCAGTTGTCGTGGTGCCTATATAAGTAAAAAAATGAGATGAGGTCCTGAAAGCAGAATTCAGGGAGGTAGGAGGAAAGAGGAGGACCTCAAAGGTAGTGATCTTGGGATTGCTACCAGTGCCACTTTCTAGCCAGGGTAGAAATGAAAGAATAGGCAGGATGAACTTGAGGGATGGTGCAGGAGGGAGGGGTTCAGATTTGTGGGACATTGGGACCAGTTCTGGGAAGGTGGGACTATTACAAATTGGATGGTCTACACCTGAACTAGACTGGAACTAATGTCCTTTGAGGAGTTTTTGCTACTGCTATTGGGGAGAGTTTAAACTAATGTGGTAGGGGACTGGGAACCAGGACAGAAGACTAGTAGACAGTGAGGTGGAAACGAGAAACTGTAAGAATCACAAAGTTCGCTTTACCAAGGGGAAGAGTAGGCATAGAGCAGAGGAACACAAAAGAACTAGCGGCCTGAAGTGCATATACTTTAATGCAGGGAGTATAGTGGGTAAGACAGATGAACTTAGGGCTTGGATTGGTGTCTGGGAGTATGACATTATTGCCATCACAGAGACTTGGTTGAAGGAAGGGCATGACGATTGGCAACTGAATGTTCCAGGATATAGACGCTTCAGACAGGACAGGGAGGGAAGTAAAAGGGGGGTGGAGTTGCATTGCTGGTCAGGGATGATATCACGGCTGAACTATGGAGGACTTGAGCAGTGAGGCACTGCGGGGAGAGCTGAGAAATAAGAAGGGTGCAGTCACACTGTTGGGGCTGTATTACAGGCCTCGGAACAGTGAGCATGAGGTAGAAGAGCAAATAAGTACACAGATTATGAATAGAAGTAGAGGCAACAGGGTGGTGGTAATGGGAGATTTTAATTTTCCCAACATTGACTGGGATAACTTAGTTTCAGAGATCTGGTTGGGGCAGAATTTGTAAGGAGCATCCAGAAAAGTTTTCTAGAGCAGTATGTCAATAGTCCAATGAGGGAAAGAGCCACATTGGACCTGGAATTGGAGAATGAGCCAGGCTAGGTGGTAGAAGTTGCAGTGGGGGATTTCTTTGGGAACAGTGACCACAATTCTGTAAGTTTTCGAATACTCGTAGACAAAGATGAGAGGGAAGAAGACTAAACTGGGCAAAGACCAATTATATCAAAATTCGGCAGGAGCTGGGAAATGTGGATTGGGAGCAGCAATTTGAAGGGAAGTCCACATTTGAGATGTGGGAGGCTTTCAAAGATAGGTTAAAGATAGTGCAGGATAGGCATGTCCCTTTGAAAACAAGGGATAGGCAAGATTCGTGAACCGTGGATGACAGGAGAAATTGTGCAATTAGCCTGGAGGAATATCGGGACAGAAGGACCAATCTTAAACAAGCAATCAAGCGGGCTAAAAGGAATCATGAAATAGCTTTAGCAAACAGAATTAAGGAGAATCCCAAAGTCATTTTTTTCATATATAAGAAGCAAGTGGGTAACTAGAGAAAGGATTGGTCCACTAAAGGATGTGAAAGAAGACTGTGTGCCGAACCTAAGAAAATGGGTGAGATTCTGAATGATTACTTCGCATCAGTGTTCACTGAGGAGAGGGACATGATGAATGTTGAGATTAGAGATAGATCACGTTGGCATAAGGAGGGAAGATGGGTAGGCTAAAGGATATTGAGGTGGACAAATCTCCAGGACCGGATGGGATCTGTTCCAGGTTGCTGAGGGAGGTGAGAAAGGAAATAGCTGGGGCCCTGACAGATATCTTTGTAGCATCCTTAAACACAGGTGAGATGCTGGAGGACTGGAGGGTTGCTAACGTTGTCCCCCTGTACAAGAAGGGTAGTAGGGATATTTCAGGTAACTACGGACCAGTGAGCCTGACGTCAGTGGTGGGAAAGTTGCTGGAGAAGGTACTGAGGGATAAGATATATTTATATTTAGAAAAGAATGGGCTTATTAATGATAGGCAACATGGTTTTATGCAGGGGAGATCGTGCCTTACCAACTTAATGCAGTTCTTTAATGAAGTGACCAAGTTGATAGATGAAGGAAGCGCTGTTAACATCATATTCTTGGACTTTAGTGAAGTTTTTGAGAAGGTTCCCCATGGTAAACTAATGGAGAAAGTGAAGTCACATGGTGTGCAGGGAGTTCTAGCTAGGTGGATAAAGAACTGGTTGAATAACAGGAGACAGAGAGTAGTAGTTGAAGGGAGTTTCTCGAAATGGTGTTTCGCAGGGATCAGTGCTGGGGCCACTGTTGTTTGTAATATACGTAAATTATCTGGAAGAGGGCACTGTTGGTATGATCAGCAAGTTAGCAGATGACGCAAAGATTGATGAAGTAACAGAAAGCATAGGGGACTGTCAAAGAATACTGGAGAATATAGATAGACTGGAGAGTTGGGCAGAGAAGTGGCAAATGGAGTTCAATCCAGGCAAGTGTGAGGTGCTCCATTTTGGAAGGTCTAATTCGAGAGCGAACTATACTGTAAATGGAAGAGCCTTGGGAAAAGTTGATGAGCAGAGAGATCTGAATGTTCATGTCCATTGTACCCTGAAGGTTGCTGCACAGGTGGATAGAGTGGTCAAGAAGGCATATAGAATGCTTGCCTTCATCGGACGGGGTATTGAGTATAAGAGCTGGCAGGTCATGTTAAAATTGTACAAGACTTTGGTTTGGCCGCATTTAGAATACTGTGTACAGTTCTGGTTGCCACATTACCAAAAGGATGTGGATGCTTTGGAGAGGGTGCAGCGAAGGTTTACAAGGATGTTGCCTGGTATGGAAGGTGCTAGCTATGAAGAGAGGTTGAGCAGGTTAGGATTGTTTTCATTAGAAAAATGGAGATTGAAGGGGGATATGATTGAGGTCTACAAAATCATGAAGGATATAGACAGAGTGGATAGAGATAAGTTTTTTCCCCCAGGGTGAGGGAATTCAATGACAAGAGGTCACGCGTTCAAGATGAGAGGATAAAGGTTTAAGAGGGATACACACACAAAGTACTTTACACAGAGGGTGGTAGGTGCCTGGAACGCGTTGCCAGCAGAGGTAGTAGAGGCAGGCACGGTAGATTCATTTTAGGTGCATCTGGACAGACGCATGAGTAGGTGGGGAGCAGAGGAATTGGGCGATAGGTTTAGACAGTGGATTTGGATCAGCACAGACTTGGAGGGCTGAAGGGCCTGTTCCTGGGCTGTAAATTATCTTTGTTCTTTGTTCTTTTGAGCACAGAATGGAACATGGCTTCATCCTCAAGGATGCTCTTTATAGGGGTTAGCCCAGGAGCAGGAGTAGGCCATTCAGCCCTTGAGTTTGTTCTGCCTTTATTTAAGATAGCAGCGGTTCTAATTGTTACTTCAAACCCATAATTCCTCCTAGCCCCAATAATCTTTCATGCTCCTTGCTTAACAAGAGTTTTTAGTTTATTCATGCATTCATTCATGTCTTATGAGCATCACTGGCTGGGCCAGCATTTACTGCACATCCCGATGTGCACTTAGAAGGTGGTGCTGAGCTGTCTTCTTATACAGCTGCAGTCCATTTGGAATCTATCTATTTCTACCTCAAAAATATCCAAGGAGCTTCAGGCAGAGTTTGAAAAGCTCATGACCCTTCGAGGGGAAAAAAAAATTTCCTTTTAAAAGAAGTGGAACAAATTATCCAAATTGATATCAGCAAAGTTCTGAGACTGCATATTAATCATCTGTCACAGAGGCAAAGCTGCAGAACAACAGCCGATGTTGGAAAAATGTTTGGGTTTAACATTTGGGATGTAATATTAGAGCATTGATGAACACATAATATAACTGAACAAAGATATCATGGCTTTATGAAGAGAAAATCATGCCTGACAATTTTACAAGAATTCTTTGAGGAGGTAACGAACAGGGTAGATAAAGGGAAAACATTGGATATACTACACTTGAAGTTCCAACGGGGGTTGTATAAGGTATCATATGTCAGGCCACTTAATACGATATAAGACCAGTGTGCTAGGGGTAATGCATTAACACAGATTGAGGGATAGTTAACTAATGGAACATCATAAAGTCAGGGTAAGGGTGCATTTTCAGGATGGCAATCTATAATTAGCGGATCAGTTCTAAGGCCATAATTATTCACAAAGATATTCAAGACAATAAACAATAGACAATAGACAATAGACAATAGATGCAGGAGTAGGCCATTCAGCCCTTCGAGCCTGCACCGCCATTCATTATGATCATGGCTGATCATTCCCAATCAGTATCCTGTTCCAGCCTTATCTCCATAACCCTTGACTCCACTATCTTTAAGAGCTCTATCCAATTCTTTCTTAAATGAATCCAGAGACTGGGCCTCCACTGCCCTCTGGGGCAGAGCATTCCACACAGCCACCACTCTCTGGGTGAAGTAGTTTCTCCTCATCTCTGTCCTAAATGGTCTACCCCGTATTTTTAAGTTGTGTCCTCTGGTTCGGCACTCCCCCATCAGCGGAAACATGTTTCCTCCTGCCAGAGTGTCCAATCCTTTCATAATCCTATACGTTTCAATCAGATCCCCTCTCAGTCTTCTAAACTCAAGGGTATACAAGCCCAGTCGCTTCAGTCTTTCCATGTAAGGCAATCCTGCCATTCCAGGAATTGACCTCGTGAACCTACGCTGCACTCCCTCAATAGCCAGAATGTCTTTCCTCAAATTTGGAGACCAGAACTGTACACAGTACTCCAGGTGTGGTCTCACCAGGGCCCTGTACAGCTGCAGAAGCACCTCTTTGCTTCTATACTCAATTCCTCTTGTTATGAAGGCCAGCATGCTATTAGCCTTCTTCACGACCTGCTGTACCTGCATGCTTGCCTTCATTGACTGGTGGACAAGAACATCCAGATCTCTCTGAACAGCCCCTTTACCTAATTTGATACCATTGAGGTAGTAATCTGCCTTCCTGTTCTTGCCACCAAAGTGGATAACCATACATTTATCCACATTAAACTGCATCTGCCATGCATCTGCCCACTCACCCAACTTGTCCAGGTCACCCTGTAATCTCCTAACATCCTCATCACATTTCACCCTACCACCCAGCTTTGTATCATCAGCAAATTTGCTAATGTTATTGCTGATACCATCTTCTATATCATTTACATATATTGTAAAAAGCTGCGGTCCCAACACGGATCCCTGCGGTACCCCACTGGTCACTGCCTGCCTTTCCGAAATGGAGCCGTTAATCACTACCCTTTGTTTCCTATTAGCCAACCAATTCTCTATCCAATCTAGTACTTTGCCCCCAATACCGTGCGCCCTAATTTTACTCATGAGGGAAATGAACTTACTATAGCCAAGTTTGCAGCTAACACAAAAAATAAATGGGAAGGCAAGTGATGAGGATGACTCAAAGAATCTACAGAGGGATATGGGCGGGTTGAGTGAAAATCTGGCAAGTGGAATTTAAAGTGGGAAAATAGTGAGGTGATGTTTTGGCAATGTTAATAAAGGAGCTGAACATTACTTAAATGGAGAAAGACTGCAGAAAGCTACAGAACAGAGAGATTTGGGAGTCCTCATGCATAAACCACAAAAAAAGATAGTTCAGCAAATGAACACTTGGCCTTTATTTCTGAGAGATTATGACAACGGATGAATGGGCATCGTACAACAATCAAAAGACAGGAGTGTTCCCTCCCAGTTGGGAAACACTTCAGTGGTCCAGGACATTCAACCTCGGACCTTTGGGTGACCATCCTCCAAGGCAGATTTCGGGACAGGCAGCAGCGAAAAGTGGCCAAGCAGAGGCTGATAGCTATGTTCGGTACCCATAGGGAGGGCCTCAACCAGGACCTTGGGTTCATGTCACATTACAGGTGATCACCATTGCACTATACACACACACAGATACTCCTACACACAGACACACACACACACACAGGCACTCCAATACATACATACACATGGACACAAATATACACAGACACCCTTACAGACACACACACTCCCACACTCACACATGCACCCCCTCACAGACTTAACACACTCTGCACTCACTACACACTCACACATACACTTTCTCACACTCACAACCCCCAACCCAGACAGACACGGACAAAGACCCACATGTACACACATTTTGTGAGGTGAATTTGTACTTTCAGGGTTACATTGTACTTTGCTCAAAAACTGCATGCATTCATGTAGAACTCCATTATCTCACGTTTTAGATTAGAATCAATCTAAACCTCATGGCGTAGACAGAGAACACAGGGGGCTAACACCTTCCTGATGAAGGGCTTTTGCCCGAAACGTCGATTTCGAAGCTACTTGGAAGCTGCCTGAACTGCTGTGCTCTTCCAGCACCACTAATCCAGAACCTTCAACATATTGTCTAGCTATCACCCATTGTTAACAGCTAACCTGAAATGCAACTTTTTAAGAAAAGGTTTTGTGATTTAAACATGAAAGAAGTGAAACTATCATGGTATTCTAACAGATGAAAGGCTTAACAGACAATCAATTTTTCAATGTATAATTTCAGTTACATCACACTGTAAATTTTTGCTATAAATTCTGTGTTTTAGGATTGAGCACTCCACTACCACCTGATGTAGGAGCGACACTCCAAAAAGCTGGTGTGCTTCCAATTAAACCCGTTGGACTACAACCTGATGTTATGTGATTTTTAACTTTATACACACACAAAAACACTCTCTCTCACACTCACAGCCCCCCAACCCCAGACAATCACACACATGCACACAAATACATATACATTTGGGGGGTGAATTTGTACATGCAGAGTTACATTGTACTTTGCTCAAAAACTGCATGAATTCATGTAAGACTCTGTTATCTCACTTTTTAGATTAGAATCAGTCTAAACATTATGGCACAGAAGAGAACACAGGGGCTAATGCACCTTCATCATACTGTCTAGGTAACACCAATTGTTATAGTTAACTTGAGAATGTAACTTTTAAAAAAGGTTTGTGATTTATACATGAAAGAAGTGAAACTATCATGGTATTCAAACAGATGAAAGACTCAACAAACAATCAAGGTATTTTTCAAATGTATAATTTCAGTTACATCACACTGTAAACTTTTGCTATAAATTCTGTGTCTTACAATTTACTCCTCCACAACCACCTGATGAAGGAGCAGTGCTCCGAAAGCCAATGCTTCCAATTAAACCTGTTGGACTATAACCTGGTGTTGTGTGATTTTTAACTTTGTACACTCCAGTCCAACACCGGCATCTCCAAATCGTGTTTAGGGGACACAGAGTTCAGTTGAGACTGTGTTTAAGAGACAGGGGTTTCAGTTGAGACTGTGTTTAGGGGTCAGAGAGTTCAGTTGAGACTGTGTTTAGGGGAAGGAGAGTTCAGTTGAGCCTGTGTTTAGGGGAAGGAAAGTTCAGTTGAGACTGTATTTAGCGGTCAGAGAGTTCAGTTGAGACTGTGTTTAGGGGTCAGAGAGTTCAGTTGACTGGACATTGCAGATATTCTACATCATAGACACTGCTGGATCTGCAAGTGCAGGTATACCTGCACGATGCGGCCTCAAACTCATCTCAATTCATCGAATGAGTCAAATATCAGAGACACAGCAGGAACTGCAACAGACTTTTCAATAAACATTTGCAGAGCTTTGTGAACGAGGAATGGCAAACATTACTTTCTTTTGAATTAGTGGGACTAAGATCTCAGCTGTCTAAGCACAGGACAAACCCAAACCTGAGAATAGCAATTCTAAGATGATGGTGTCTTTAAGGAATATGTCTGTTCAGTTCACAGAGGTGATGGAGAGCTGAAAGGGAAAGAAAGGCAGCAGAGTGAATTCTGTATCATCAACCTAATCAATTTCGAAGATGGTCTGCAGCAACTTGCTCAAAGATAGGATCAGGCTCAGCAGAAGCAGCTGTAGAAACACCAGGTTCAACTCAAACAATAATGGAGAAAATGACAGACCCATAAGAACATGTAGAGATGCACAGTGTACACAACAATGAGCCGAAAACCACATAGGAGACAACCCTTTTATCAATATCCAGAAATTAACCAAACAACCTCCCAAGATGGCGGTGGTGTAGCAGGCTGTGCGTGTGCTCTTGCCCGAGCCTCATCTACTCCCACCTGCTTTCTTTCTCTTTATTCCTTTTGCTTATGCATTTTTGTTTGTGGTGGGTTGGTCAGCAGCATTGGCACAGCAGTGAGAGCAGGACGTGTAGGGAGTGGTGGGTGTGGCTTCACCGGAGATTGGAGGTGGCAGCTATGGCAGCAAGGATATCCTCTTGGTGTTTGGGCCCAGCAGCAGCAGCAGCAGCAAAGTTCCTCTTGCAATCTGGGATGGCAGTGTCAAAGCCAACAGAATCTTTAAGATGACAATGCTAGCAAGGTGGCACCTGCAACTGAAGCAGGTCTCTTGGTGTAGTGCTGGCCAGGCCAGGGACTCCTGGTTACAGTAGGCCCAGAGCGGGGTCTCCTAGTTACAGTGGGCCCAGAGCGGGGTCTCCTAGTTACAGTGGGCCAAGAGTAGGGACTCCTAGTTGCTGTGGGCTGAGGGCAGGGTCTCATGGTTACAGTGGGCCCAAGGCGGGGTCCCCTGGTTGCAGTGGGCCCAGAGTGGGGGATTCCTGGTTGCAGTGGGGCCAGAGCAAGGGATTTCTCTTTAGAGTGGGCCCACAGCAGGGATTCCTGGTGAAAGTGGGACCAAGGCTGGGACTCCTGTTTGCAATGGGCCCGAGCTGGGATTCCTGGTTACAGTAGGCCCAGGGTGGGGACTTGTGGTTACAGTGGCCCCAGACGTGGGGGTTCCTGATTGCAGTCGGCCCAGAGTGGGCGATTTCTGGTTACAGTGGGCCGGGGCTGGGATTCCTGGTTACAGTGGGCCCAGAGAAGGGACTCCTGGTTACAGTGGGCCTAGTGCAGGAGATTCCTAGTTACAGTGGGCCCAGAGTGAGAGATTCTTGGTTACAGTGGACCCAGGGAGGGGGATTCCTGGTTGCAGTGGGCCTGGGCAGGGGACTCCTGGTTACAGTGGGCCCACAGTGGGGATTTTTAAAAATAAAATCCCTACAGTATGGAAACAGGCCCTTCGGCCCAACAAATCCACACCGACGCTCCGAAGAGTAACCTACCCAGATCTATTCCGTTACCATATTATCCTACATTTTCCCCTGACTAATGCACCTAACTTACACATCCCTGGACACTATTGGCAATTTGTCATGGCCAACCCACCTGACCTGCACATCTTTGGACTGTGGGAGTAAACCAAAGCACCCAGAGGAAACTCATGCAGACACAGGAAAAATGTGCCAACTCCACACCAACAGTCGCCCGAGGCTGGAATCGAATCCAGGTCCCGGGCACTTTGAGGCAGCAATCTAACCACTGAGCCACTGTGCTGGTTGCCGTGTTAGTTGCAGTGGGCCCAAAGTGCGGACTCCTGGTTTTGGTCGGCCCAGGGCAGGGACTCCTGGTTGCAATGGGCCCAGAGTGGGGGATTCCTAGTTACTGTGGGCCCAGGGCAGGGACTCCTGGTTGCTGTGGACCCAGGGCAGGGATTCCTGGTTACAGTGGGCCCAGGGCAGGGACTCCTGGTTGCAGTGGGCCCAGGGCAGGGATTCCTGGTTACAGTGGGCCCAGAGTCGGGGATTCCAGGTTGCAGTGGGCCAAGGGCAGGGACCCCTGGTTGCTGTGGGCTCAGAGCAGGGATTCCTGGTTTACAATTGGCCTGGGGTGGGGGATTCCTGGTTGCAGTGGGCCCAGAGCGGGGGATTCTTGGTTACAGTGGGCCCAGGGCAGGGATTCCTGGTTTACAGTGGGCCCAGAGTGGAGGATTCCTGGTTACAGTGGGCCCAGAGCAGGGACTCCTGGTTGCTGTGGGCCCAGGGCAGGGATTCCTGGTTTACAGTGGGCCCAGAGTGGGGATTCCTGATTGCAGCGTGAGTTTAGCAGCATCGAAGAGGTAGGCCTAGCAGTGAAGAAATGGCACCTAAAATGTGGTGATTCTTATATTGGTGAGTCCGGTGCAGATAGTGGTGAAACAATGGAGTTCTCTCTTTAAGGCCATGTGCCAACGTGGACTGTGTTGAAAAGACAGTTATTCAGATGATTTTCTTTCTTTTTGTTTTCTAATTTATTCCTATGACCTATTATGCTGGACTTTTTATTTCTTTACTTTACTAATTTATTTTTCCTATGAATTTGTTCTTAAAAACAAGACCCCTTTGTACCTAAAATGGCACCATAATGTGGCAACTTGTAAACTTTTCACTGTACTCTTTTGAGTACATGTGACAATAATGTTAATTTTACTTCTAATTGTTTTTTTCTTTATTCATTCACAGGCTGTGGGCGTTACTGTCCAGGCCAACATTTACTGCCCATCCCTAATTGCCCAGAGGGCCGTTCAGAGTCAACCACATTGCTGGAGTCACATGTAGGCCAGACCAGGTAAGGTTGGCAGTTTCCTTCCCTAAAGGACATCAGTGACCCTGGTGGGTTTTTCCAATAATTCATTCATGGTCAGCATTAATTCCAAAATTATTTTTTATTGAATTCAAATTCTATCATTTGCCATGACAGGATTTGAACCTGGGTCCCCAGAACACTATTTGGATCTCTGGATTAACAGTCCAGTGATAATACTACAAGACCATCGCCACCATCAAATTTAAATAGGCCGTAATGAAAGAATACAAGCAGGACATGGGAAAAAAATAAGCAAGCAACCGCTGAAACAGCTAATTGAAAAGGTCTGGGCTTCAAAGAAAACAGAAAGGATAAAAACAAGTTGGAGAGGTTTGACAATTATTAGAGTGGGTTTCAAAAGAGAAAATACGTGGATGAATAGAAGGCTAAAACTTTGATCAAGTTTAATTTGAGGAAGTGTAGAGGCTTCCAAGCAAGCTGAGAATTCTTAACAAACAAAACAGTGAATGCAAAAGATTTGAACCATTTGAACCATTCATGAGGAAGAAGTTCAGGCAGTAGCTAACTTGGAATAAAACTTGGCCATGGTGTATCAAGATCAGCAAACACAAGAACAGCAGCTACAGCAAATCCTAGAATAGCAACTACAATCCATGAATGAAAAAACTTGGCTACATTTCTACCCATTATGAGGTCTGACCACATCAGCAAATAATCTCTACATTATGGAGATTCATAGGTTCACTTGTTATTGTAAACAGTTAAACTTTCTTTTAGAGACGAGATGGATGTTGTAAGTGCAGCTTGCCTTGAAGAGAGTTCACTTTTACGGATGTGCTGTTCTGCGCTGTGTGTACAATGTTGTGACTCTTCCTGGCAGTTATTCTGCTTTGAGTTTGCAAGCTGCACATTGATAATTCAGTCAGGTTGCTAATAATGTCTTTTGTATTACTTGTAACGTGTTTTAATGTTTTTCATAAACAAAGACAGAAAGTGAATCAATCCTGACGTGATCAAAGGGTCAGCTTTGACAAAGGATCAGTTAGAGTCAAAACGTCAGCTCTTTTCTCTCCTTACAGATGCTGCCAGACTTGCTGAGACTTTTCAGCATTTTCTCTTTTTTGGTTTCAGATTCCAGCAACCACAGTAATTTGATTTTATCCAGTGATCAAACATTAGATTGTTATCATTAACATCACAGGCACAATTACAAAGTCTGGAGATTACATAAAATTTCAAAGTGCTGTAAGAGTGTGGGCTCCCATTCAATAAAACCATGGCTGGCCTGATTACTCCATACTCCCTTTCTCTTTATCTATCTCCTTGCTTATAAGGAACCTGTCTTAAACCTCTGTCTTAAACATATTCAAAGACTCTACTTCCACTGTCTTCTATGAGAGACAAAAAAAAAGCTGCAGATACTGGAATCCAAGGTAAGCAAGCAGGTGGTTGGGAGAACACAGTAAGCCAGGCAGTATCAGGAAGTGGAGAAGTCGATGTTTCAGGTGTAACCCTTAACAGACAGTTCCAATTAATTAAATAGGAAGTTCTTTAAGGGCTCTAGCAGTGCAGTGATAGTGATGCTATCTCTAAGCCAGGAGGCTTAGGTGCGAGTCTCACCTGCTCCAGAAATGTGCAGTAACATCGCTGTACAGGATGATTCAAACGTTCTTTAGAGAAAGCTTCTGGACTTGTACTTGCATTGTGTATTTCATGACTTCAGGAGATTCCAAAGTGTTTTCCAGCCAATTTACCACATTTTAAATGTAATCACAGTTCCAATAAAACTACAACAATTTACATTCAAGAAGCACCTTTGACATTGTAAAAGCTGCCAAGGTGTTTCACAAGAGCATATTCAGGCATAAGGTGGTACATAATGAGATATTAGAACATTTTCTTTTGAGAAGACAGAAGCAGTTGAAAAGTTTGGTCTTTGAGGAAGAGAGAGAGACAGATGGAGAAGCTCAAGGGAAGAAGTTAAAGGTTTAGAGTCTTGACAGGATAAAACACAGCATGGAGTGGTTGGACTGAAAGGTCTCTTTCTGTAATGTATGACTCTATGTCCCACATGATGGAGTGAAGGAAGTCACGATGGACAACAGATAAGAAAATGAGGAGTACAGAGCTCTGAGAGAGTCAAAATGCTGACGGAGGTTCCAGAGAGAGGGAAGTTGGGGGAGGATTTGAATACAAGGTGAGAAATTTGAAAAGGAGGGCATTGTCATACTGGAATTCAATGTAGGTCAGCAAGTACTGAGCTAATGGGTGACTGAAACTCGATGTGATTTGAGATATAGGTTCGATTGGTTGTGAGAGATGACAGAGGAGTTTATTGGAATATCTAAGGTTTTAAGAGGCTTTGATAGAGGAGAGGATATAACCTCTTGTGGAGGGAATCTAGAACTGGGACACAGTTTAAAGATAAGGTAAGGGATCACCATTCAAAATGAGGGAATTTCCTCTGCCACATCCAGAAGACATTATATACTTTTTAGACTGTATCCCCTTGGGTAAATTATTTTTAAGCATGGACTGTTGCAGCTCTCCAGATGGCTTCTAGCAATCACAGAATGTGCTTTGGAAACTTCCAGTTGGCAAAATCAATGCATTAGCTTCTTGGAGTGGCATATTCTTTCATTGTATAGACTTGGTAGTCAAGCCCACACAAACAGTGCAATTTTACAGTTTGGAGACACAGACCATAACTTATCGTGAAAGGTCAAAAGGGACAAAATAATGAAAAATTAAAAATCTCATCTGTTACGGAGGATAACATCATGAGATAGTTAACTCTAAAAGGAGAGTGTTAAAGTTGAATAGGGAAATTATGAAGGCATATACTGAGGTAAATTAGGAAAATACATTAAAAAGTAGGACAGTCAAAAACAATGGATAACCTCGAAAGAGCCATCACATGAATCACAGAAACTAAAGCTTCCTTCAAGGGGCAAAAACTCAAAAGAGATCATTCACTTGAGGCTAACATGGGAAGTTCAAACTTGCATAAGATTAAAAGCAAAGACTGATAAAATTATTAGAAATAGCAATAACTCTAAGGATTATGAGGTTTATAAAATACAACAAAGAATGACCAATAAACGGATAAGGAATGACAGAATAGAATATAAATGCAATGCTGGAATGAACTGCCAGAGGAAATGGTAGATGCAGGTAGTTATAACATATAAAAAAAACTTTTGGATAGGTACAAGAATAAGTTCATAAGTTCATAGAATATAGGAGCAGAATTGGGACATTCGGCCCATCGATTCTACACTGCCACTCCATCAGGGCTGATGTGCTCCTCACCCCCATTTCCCTGCCTTCTCCCCATAACCCTTCAACACAATACCAATTAAACATCTGTCTAACTCTTCCTTAAATGTACCCATTGTCCCAGCATTCACTGCATTTTGGAGTAGTGAATTCCACAGATTCACAACCCTTTGGGAGAAGGAGTTTCTCCCCAATTTTATTTTAAATTTGCTATCCCTTATCCTAAGACTATGACCTCGTGTCCTAGAAGCATCTGCCCCACGTCTATTTTATCCACACATTTATCATCTTGAATACTTTAATTTGACCTCCCCTCATTCTTCTAAATTCCAGATAATTCAATTTCTCTTAATACGACAAACCCCTCATCTCTGGGATTAATCTAATGAACCTCCCCTGAACTGCCTCCAATGCCACTGGATCTTTCCTCAAATAAGGGGACCAAAATTGTGCACAATATTCCAGGTGCAGTCTCA
Source organism: Chiloscyllium punctatum (assembly GCF_047496795.1). Classification (NCBI taxonomy): domain Eukaryota; kingdom Metazoa; phylum Chordata; class Chondrichthyes; order Orectolobiformes; family Hemiscylliidae; genus Chiloscyllium; species Chiloscyllium punctatum. The sequence continues at coordinate 13,853,180 of NC_092743.1, forward strand.
CTAATACCTTGTATAGTCGCAACAATACTTCCTTACCTTTACATTCTATTCCTTTAGCTATAAAAACCAACATTCCATTCACTTTCTTTATGATCTGCTGTACCTACATGCTAGTTTTCTGTGAGTCATGAACAAGTACACCTAGATCTCCCTGTACCATAGCATCCCGAAGTCTGTCCCCATTAAGATAATAGGTGGCCTTCCCATTTTTTCGATCCAAATGCATGACCTCACACTTACCCTCATTAAACTCCATCTACCACATTTTTGTCCACTCTCCAAGCTAATCTATATCCATTTGTAAAGTTCTTATTTCCTCATTGCAATTTACTGTCCCGCCTATTTTTGTGTTGTCCACACATTTGGTTGAGAGCCTTCTATCCTGTCTCCAAGTTGTTCGTAAATTGTAGACTGTAAATAGCTGGGGCCCAAAGACCCAACCTTGTGGTGCCCCACTAGTTACATCTTACCATCCAGAAAAAAAAAGCATTTATCCTGACTCTGCCTTCTGTCCCTCAGCCAGACATCTATCCAGGTTAATAAGTTTCCCCTAATCCAATATGATCGAACCTTGTGAATTAACCTTTTGTGCACCACCTTATCAAACATTTTCCAGAAGCCCAGATAATTTACATCTACAGCATCCCCATTATCCATCTTGCTTGTTACTTCTTCGAAAAACTGTAGCAAATTAGTCAAACATGGCTTGCCCTTCATAAAACCATGCTGGCTCTGATGGATAGCATTTTGACTTTCCAAATGTCCTGATGTTGCTTCCTTGATCATTGATTTTAACACTTCCCCAACAAACAGATGTTCGACTAAACTGGTCTGAAATTTCCGACATTTTGCCTCGCTCCCTTTTTGAATATTAGCTACTTTCCGATTCACTGGAACATTTCCCATTTGGAATATTGTAACCAATGAATCTATTATCTCTGCTGCCGCTTCCTTTAATACCCTAGGATGCAGGCTATCAGACCTGGGTGAAAGGTTTGGAGTGATATGGGACAACTGCAACCAGGCGAGACTAGTTTAGTTTGAGAAGCTTGGTCAGCATAGATGAGTTGGGCTGAAGGGTCTGCTTCCATGCTGTATGACTCAATTACACTCGTAAACTAAAACTTTAAACATGACTGTAAAACTTTAAACAGGTAAAAAGGAAAATTTTAGCTAAAATGAATATGACTTCATTAAAGAGAGAGTCAGAAGATTTTTTTCATGGGGTTTACAGAAATGGTAGAGAAGCAAAATGATAACTTTGTATTTTTTTAAAGAGGCAGATACAACAAATCTACAAGAACTCGATAAGTACGGAGAATGAAAAGTTTAAGGAAATTAGCATCAGTCAGAAGGTTGTTCTGAAGAAGTTAATGGGATTGGAAGCGGATAAATCCGCAGGATTTGAAGGCCGTTATTCTCAAGTGTTGACAGGGGTGGCTAATGTTTCCTGTGGATTTGGAGATAGTAAATGTCATCCCACTATTTAAAAAGGGAGTGAGAGAGAAAACAGGAAATTATAGACCCATTAACCTTACTTTAGTAGCAAGGAAAATACCAGAATCTTTTATAAATGTGACTGACAAAATTGATAAAGTAAAAGTGAAGGATGGAATACTCTTAGATTTCCAGAAGACTTTTCATTAAGTTTTCCACTGGACACTATTTAGATGGAGTAAGGAACTTGAGATAGGAAGCAATGTACTGGCATAGAGTCACAGAGTTATCAAGATGTATAGCATGGAAACAGACCCTTTGTTCAACTTGTCCATGCTGACCAGGTATCCTAAACTAATCTAGTCCCACTTGCCAGCACTTGGCCCACATCTCTCTAAACCCTTCCTATTCATTTACCCATACCTTTTAAATGTTGTAATCGTACCAGCCTCCACAACCTCCTCTGACAATTCGTTCCATACATGCGCCACCCTCCGCATGAAAAACTTGCCCCGTAGGTCCCTTTTAAGTTTATCGGCTCTCACCTTAGACTTATGACCTCTAGTTGTGGTTTCTCTACTCTGGGAAGAAGACCTTGACTATTCACCCAATACATGCCCCTCATGATTTTATAAAGTCACTCCTTATCCTCCGATGCTCCAGGGAAAACAGCCCCAGCCTATTCAGCCTCTCCCTACAGCTCAAACCCTGCAACCCTCGTCACACCCTTGTAAATCTTTTCTGCACCTTTCCAAGTTTCACAACATCTTTCCTATAGTAGGGAGGCAAGAATTGAACACAGTATTCCAAAAGTGGCCTAATCAATGGATTAATGATTGGCTAATGGACAGAAAACAGAGAGTAGGAATAGATAGGTCATTCAGTGGGATGCACTGGTCTGAAAATACGGTGGAAGTAGATTTAACTTATTTCAACAGCAATTGTGTGCAGGGGTAATGCGAAAGGTCGGAGCTTGTAGGTTATAGGTTCAGGCATAATGGGCCAAATGGCCTAAATGCACTGTAAGAATTCTGTGATGCTCCCATTGGCAGCCTGTGCTTTGCGAGATCATGCCTTGGACCCCATCTGTTCACAATACGCACCAATGGTTTAGAATTGGGGACCAAATGTAATATTTCCAAATTTATGGGTGATGCAAAGCTAAGTGGGAATGTGTGTAGTGAGGAAGATGAAAATCAGCTTCAGGAGGATTTGGACAGTCTTTGTGAATGGACCAGAATGTGGAAAAATATGACTTTTGGATTGGAAATGATCCGATTAGATTAGATTCCTTTCAGTGTGGAAACAGGCCCTTCGGCCCAACAAGTTCACACTGACCCTCCGAAGAGTAACCCACCCAGATCCAGCTCGCTCTGACTAATGCACCTAACACTATGGGAGGAAACCCGCGCAGACACGGGGAGAATGTGCAAACCCCACACAGACAGTCGCCCGAGGCTGGAGTCGAACCTGGAACACTGGTGCTGTGAGGCAGCAGTGCTAAAATAAATGTTTCCTGATCCAGTAACGTTCACATCTCATAAAAGAATAATAAAATGATAACAACAAAGAGAAATTCACAGAGCGAAACATTTTGGGATCCTTCTGCTCATTGCAAGTTTCGGTCACAAAAGCTGTCTTGTTGTCAATGAGGCACACTTTGGCCTCAACATGCATTCATCGTAAGCAAATGATTTAAAATGCATTAAAATGCCTGAGATCATGTAAGGTGCCAGTTAATTAATTTTATTTTTATTAAACGGGGAGCATTATTTTTGTGACAACCAAATGTGATGCACTCTGCCTTGCATGCAATAAAGGGGCGATCTTTGAAATGCAATAACCCTAAATCCTTTCTGCGCAGTTCTTGAGATGAAACTGCTGATGGAGAGAGCAGTGTCAAACTATTTATGGCACCAAAGTCATTGAAAAGCTCCCCTCATTATGCAGACTTAATTCATTTGCTAAGTGCAATCATCAGTACTAGGGCAGCAGAAAATGGTTCAATGACGTGTCATGTAAAATTGTGCCACAGACTAATTGGCCTTGGACGGACAACTCAGAAAAAGGGGCCAGTTTCCAGGCAGCACAGCCAGATGAGTACCTGACTTTCTCAAGGAGAAAAGGTTAGTTCTTCTGCTGGGATGCCAAATTGAGTAGCTGCACTGCAGTTATACTTAAAAGTGACCTCTTCTTCCATTGGTTCTAGTGAACTAACAAAATTGATTGTCTGCCAGCGATTGAATGTGACAGGCCTTGTCTATGAATTAAACAGCAGATTTTTGGAATATCATCTTTGATGGGATGCCAGTTCTAACTTCAATAAGAAAATCTTTAATATACACCTCAAGTAAATTCTCCCAGGCTTATTTGGAACCATACCTCCTTGAAAGTGAAGTCACAGGTGGATAGGATAGTGAAGAAGGTGTTTGGTATGCTTTCATTTATTGGTCAGAGTATTGAGTACAGGAGTTGAGAGGTCATGCTGCGGCTGTACAGGACATTGGTTAGGCCACTGTTGGAATATTGCATGCAATTCTGGTCTCCCTCCTATCGGAAAGATGTTGTGAAACTTGAAAGGGTTCAGAAAAGATTTACAAGGATGTTGCCAGGGTTGGAGGATTTGAGCTATAGGGAGAGGTTGAACAGGCTGGGGCTGTTTTCCCTGGAGTGTCGGAGGCTGAGGGGTGACCTTATAGAGGTTTATAAAATTATGAGGGGCATGGATAGGGTAAATAGACAAAGGTCTTTTCCCTGGGGTTGGGGAGTCCAGAACTAAAGGGCATAGGTTTAGGGTGAGAGGGGAAAGATATCAAAGAGACCTAAGGGACAATGTTTTCGTGCAGAGGGTGGTATGTGTATGGAATGAGCTGCCAGAGGAAGTGGTGGAGGCTGGTAAAATTGCAACATTTCAGAGGCATTTGGATAGGTATATGAATAGGAAGGGTTTGGAGGGATATGGGCTGGGTGCTGGCAGGTGGGACTAGATTGGGTTGGGATATCTGGTCAGCATCAGGGTAGGACCGAAGGGTCTGTTTCCATGCTGTGCATCTCTATGACTCTAATTAAGAAAACTCTGAGTGGGGCCACCTGAATCCTTCTTTGTGATCCTCCAATTTGTGTTGAGTGAGATCCTTACCGAAGAGGAAGCAAATATGATGTCCCCTTATTTTCCAATGTTAATTGTAGACAACTGCACATAAATTGACAGCCAATATGAATATCAGAAAAAGTAGCAGGAGTAAGTAATTCAGCCTGTCCAAGTAGACACTGTGATGTGGACTGTCCGTGTTTTCTATATAATTTAATATATCATGTTTTTAATTGTGGCTATTTGACTTTTGAATTAGTGACATATGGGTTTTCCTATGTTCCAAGGGGTATAATGATTAACTTGTATGTATTGCTGTAACCTTGGTCCTTTACAGAGTCAAAGAGTCATAGATTTGGACAGCACCCAAAACAGACCCTTCAGTCCAACATATCCATGCCATCCAGATATCCAAAATGAATCTAGTCCCATTTGCCTGCATTTAGCCTGTATCTTTCTAAACCCTTCCTTCCATTTCAAACAACTTGATGGAGAAGTAGCTTCCCAAACTAATGGGTTTTTGTTGACATTCAAACAACTTACACCCAAGAAAGGCTAAACAATTATGCAGCAAAGTTCCTGTTCAAATTTAAATGGACTTTTTTTTAAAACACTTAGAGAAACCATGCAGGGCTTCGTTCAAAAAACCCGTTTTTGTTTTAGTTTCAGTTTGGGTGAGGTTCTTGAATGAAGATGGATGTATAAGGCAGTGCTTTTGGAAAACGGAAAAGATACAGAGAAAGGATTATCTGGAACATTGTAATTATCCCAGACCTGAAACATTGAGTTAAAACCCTGAGACGGTATTTGAAGCGGAAAATACTTAAGCTCAGGAAGTAAAATGGCTCCAGGAAAAGTTAATCAGATTTTCCAGTGTCGGAATTGAAGTCACAATTAATTTAAGTTCTGAAGATGAGCCAGACTGAACTAAAAAAACTCTCTCCAGATGCTGCCTGTCTTGCTAAGTTTCTCCAGCAGTTTGTTTTATTTTAATCTCCCAGGAATCTGAATTCTTTCCCATGACACAATTCCCTCAGCCATATATTCATCTGATACATCCTATTACTTCTGCACTCAATGGCATGTGACACTGGTAGTAATCCTGATGTAACTACCTTTGAGCTTGTAGTCTTTAATTTACAATCTAACTCCCTGTACTCAGCTTGTTGGATCTTGTCTTTTTTGTTTTACCTCTGTCGCTGATACGGACAGGTATCACAGCCACTAGCTGGTCATCCTTACCCTTCAGAATGTCCAGCAGAAATAGACAGGCAGGAGGCTGGAAGAACACAGCAGGCCGGGAAGCATCAGGAGGTGGAGAATTCAATGTTTCGGGTGTAACCCTTTTTCAGCCTCCCTGAAACAGCCTTAACCCTGGCAGCAGAGAGACAAAATACCAACCCTGGAATCTGCTTTGCTGCTGTGGTTCCACTTGCTGATGAATCCCCTCTCACTACAGCCCTGGCACTCTCCTTTTGCTGAGACACACCACGGCATCATAGAGTAGGCTCCCACTGCCTCTCCAACAGTATTCACAATGGTACATTAGTCAGAGAGGGACAGGACCACGGAGGGGTCTCCTGTACTACATACCTTCCTCTAAGCTGTCTAGTAGTCAACCATCATCACCTTTCAGTTCTTACACCTGGTGTGACCATCTCAATAAATGTGCAGTTCATAATAATCTCAGCAGCCACAGAGAGTCCACCTGCAGTTGGAGTTTAGGTAGTAGCTGGAGTTGGTTCCTTATCCTGCACGCATGGCTGCAAGCAGCATTGGAAGTGTCCCTGAGTGCGGGAAGAGCATATCACGGGTGCAAGATGGGCTGCTGTGACTTCCCTTTAGATTTAACTCTGTTACTCCATCAAAAGAAAATGGGATACATGCCAGGGACATTTTCCCACTCCAAATATTCTCACTGCTGCTCCTAAGTCCTTTACCTTGCTTAAGCTAATGGGCTGCAGCAGTTTACTCAGTAGAAAACATCTAATTGAATATACTCACCTGACCCCACTCCAAATGACAGAGTTGACAGCAGTATCCATGTCCACCCCCCCACACCAGCACTGTGCTACTTAGTTCACCACCCACCTCTCATGCTGATTTAGACTGATTTAATTGCTCTCCTCACGTACTGCTTTATCCAGACTTCCTCCAGGCTCGCCTCTCAGTGATACTAACTGCTGCAGCGTTCTCACCAAATTAACTTTCTACATTCAGTTTATCCACCAGCTCCCTGAGTGTAGAGCATAAAGCCTAGAACTGTACAGCACAGGAATGGGCCCTTCAGCCCACGATGTTGTGCCAAACTTGACACCAAATTAAATTAATCCCTTCAGCCTGCTCTTGGGCCATATCCCTCCATTCCTTGCATACATGACCTTATCTAAAAGTCCCTCAAATGCCTCTAACAGTTAGCTTTCGTGAAACATTTTACAATTAATAAATGTGCACCAGGAATGTGAGAAATCTGCAGCAGTTATATTCCATGCACACTCCTTTACTTAAAGCCTTTAACTAAAGCTAAACTCAGAGAGTTAATGGTTAAATTGAAGGTAGAAGGTAAAATTAGAATCTAGTAACGATGAGCTGCTTCAATTGATTATGCAAATAGAATTAGAAGTAACTAAACCTGAATTTGGGATATCTCTGATGGAATTAAGCTAAGATGCTGAGGGGTGATCTTATAGAGGTTTACAAAATTATGAGGGGCATGGATAGGATAAATAAACAAAGTCTTTTCCCTGGGATAGGGGTGTTCAGAATTAGAGAGCATAGGTTTAAGGTGAGAGGGGAAAGATATAAAAGAGACCTAAGGGGCAACTTTTTCACACAGAAGGTGGTACGTGTATGGAATGAGCTGCCAAAGGAAGTGGTGGAGGCTGGTACAATTGCAGCATTTGAGAGACATTTGGATGGGTATATGAGTAGGAAGGGTTTGGAGGGATATGGACCGGGTGCTGGGGCTAGAATGGCTTGGGATATCTGGTCGGCATGGATGGGTTGGACCGAAGGGTCTGTTTCCGTGCTGTACATCTCTATGACTCTATGACTAAATGAAAATAATCGGACCTAGAGAGAGAATAAGAAATGGAAAGGAACAAAGGCACAGGAGTGGGCTATTCAGCCCCTCAAGCCTGTTCCACCATTCAATCAGATCATGGCTAATTTGTGGCCTAACTCCACAAACCTTTCTTTGGCATATATCTCTAAATACATTTGCTTAACAAAAAAAGTTATCTCTGATTTAAAATTAACAACTGCTTTAGCATCAATTGCCATTTGTGGAAGAGAGTTCCAATCAGAGAAGCAAAGTAATGAAAAAGGGAGGATAATGGCTGTGGCACAATGGTTAGCACTGCTGCCTCACAACACCAGGGACCTGGGTTTGATTCCAGCCTCGGGCAACTGTCTGTGTGGAATTTGCACATTCTCCCCGTGTCTGTGGGAGTTACCCCCAAAGTCTAAAGATATACAGGTTAGGTGAATTGACCATGTTAAATTACCCATACTGTCTGGGTATGTGCAGGTTAGGCACATTAGTCAGGGGTAAATGTTCAGGGTAATAGGGTAGGGGAATGAGTCTGGGTAGGTTACTTTTCAGAGAGTCGGTGTGGAGTTGTTGGGCCAAACGGCCAGTTTCCATGCTGTCGGGGTTCCATGAGAAATGGAGGTGGAATTTTAAAAATTTTCAGAACACAAAATTAGGGTAGTTCGCAAAAGAAAACCTGAGAATAAAGAAGGAACAATGCAATAATAGTTCAGTTAATGATTCCAATTCCAATGACTGAATAATTCCAATGGTTTAACCAAGAATCTACACTTAGTGCCTCAACTTAATGGGGAAAGAGTCAAAATGTCTTTCATCTCATTTGAGAAGGAGGCTGGATGGATGAAGTGGCCACAAAATGTTTAGACCTTAATGATACAGGGTATTTTGACAGACACAGATATGACCATTTATGCCAGTTTGTAGGAAGGATAATCCGCAGAAAACTCAATGATTATGAGCTGTGTCTGAAGCTTATCAATTCAAATTTAAGACTATAGGAAAGAAACCAAATGATTGACAAACTTTGGAGAGAGAGGAGATGAGTTACTCATCACAGTATTCCCAATTTCTGACCTGCTCTTGTAGACATCGTATTTATATGGCTGGTCCACTTCAGTTTCTGGTCCATGGTAAACTTCAGGATGTTGACATTGGGGGAATCAGTGATTGTAATGGATTCCATTGAATGTCAAGGAGAAGTGGTTCGATTCTTTCTTGTTGGAGATGGTATTTGCCTGACATTGGTATGGCATGAATGCTACTTCCCCTGATCAGCCCATATCTGAATGTCCTCTTGGTGCACATGCTGTTGGGCTGCTTCAGTGTCTGAGGCACTGCAAATGGCACTCAACACGATACAATCCTCAGCACACATCCCCACATCTAACCTTCTGATGGAGAGAAGTTCCATGGAAAGGCAACTGAAGATAATTGGGTGCCAGACACTAACCTGATAAACATCTGAACGATGTCCTTGGACTGGAAGGATCAAACTCCAATGACCATCAGCAGCCTTATTGTGCTGGGAATGACTCAAACCAGTGAAAAGATTTCCTGAATTCTCATTGACTTCAATGTTGCCAAGTCTTCTTGATGCCACACTCGCTCAGATGTAGCTTTGATGTTAAGAACATTCACTGTCTTGCATTCAGCTGTTTGTCCATATTTGGGCTAAGGCCATAATGAGGTCCTGATGGAATCAAAACTGGGTGTCAGTGAGCAGATTATTGCAGAGTAAGTGTTTTGTTTTAAGATTAGATTCCCTACAGTGTGGAAACAGGCCCTTCAGCCCAACAAGTCCACAACGACCCTCCAAAGAGTAAACCAAACAGACTCATTTCCTCCGGACTAATGCGCCCAACACTATGGGCAATTTAGCATGGCCAATTCACCTGGCCTGCATGAGGAAACCCACACAGACATGGGGAGAATGTGCAAACCCCACTCAAACAGTTGTCCGAGGCTGGAATCGAACCCATGTCCCTGGTGCAGTGAGGCAGCAATGTCAACCACTGAGCCACCAAGCCATTGCATGATTGCACAATGATCCCTTTCATCGCTTTACTGACAATCGAGAGTAGAGTCATTGGCAGCAATTTTCCAGGCTGGATTTGCCTTTTATGTGCTGGACATACCTGGACAATTGTTCACATTGCTGGGCAAATGCCAGTGTTGTAGCTTTCCTGACTCGGGGTGCGGCAGGTTCTAGAGCACAAGGATTGATACTCCTATGGGCTGTTTCATCAGTAATTACATCTGTCATTCTAACATGTTATAGAGAATCATTGTAAATTAACGTAGCCTGAACAACTATCACACGTAATGAAATACATTTTTTTATTAAATTCATATGATTGTCATTGAGATTTCCGTTCCACGCGGTTTGTCAAATTATTTCACTGATGTATTTTTAAAACATTAGTTTTTGACTTTTCTTCAGCCTGAAATGTTAAATTATATCACTAGACAAGGTTAAACCTCAAAAGGACAAGCATCCAATTATCTGCCAGACATTGAACAATTGTAATGAGCTCCCTAATCAAAGATCTTCGGTGTTTGTTTAATAACTTTGACAGAACAAAGAAAACCTCATAAGACTAAATAGTGCTATGCTTTCCTCACCCAAAACATCAGCAAGTTATATTGATATCGAACCTTTCAATGAATGACATGTATTAAGGTGCATATAAAACTAAACTTGATATAAGAAAGGTAAGGAAGCATTCGGTTGGATGATCAAAAGTTATCTTAAAAGGAGAGAGTAAGGTTGGGAAGATGACTGTTGTAGGGAGGGTGTTCCAAGCCTGGGAACCAAACAGTCAGCCATCAACTATTGGGTCATTATGATTCAGGATACCCAAGAGGCCATGGAGGGATTGAAAAACAAGGATGAGAATTTTAGAGCCAAGACTTTGCTTGATTGAAATTCAGTGAAGGTCAGCTAGAAGGCACCATGCCCACCACATAACTGAACAATATCTTTTGGATTTCATTGCCAGAGAGATGTCAGGCACATCTCAGCTAATCCAATTAAACAGTGTTCCTTCAGTCAGAGAACAAACTACTCAATAAGCCTGTCTTTACAAAAACAAATTCTGCTGTTAAACTTGATTCTGCAAATTTTTCAAATTCATTCACGGGATGAGCGGGGTCACTGTTTAGGCCAGGATTTCTTGTCCATCTCTAATTGTCCAGAGGTCAGTTAAAAGTCAACCACATTCTCTGTGTTTGGAGACACACGAAGGCCAGACCAGGTAAGGATGGACAGCTTTCTTCCCTAAAGGGTGTCTCCATAGAAAAGGGACATTAGATTAGACCATACTTGGAGAAAATCTTGCGCATGCTAAAAGTGACACTAACCAATTTATGTTAATGAGGTAAGCTTGTAACCTGGCTCATTTATATTTGCCAGAGTGACATTTATTGCTAAGCAAGGGCTTGTTTTTGGCGGATGAAAGACATGTGTTCATGTCTTGCATTTTTCTTGAATTACTAGGATTTTGAATTGGAGATGCCAGTGTCGGACTGGGGTGTACAAAGTTAAAAATCACACAACACCAGGTTATAGTTCAACTGGTTTAATTGGAAGCACTAGGTTTCGGAGCGCTGCTCCTTCACCAGGTGGTTGTGCTCTGTTTCTTTCATGGAAATGCATCAACCAATCAGAGTCTACTTGGTGACCAATCGATATCTTTTTGCCCTGTAGGAGAAATTGTTGTGCCCGTTTAAAATTTGACATTCTTGCATTTTTCCTGATGAGGACAAGATAAAAAGCTTTGGTAACATTTTCACCTTCTACAAATATTCCTATTTTATACTTCTAAGTGATTATTTAAACATAGGAACAGGCCAGTTGACCTATCACAATGATGATTTACCGTCACTTGTACTCGACAATGAAATAAAGTGAAAGGCTTCAACTTTTCAACTGTCTGGTCCAAGCCAGAGTTAATCCCACAAACTGCTTTATCATTTCTCTAAACGTGCATCCTAATGCATCAATCACATTTTACATGACCCTCCTGACCCGTGTTGCTGCTGTTTGATTTAATAGCCTAGGACTGCTAATACCTTGTTCCAATGACATTGTGAATGACAACTTTGCCCTCATCTCTCCCATCCCATGTATACATCTGCACTCTGTTTGCCTTAAATGTTATGAACCCACATGGTGCTCTTATTGGACAAGTCAGATCCCAAACTGTAATCTGGCTTAATAGATCCTATTTTGTTTTTCTTAGTTTGACAAAGTGATCCTTCACTGAAACATGATCTCACAATTCTGAAAATCTGATTTTGACACTAAAACATAAGTTTGCACAGAACATAAAATGAAATTAACCGAGCTATTTACATATGACAATTTAAAAGATTTTGAAGCAATCAATAAAAATACGATATTCCAATGATTTCAACAGCATCCCTTTACAGTCCTCAAACACCAGGGAGAATTCCCAATTCTATCAAATCTAGTGGCTTTGAACTCCCAGTCTTGAGTATCTGACAGTCTTTTCCTTCAGTATTCCCACAACACTTTCTCAGCTTCAGAATAACTCCGCAAGGATTCCAACCAAATATGTCTGATTAAAACTCTTACACAGAGTTAACCTATTTCCTAATGTTTGTGAACCAACTCCTTTCTCTAAGAGAAATTATCTCCTAAGTTTAATTTCAACCAGGACATCTACAAACTGAAATGGAAAGCTTTCCAAACTGCAGATGCACCCCTCGGCAAAAAAAATCAATCCCTGATCATAGAACAAAGAACATAGAACATTACAGCGCAGTACGGGCCCTTCAGCCCTCGATGTTGCTCTGCCCTGTCATACTAATCTGAAGCCCATCCCACCTACACTATTCCATGTACATCCATATGCCGGTCCAATGACGACTTAAATGCACTTAAACTTGGCGAATCTACTACCGTTGCAGGCAAAGCATTCCATACCTTTACTACTCTCTGAGTAAAGAAACTACCTCTGACATCTATCTTATACCTATTTCCCCTCACTTTAAAGTTGTGTCCCCTCGTGTTTGCCATCCCCATACTTGGAAAAAGGCTCTCCCTGTCCACCCTATACAACCCTCTGATTATCTTGTATGTCTCTATGATCCTTCTAAACATTTAGAAACCTCAGAAGTAAAAAGAGAAAAATGCCATTTGGCCCTTCATGTCTGCCCAGACATTCAACAAGATCAATCCAAAGATGTGCAGGTCAGGTGAATTGACTATGCGAAATTGCCCATAGTGTTAGGTGCATTAGTCAGGGGTAAATATAGGGTAGGGGAATGGGTCTGGGTGGGTTACTTTTCAGAGGGTCGATGTGGACTTGTTGGGCCAAAGGGCCTGTTTCCACACTGGAGGGATTCTAAGTCTAATCTCATCACGGTTGATCCACTCCAGGCCTCAGCTCAGCACTCTCCTCAACTCGCTGATATTTCAGAAAACTATTTACCTTCATGTTAAATGCTTTCAGTGATCAAGTCTCGACAACTTTCTCGGGCAGAGAATTCTAGATATCCACTGTCCTCTGAGAGAAGAAAATCTCATTTTTAAGTGAATGTCCCTTGTTCTATAATGATTCTCTCTAGTTCAAGACTCACCCATCATGAAACCATCTTCTCAAATTCTACTGCATCGAGTTCCCTCAGAATGTTCCAATTAGATGACCCCTCATTCTTCTAAACTCTAAAGGCTGAACCTGTTTCATCATTCTTGATAAGTCAACTCCTTCAAATCAGGAATCAGCTCAGTAAATCTTTTGAACAGACAACAAATGACAATGAGTCTTTTCTTAACTCCAGAGACCAAACTGTACACCATATCTTCAATGGAACTTCATCAATAATTGCACAGTTGCGACAAAATGTCCCCATTTTTAAACTCCAACACCTTAACAATAAAAGTCAAAATTCCATCTGCTTTCCTAATTTTCATGCACCTGATCACCCACAACCCTCTGTGCTGCAGTATTTTTAAGTCTTTCTCCATTCATAATGGGAGATATGGTGGCTCAGTGGTTAGCGCTGCTGCCTCATAGTACTTCCTGGGTTCGATTCCACCCTCGGTGACTGTGTGGAGCAAATTCTCCCCATGTCTGCCTGGGTTTCCTGCAGGTGTTGGATTAGCCATGGGAAATGCTGGATTATAGGGTTAGGGTGGGTCCGGTTGGGGATGCTCTTCAAAAGGTTTGTCTGGACTTTACGGGCTAAATGGTCTGCTTTCACATTGAAGGGACTCCATGATTTAAATAATTGTATGCCTTTTTGTTTCTTCCTACCAAAGTGTATGAGATCATATAATCGTATATTAAATTCTACCTGCCAAGTTATTGCCCATTCACTCAACCTATCCATATCATTTTGCAGATTCTTTATGCTCTCATTGCAACATGCCTTGACACCTATTTTGTACTGTCAGTAAATCCGGATGCATTATACTGTACATTGTGTCTCTAGAAGCTATAAATATACTTAGTAAATAATTGAGACCCTAGTACTTGCAGTAATCCATTAGTTACATTTTCCAACCTGAAAAAAGACCCATTAACATTGACCCTCAATCACTCAACTGTTAATCAATCCTCTATCCATGTTAATCTGTTGCCCCTAATACCATGAGCTCCTATCTTGTGCACCTGATCGAATACCTTCTGGACATTCAAATAACTACATCTAATAGTTCTACTTTACTAACTCTGCTTGTTGTATCCTCAATGAGCTTGAATAAATTTCCCTTTCACAAAACTTTGTTAAGCTTTGCTAAACTTCCTCTGCAATAGATTATAGCATTACAGCAACTGATGCTAAACTAACTGGCCCTGGAGTCTCCTGCTTTTTGTCTTTCCCTTCTTGAACAGGGACATCCCATTAACAGTTTTCCAATTTGCGGGAACCCTATATTCTGAAATATTTTGAACAATGCCACCACTATCTCTGCAGCCACTTCACGAGAAATCCTTGGATGCAGGCCATCAGGTCATGGCCACTGACTGCCTTCAGTCCCATTTGTTTGACAAATATCATATCCCTCACAGTAGAGACTGTTACAAGATCTTTCCTCTCATTAGCACATTCCTTATCTGTTACCTTCTACATTTTTGCAGTGTCCTACACTGTTACAAAATATTGTCTTAAGTTATTTGCCATTTCCTTGTTCCCCATTATCAATTCCCCAGCTGCAACCTCCAAGGGTCTCACACTCACTTTAGCAATCTTTATTTAATATACCTATAGAATGTTTGCTAATTTTCTTTTATATTTCTTGCTAATTCACTTTCACATTCAGTTTCCTGCATACCTCTGTAATTGTTCTTAATTACAGTGAGGACACTGGTTTGAGACTCAATTTGTTCACCCTCTTCCATGCTGTGATCTCTCCCCATACAGAATCCTAAATGATGAGGTTTCTTGTTAAGCTTACCTTATTACACATAACTAGCCTGTTCCCAGGTAGGTTCTGCAATGTATTGCTCTAAGAGACAATCCCTAAGGCACTTTACAAATTTATCGCTTTGTTACCATGTTCAACCTGAAAGTAAGCTAATGTCCTTCAACAAAAGCAAAGTATTATAGCTGATAGAAATTTGAAACAAAACAGAATGTGCTGGAGATACCCAGCAGATCTGATAGCATCTGTGGAGCAAGAAACACAGTTCCTTCAGAACTCTTGCTCTCATGCTCTTCAATATTTACACTTTTCACTCATAAAATCTTCCCAATTCAAGCAAATTCCCATTGCTACATCCAGAAATCTCTCTCATGCTGTTGTTGTTCTTAAAAAGAAACATGTTTCCAAAAATATTGCCAAGTTAATTGTTTAATCCTCTCAAACACAGAGGAGAAAAAAAAACATATGCCACAAGTATAAGATGTATGATTTTATATATTTATGCGTGCTTTACATATGTACAAATCGCACACATCTTAGCAGCAGCTAAAAAAAAATCAACCTTTTCAACAAGAAGTAATCAAGAGAAACAAATTACAGCACGGATAGCTGTGGTAATATTACCCAGAATAAGTAGGGAGCTCACCTAAGCAGAGTTCTGCGTTAGTGCTATGAATTGCAGAAAATTCAAAATTTGTGAGAAATTTAACATCTAAAATCCTGATAAAGTCATTTCCCTTCTCCTCCTGTGTCTAAAGGATGAATTCATTAATCTGTTGGTTATAGCAATAAGCATGGTCAGCTAATAATTTCACAAAGTTGCTCTTTCAACAGAGATATGCCAAAAGAACAAAAGGAGCCGTGTCACACAATAACCATCTCCAAACCCATTGAAAAGAGTGTCGTGGACTAGGAGCTGTCTGAGCTGTTATTTCAGCTTCATTGTAGCTATAAAACCTGGAGAAATACTTGTGTAATCTCAGGATGTCTCAAACACGTTACAGGCAGTGAAGTACCATTGAAGGGTAGTCGCTGTCATCATGAAGGCAATGTAACAGCCAGCTTGTGCAGCAAGTTACCAAAATAAAAGCCAGATAATTTCAGTTAGGTGTATTTTAAGGGACAAATACAGGCCAGGACATGATGAAAACTCCCTTGTTCTTCTTTGAAATGTTGCAATGGGTATATTTACATCTACCTAAGGTTTCATTTCCCATGTAAAAGATGGTCCTCCTGACTCTGTCATACTCCCTGAGCACTTGCACGAACCAACATTTTGTGTCTGGTTCCATGGGTCCTTGCACACCCAACCTCCTGGATCCGAGGTGAGTGCTACCATCTGAAGCACAGTTGGGTAAGAAGGAAAGTAGTCCAAAGCAAAACAGCCAAAATCAAACCATTCATGAATTATCATTTAATAGTGCTATTTGGTGCAGTCATTATACAGTACTACAAACAAATTTGATCCAATTGTTTCGATTAATTTCTACAGTAAACAAAGCAAACCTTGAAATGCGGTTGACATTTTAGGCTATTAGCATGATTGGTGCATCATTGAAAATCTAACCAGATTGAGCTGGGGCTCGTCAGTGAGCTGCAACACATTATCATGCAGAATGCTAAATTAACTTTTAATCAATATGTACAGTGGTACCATTTGTGGAGTAGCTTACTGTACCTGAATATTCAATCATTTCAATAATTAATAGAATATTCAATTGCAAAAATAATTAGTTGGCCAGCTTGAGGCTTATTGTATTTAAACGAATTTTCCATCTAAAAGCCAACTCCCCAGGCACTGCATTCCCTAATGCCTGCTATTTGCAAGCTAATTTCAAAGCTGATTTCAACAATGTTTCTTTGTAAGCGGCATGGTTCACAAAAGTAAGACAGAATTCCAGAACATCTCGCTGTGCACTGTTCTGTGTTGGTAATTGTAACTCTCATGAAGTGGGATGCATCCATCAGACTGGATCTCTGATACATAATGGGCTGATATCATCCCATTAACCTGCTCGTTTCACTTTGGTGGTGGGGGGGGGATATTACTGAATAAAATGAGATAGAGATGTGCATGCTGGGTATTGGGAAGTATCTTAAAATGAATTGTCCTGTCAATGGGATAAACATGACTGTAAGTATGCATTTCCACGTTTAGTCTAGACTGTCATTCAGGGTCTTTCACACAACCTAAATATATTGATATGAAAGCAAAATTCTGCAGTTGCTGAAAAAAATCTGAAAGGTTCTGAGAATAGCCAGCAACATCCACCGAGAGTTGACTTTTCAAGTCACAGAAAGGTGTTGTTGCAGTTGGAGATCAAACATCTGTGCAGGAGGTCCTCAGAGTAAGGTCCTAGGCCCAACTATCTTCAGCTGCTTCATCCATTACCGTCTTTCATGAGGTCAGAAGTACAAATGTTTGACAATGATCGCACAAGTTTCAAGATTCCTCAGAAATTGAAGCAGTTCAGGTTCAAATGCGGCAAAACGTGGACAATATCCAGACTTGGGCTGAAAGGTGAAAAGTAATATTTCTGTCTCACAAATGCCAGACAATGAATATTTCCAATGAGAGACAATCTAATCATCACTCCGTGTCATTCAATGGGGTTACTATCGTCAAATCCTCCACTGTCAACATCCTGGGCATTATCGATGACCAAAAACTGAACTGGGTTGGCCATATAATTAATAGTTATCAGAGCAGGTCAGAGATTAAGAATATTGCATGAGTAATTAACCTCCTGACTCCCCAAATCCTATCTACCACCTACAAGGCACAAGTCAGGGGTGAGTTAGAATACTCCCCACTTGCCTGGGTGGGTGCAGCTCCAACAACACTTACAAAGCTCAACATGATCCAGGACAAAGCAGTTGTTTGATTGGCATCACACCCGCAAATATGCATTCCCTCCACCATCAACACTCAGTAGCAGCAGTGTATACCATCTACTAGATACACCGCAAAAATTCACCAAGATCTTCAGGCAGTAGCCTCCAAACTGACAAACATTACCATCTGGAAGGACAAGGGCAGCAGATACAAAGAAGGTCCAGCACTCACTAGTTCTCTCCAAGCCACACCATCCTATCTTGGAAATATATTGCTGATCCTTCAGTGTTGCTGGGTCAATACCCTGGACTTTAACAGTATTTTGAATCTATTTGCAGTGGTTAAAGAAGGTAGCTCATTACCACTTTCTTAAGAGCAATTAGAGACAATAAATACTTGACTGCTGCCAATGCAGTCGATCAGGTTCCCCATGGTAGGCTATTATTTCAGCAAGACGTTCGATAAGGTTCCCCACAGTAGGCTACTATACAAAATGCAGAGGAATGGGATTGTGGGAGACATAGCAGTTTGGATCAGTAATTGACTTGCTGAAAGAAAACAGAAGGTTGAGGTGATGGAACATGTTCATCTTGGTGTCTAATTACTAGTGGCGGACCGCAAGGGTCGGTGTTGGGTCCACTGCTGTTCGTCATTTTTATAAAAGACCTGGATGAGGGTTTAGAAGGGTGGGTTTGTAAATTTGTAGATGACACTAAGGTCAGTGGAGTTGTGGATAGTAACGAAGGTTGCAGAGAGACATAGATAGGATGCAGAGCTGGGCTGAGAGGTGGCAAATGGAGTTTAATGTGGACAAGTGTGAGGTGATACACTTTGGACGGAGTAATCGGAATGCAAAGTACTGGGCTAATGGTAAGATTCTTGGGAGTGCAGATGAGCAGAGAGATCTCGGTGTCCGCATACACAGATCCCTGAAAGTTGCCACCCAGATTGACAGGGTTGTTAAGAAGGCCTTTATTAATAGAGGGATTGAGTTCCGGAACCAGGAGGTTATGCTGCAGCTGTACAAAGCTCTGGTACGGCCACACTTGGAGTATTGTGTACAGTTCTGGTCACCGCATTTTAAGAAGGTTGTGGAAGCTTTGGAAAGGGTGCAGAGGAGATTTACTAGGATGTTGCTGCATCTCGTCCACATCCCGCACCTCCGCCCTCAGACCCCACCCCTCCAACCGTAACAAGGACAGAACGCCCCTGGTGCTCATCTTCCACCCTTCCAACCTTCACATAAACCAAATCATCCGCCGACATTTCCGTCACCTCCAAACAGACCCCACTACCAGGGATATATTTCCCACCCCACCCCTTGCCGCCTTCCGCAAAGACCGTTCCCTCCGCGACTACCTGGTCAGGTCCACGCCCCCAAACAACCCACCCTCCAATCCTGGCACTTTCCCCTGCCACTGCAGGAACTGTAAAACCTGTGCCCACACCTCCTCCCTCACCTCTTTCCAAGGCCCTAAAGGAGCCTTCCACATCCATCAAAGTTTTACTTGCACATCAACTAATATCATTTATTGTATCCGCTGCTCCCGATGCGGTCTCCTCTACATTGGAGAGACTAGGCACCTCCTCGCAGAGCGCTTTAGGGAACATCTCCAGGATATCCGCACCAATCAACCACACCGCCCCGTGGCCCAACATTTCAACTCCCCCTCCCACTCTGCCGAGGACATGGAGGTCCTGGGCCTCCTTCACCACCGCTCCCTCACCACCAGACTCCTGGAGGAAGAACGCCTCATCTTCCGCCTCGGAACACTTCAACCCCAGGGCATCAATGTGGACTTCAACAGTTTCCTCATTTCCCCTTCCCCCAACTCACCCTAGTTCTAAACTTCCAGCTCAGTAACTGTCCCCATGACTTGTCCGGACTTGTCCTACCTGCCTATCCTCTTTTCCACCTATCCACTCCACCCTCTCCTCCTTGACCTATCACCTTCATCCCCTCCCCCACTCACCCATTGTACTCTATACTACTTTCTCCCCACCCCCACCCTCCTATCGCTTATCTCTCCACACTTCAGGCTCACTGCCTTTATTCCTGATGAAGGGCTTTTGCCCGAAACGTCGATTTCGAAGCTACTTGGATGCTGCCTGAACTGCTGTGCTCTTCCAGCACCACTAATCCAGAATCTGGTTTCCAGCATCTGCAGTCATTGTTTTTACCGTATGGAAGGAATGTCTTGTGAGGAAAGGCTGAGGGCCTTGAGGCTGTTCTTGTTAGAGAGAAGAAGGTTGAGAGGTGACTTAATAGAGACATACAAGATAATCAGAGGGTTAGATAGGGTGGACTGGGAGAGCCTTTTTCCAAGCATGGGGACAGCAAACACGAGGGGACACAACTTTAAAGTGAGGGGAGATAGGTATAAGACAGATGTCAGAGAATAGTAGGGGTATGGAATGCTTTGCCTGCAATGGTAGTAGATTCACCAAGTTTAAGTGCACTTAAGTCGTCATTGGACAGGTAAATGAACGTACATGGAATAGTGTAGGTGGGATGGGCTTCAGATTAGTATGACAGGGCGGTGCAACATCGCGGGCCGAAGGGCCTGTACTACGCTGTAATGTTCTATGTTCTATGCCCACATTCCACAAGTGAATAAAACAAAAAAAAGACAATGATGCCCCTTCGTCGGAGCTGAGCAAGGACAGAAACATAATAGGTTTTGAGCAAATGAAGCAAGCTGGACAAACAGTTTCTGCAGAATGCTAACTGGAGAAGATAGGGGCAAGATGTCATCGCACTAAAGATGGCAGACAATAATCTGTTGTTTGTGGAGCCAGCTGATATGGAAGACAAGGAAGAGGGGAGTTCTATGAAGGTTCTGTCTATGGGGAGAAGGATTGGGAGCAGAGCTGTACAAAATGGGCGACACAAGATGGAGATGGAGAAACTGGACAAATGGATAATTTCTTTAAAATGGTGTCAATTTATTTTCCATGTGTGGAGAGAAGGTAGTAAAATTGGGCACACTGCAAGCAAGAATATCTCGGGTTTAACTCACACAGAATGTGTGCCCAGTGCATTTTTGGAAGATTTTATCTGTTGATTCTTGCAAAGAACATAGAATCATAAAAACCTTTCAATGTGGAAGCAGACCATTCAGCGCATTGAGCCCACACCAACCCTCTGAAGAGAAGCCGGCCCCCCTATCTCCCGATTCTATCCCTGTAACCCTGTATTTCCCATGGCCAATCCACCTAACCTGCACATTTTTGGACTTTTGGAGGAAACCAGAGCAGACACCGGAAGAATGTGCAAACTCCACACAGACAGTTGCCCAAGGCTGGAATTGAACCCAGGTCTCCGGCACATTGAGGCGGCAGTGCTAACCCCTGAGCCACCATGCCACCTCAAATAGGCATTTCTGGCTGGGTCAACACTTAATGCCATCCTTAATTGCCAACAGTGCAATTAAGAGACCCACATTGCTATTGGTCTGGAGTCACGTGTAGACCAGACCAGGTAAGGATGGCAAATTTCCTTCCCTAAAGCACGTTAGTGAGCCACATTGGGTTTCACAACAATTGGCAAGGGACGCATAGTTGCATTAGATTTTTTTTAATTCTAGATTTTTGCTGAATTCAAATTTCACTAACTGCAATGGTGTGATTGGAATCTATGTTCCCAGGACATCAAACATTAGGAGATGGACTCAAAACATTAACTCTGCTTCTGTCTTCACAGAGGCTGCCAGAGTTGTTGAGATTCTTCAGCAGTTTCTGTTTTCACCCCCAGAATGTTAGCGTGGTGTTCTGAAATAGTAGTTGGTGCTGTAGTAACATGCTTTAAGATGCCCAGTGGGTTGTGAACTCCTGGAAGTCTTTCTCTCTGGGGATGAGGACTAGCCTGTACACCCCTCGCTGCTAGCTTCACAGAACAATATCTTAACAACAAAAGCTTGGCTGAGAACCAATCATTTCATATTCGGTGATGAAGAAATTTGCATCAATCCACTTTGAGTAATAATTATTTATCATCTTTGAAGGACATCACTGTTGTGAAGATATGGTATTTTCTCCATTTAGTTTTATGTCATGTGGCAATAAATCCAAAAGAATTGTGTGTAAAAGTAACTTCCTGACACCATAGTTGCAATCTTTATGCACCAGGTACCTGACTGGCTTCATTAACATTCTCTGCACCTATCTTCAGTCCAACTTGTACCTGTTTCTATTCTTGACTGTAGGCTCAAGCCTCAAATAGGAGGACTCTACCTTTAGCTGTGCAAAACATTGCTGTTATCCAAAACATTTATTGGCATTTCCACTTCCTTGTAAAAGATCAAGCTGCTCATTACTGACTCTACCTTGTTTGATGACCATGGCTTACAGCTGTACAACAAGTCAGGAGATGTTGCAATGGAAGATCTTCCAGCAGCATCAACCTCTGGAAAATCTCCTCATGTAACATTACACAGCATCACATCTGCAAACTCTGAGCTTCCAACATTAGCAGAGATTTCAAAGCAGACACAAATCTCACACTAACAGCGAAAGTCAAGTTTCATCCAGGTACAGGGACAACATTTAACCTTGAATCGATTGAGCATTCAAGAGCCTGCATCAAGATAAATACCAATCCTTAGTGTTAATTTGTTCCTCTGCATATTCAGGTGTGAGATCAATCTATATTATAAAGAAAAATGATGCCATTTATGTCCAAACTATAGGGTATTTACTGGGGGCTAAAGATTCTACCGCCTATAACATAAGTCACATCATGAATCATCCAACTTTCTAATTCCCATCTTTTTTCTTTTAAGTCATTCAAAATATTCCAAAACTACTAAATATTCATGGGGCAAAAATCGAAGAGGAAATAAGTATAACTATCTGTATAAGTATAGTTTATATAGAAATAAATAACTATCATGAGGGGAAAGAGAGCTGTGGAAAATAATGAAGTTAAAGATCAATAAAACCTGATAATTCTGAGTATTAAAGAAAGTAATTACAGAAATAATGGATCAACTGGTAGTAATCTCCAAGAATCCTTAGATTCTGAAAAAGCCGCAGTGAATTGGAAAACTGCCAATGTAATACCTTCATTGAGAAATGAAAGGAGAGAAGAAGCAGATAATTATAGACAAGTTAACTTGACATCTGTTATTGGGAAAATGTTGGTGTCTACTATAAAAGATGTAATAACAAAACGTTTTGAAATATAACATAATCAAGGAGAATCAGCCTGGCTTCGTGAAGGGAAATGATATCTAACAAAGTAATGAGCAGGAAAGAGAAAGGAGAAGCAATGGATATAATACATTTGGATTTTCAGAAGATGTTTGATAAAGGGAACACGTTAGGCTCCTTAATAAGATAAGAGCCCATGGAGTTGTAGGTTATGGATTAACATGGATAAAGAGTTGGCTAACTCATAGAAGACAGACAGTTG
The DNA here is from genome assembly GCF_047496795.1 of Chiloscyllium punctatum. NCBI lineage: Eukaryota > Metazoa > Chordata > Chondrichthyes > Orectolobiformes > Hemiscylliidae > Chiloscyllium > Chiloscyllium punctatum. Next base: position 13,876,399 of record NC_092743.1, read on the forward strand.
GGAATGTTTTCATAATGACAACCTGTAACTAGTGGAGTGCCACAGGGATCAGTGCTGCGGACACAATTATTAACAATACGTACTAATGACTTGGATGAGGAGCTTGGATAAGGAAAGTGCATGTACTATCACCAGGTTTGGAGATGGCAACAAAGTGGGTAGGAAAGCGAGTGGTGAGGATTCTGCAAAATGTCTGTGGGGGGAATGGAGCCAGGTGAAGTAAGTGGGCAAAAACCTGGGCAAATAGAACATAATGTGGAGAAATGCGAGTTTATGCACTTTGGCAGGAAGAATAGAGGAACTGAATATTACTTACATGGAGAAAGACTCCAGAAAGCTACAGAAGAAAAGGATTTGGAAGTCCTCATTCGTAAATCATAAAAAGCTAGCATTCAAGTTCAGTGGCTAAGAGAGAAGGTAAATAGAATGTTGATCCTTCTTTCGAAGGGAATGGAGCATAAACATAGGGAGGCCTTGTTAAAACTGCGCCAGGTACTAGTCAGACCACAGCTGGAATACAGTGAACAGTTTTGGGCCCCTTATCTAAGGAAAGATGTACTAGCATTGGAGGCAGACCAGAGAAGATTCATTAGGCTGATGCAAGGTATGGAGGGAGTTTCTCGAGGGGAGGTGAGTAGATTCGGCCTATACTTTTTCCTAGGATGATGACATCAGCTTGTACAAGGGGGCATAGCTGCAAATTGAGGGGTGATGGATTGAAGACCGATGCCAGAGGCAGGTTCTTTACTCAAAGAGTGGTAAAGGCGTGGAATACCCTGCCTGCCAATGTAGTTAACTCAGCCATATTAGGGGCATTTAAACAGTCCTTTGATAAGCAGAAGAATGACGATGGGATAGTGTAGGGGGATGAGCTTAGATTAGATCACAGGAAAGCGCAACATCGAGGGCCGAAGGGCCTGTTCTGTATTGTATTGTTCTATGTTCTATGTCCTATACTGTTTGGAATATAGACAAATGAGAAGAGACCGCATGGACACAAAGAAGATTCTTGTGTGACTTGAGAGAGCAGCAAACTTGCTTCTCTGTGGGAGAGTCTAGGGGCTAGAGGGCATGATCTCAGAATAAGGGATTACACGTTTACGACAAAGTTGAGAAGGAATTTCTTCTCCTAGACAGTAATGAATCTACTGAATTTTTTACCAAAGGTCACTGTTGATCTTGGGCCGCTAAGTATAGTCAAAGCTGAGGTAAATAATTTTTAATCAGTAAGAAAATCAAAGGTTATGGGGAAAAGGCAGGAAGATGGAGTTGAGCATTATCAGATCAGCTCATTAAATGGCAGAGTAGATTTGATGGGCTGAATGACCAAATTCTGCTCCTATGTTTTATGGTCTTATATTCTAACCTTACATGCCTTCACTCCTCACAAACATTATAATTTCCTCCAGTGTTATCTTTGCACTCCTCCAATTCTGGCTTCTTGCACACATTCCTGATTTTCATCACTCCACTGCTGGTGGCCATATCTTCAGCTGTCTGGGCCCCAAGATCTGGAATTCTGGTCTCAATCTCTCCAATACTCTGTCCTCTTTTAAGACGCTTCTTAAAACCTACCTCTACAGTCAAACTTTTGGTCACCTATCCCAAAACATCCTTGTGTAACTTTCTGTGTCAAATTTCTATTTCCAAATGCTCCCAAGATGCAGCAAGGAATTATTTCCTATGTGAAAGGCACTACGTAAATGCAAATTGTTGCTATTGCCGAAGTCCTGACATTTTATTGTCTTTGCTGTGAATAGAATACAGAGGAGTGCAGTTATCCAGATTAGGTTGACTCCCCAAAGGTAGGAGAATTAACTGGCAGAATCACATTTAACCTTCAGGTCTCGAGATGCCACTTTCTTCAGTTTTATTACGAGGCAAGGCATTCATTCACGACAATAACAGGTGCTGGTAATGTCAATGACTTTATCGTGCATGTTAATGTCCCCCCCAGACAAGGAGATGTCATTACACTTCACTATTTGACAATCTCCATGCATCAGTCTTGATGACTTGAAGCCATGTCAGGGCTGTTGCTGGCTGGAGATAAGGTATATCCCATTGTAGTCACTGTTTATGCCTCCAGTGAGTCAAGGTGAAGAACAGTGGTTATGAAGCCCATGGGACTGTGAGGATTTTAATAGAACAGCCGTTTGTAAATCAAGTGATTCTCTGTAGTAGAGTTCAGCAAGTCTCTGGAAGCATTAGTACTTGCTACATTTGGACAGCAGCACCCACCCACACAGAAACGATCGGCATTTCCTGAAGCTCCAGCATCTCTTTACATTCAATTAAAAACAAGACATCATTCAGATTCAAGGAGAGAAGGATCTCCATCCTCAAACCAAGAGGAGGCAGTCTCTCCCCCAGCTCTCACTCACACCTTACTCCGACACACGTACTCCCATACACACTCCCACACACTTACACCCACACACCACTCTCACGCACTTATTCCCATACAGATTCCCACACACTTACTCCCATAGTCCCACATGCACATCCATACTCACTCACAGACACATTCACTCCTACTCACAGTCCCCCCCACGCACTCACTCCCTTTTACATTCACTTCCAAACACACTCACACACACTTACTTCCACAAGCATTCCCAAAGTCACTCCCACACACACTCAAAACACATATCACACACGCACTCCCACAGACACTCACTTGCACTGACATTCACTCTTTCCTACACTCTCTCCTTCCCATACTCACTAACTGCCGCATACACTCTGACACACATCGCACATGCACTCCCACACTCACTCCCACACTCACTGCCACATACACTCTGACACACATCCCACAATCACTCCCACACATGTTCCCACGCACATTCACTCAAACACACACTCCTCCCACACACACTCACTTCCAAACACACTTGCTCCTACTCATTCTCCAACATACACTCCCTCCCATACTCACTCAGGCACATGTTGCACACTGATTATTACACGCTTTCACACACACACACACAATTGTGATTTTATATACTTTGATCAAGTCATCTCTCAGTCTCCGACGCTCCAGCGAAAACAATCCAAGTTTGTCAACCAGTCCTTATAACTAACATATTCTGGTAAAACTCTGACCTTCTCCAAATCCTTTGTACCCTTCCAAAGGAATGGGAAACCAGAATTGCACACCATGCTCCAAATAGAGTCACAGTCATAGAGATGTACAGCATGGAACAGACCCTTCGGTCCAACCCGTCCATGCCGACAAGATATCCCAACCCAATCTAGTCCCACCTGCCAGCACCCGGCCCATATCCCTCCAAACCCTTCCTATTCATATACCCATCCAAATGCCTTTTAAATGTTGTAATTGTACCAGCCTCCACCACTTCCACTGGCAGCTCATTCCATACCCATACCACCCTCTGCGTGAAAAAGATGCCCCTTAGGTCTCTTTTATGTCTTTCCCCTCTCAACCTAAACATATGCTCTCTAGTTCTGGACTCCCCAACTCGAGGGAAAAGACTTTGTCTATTTATCCTATGCGTGCCCCTCATAATTTTGTAAACCTCTATAAGGTCACCCTTCAGCCTCCGACGCTCCAGGGAAAACAGCCCCAGCCTGTTCAACCTCTCCCTGTAGCTCAAATCCTCCAACCTTGGCAACATCATTGTAAATCTTTTCTGAACCCTTTCAAGTTTCACAACATCTTTTCGATAGGAAGAAGATCAGAATTGCATGCAATATTCCAACAGTGGCCGAACCAATGTCTTGTACAGCCCCAACATGACCTCCCAATTCCTGTACTCAATACTCTGACCAATAAAGGAAAGCATACCAAAAGCCGCCTTCACTATCCTATCTACCTGCAACTCCACTTTCAAGGAGCTATGAACTTGTACTCCAAGGTTTCTTTGTTCAGCAACACTCCCTAGGACCTTACCATTAAGTGTATAAGTCCTGCTAAGATTTGCTTTCCTAAAATGTAGCACCTCGCATTTAATCGGAATTAAACTCCATCTGCCACTTCTCAGTCCATTGGCCCATCTGGTAAAGATCCTGTTGTAATCTGTGGTACTCCTCTTCGCTGTCCATTACACCTCCAATTTTGGTGTCATCTGCAAACTTACTAACTATACCTCTTATGCTCGCATCCAAATCTTTTATATAAATGAAAAAAGTAGAGGACCTAGCACCGACCCTGGTGGCACTCCACTGGTCACGGGCCTCCAGTCTGAAAAACAACCCTCCACCACCACCCTCTGTCTTCTACCTTTGAGCCAGTTCTGTATCCAAATGGTGAGTTCTCCCTGTGATCCGTGAGATCTAAACTTGCTAACCAGTCTCCCATGGGGAACGTTGTCAAACACCTTACTGAAGTCCATATAGATCACATCTACTGCTCTGCCCTCATCAATCTTCTTTGCTACTTCTTCAAACAGCTCAATCAAGTTTGTGAGACATGATTTCCCATGCACAAAGCCATGTTGACTATCCCTAATCAGTCCTTGCCTTTCCAAATACATGTACATCCTGTCCCTCAGGATTCCCTCAAACAACTTGCCTACCACCGACATCAGGCTCACTGGTCTATAATTCCCTGGATTATCCTTACCATCCTTCTTAAACAGTTAGCCAACCTCCAGTCTTCAGGCACCTCACCTGTGACTATCGATGATACAAATATCTCAGCAAGAGGCCCAGCAATCATGTCCCTAGCTTCCCACAGAGTTCTCAGGTACACCTGATCAGGTCCTGGGGATTTATCCACCTGTATGCGTTTCAAGAAATCCAGCACTTCCTCCTCTGTAATATGGACATTTTGCAAGGTGTCACCATCTATTTTGCTACTTTCTATATCTTCCATATCCTTTTCCACAGTAAATACTGATGCAAAATACTCGTTTAGTATGTCCATTATTTACTGTGGCTCCACATGTAAGCCACCTTGCTGATCTTTGAGGGGTCCTATTCTCTCCCTAATTTCCCTTTTGTCCTTAATGTAGTTGTAAAAACGCTTTGGATTCTCCTTAATTCTATTTGCCAAAGCTATTTCTAGTCCCACCTGCCAGCATTCAGCCCATATCCCTCCAAACCCTTCCTATTCATAAACCCATCCAAATGCCTTTTAAACGTTGCAATTGTACCAGCCTCCACCACTTCCTCTGGCAGCTCATCCCATACACATACCACCCTCTGTGTGAAAAAGTTGCCCCGTAGGTCTCTTTTATATCTTTCCCCTCTCACCCTAAACCTGTGCCCTCTAGTTCTGGACTCCCTGACCCCAGGGAAAAGACTTTGTCTATTTATCCTATCCATGCCCCTCATAATTTTGTAAACCTCTATAAGGTCACCCCTCAGCCTCCGACACTCCAGAGAAAACAGGCCCAGCCTGTTCAGCCTCTCCCTATAGCTCAAATCCTCTAATCCTGGCAACATGGTTATAAATCCTTTCTTAAACCTTTCAAGTTTCGCAACATCTTTCCAATAGGATGTGGCCTCAGAAAAGTTTTACAGATGTGGAACTGAAGCAGTTCAAGATTCAGCACCACCTTCTCAAGGTCAACTGGGCCAGGCAATAAATGCTGGTCCAGCTGTGGACACTGACATCCCACCAGTGAATAAAAACAATGTCAGGTGCGGATTTATCCTCAAACAGCTGTCCCCAGTCTAACTTCTTTAGTTCTCGCCGAATACTGTTGTAATTAGCCTTCCCCCAATTTAGCCGCTTCACACAAGGACCAGTCTTACCCTTATCCATTACCATCTTAAAACATATGGAATTATCATGCTCCGAAAATACTCCCACACTGAAGCTTTGATCACCTGGCCAGGCTCATTCCCCAACACAAGGCCTACTCCCTAGTTGGACTATCTACATGTTATTTCATGAAACCTGCCTGGATGTACCTAACAAGTTCTGCTCCATCTAAGCCTGTGGCACCAAGGGAGCCCCAGTTAATATCACCCAATACAGCAATTCTGTTGTGCTCACATCTTTCTATGATATGTTTACATATCTGTTCTTTTATCTCCCAATGGTTACTGCTGGTTGAACTTGTAAAAGGTGACTTTAAATGAAACAACTTTGAGTGAATCATAGGCTATCATGGAAATGGATGTTAAACTGGACACTTGGGCATTTCTTGTTGAGACATCACTCGCGCACAGCTGGGTACAGTAAGAACTCACTTAAAGTTATGGATACACTTGCAAATTGTGACTTTAAATGAAACAACTTTAAGTGAATCATAGGTTATTATCGAAATCAATGCTGTAAGTGGAGTTAAGTTCCTTCCGATATTTTCTGTCCAGAACACACAATGCACGGGTTGAAATACTGTACTAAATATGTACAATACTGTGAATGCTTTCTGAACAAAATGGCAAAATAATATTAATCAATAAATGTAAAGGATACACTATCCAGGAGCTCTCTCAGCAGATAGTAACTCTAAAATGTCATCACATTGAAATGGTGCATATTTCTAAATGTCTACAATCAGAAATAAAATAGCCTTTAAAATCAATAAATCTAAAGATATAGGAGAAACCCAATATAATTTTTCTTTCCCTGATCAGCTTGTTCAGAGACATTATTCCACTCCTCTAGAACAGGTGAGACCTGAACCTGGGTTTCCTGGCTCAGAGATAGGGACATTGCCATTGTACCACAAGGTGAATACATATGTTAAAGTTACACTCACATCATAATTAATTGACCAGGTTCCATCTTCTGGCAGATGTTGGTCAGTGCATTTGTCAGCTGACGTGTGGCATTATCTGCAATGTCAAACCTCTAGGAGGAGGCTAGGACCTCAGTGCAAGAATGTGAGCCAGGAGAGTTGCAGTGAAAGTGCCCAGTGGACACCATTGAAGGTTGCTTTCAAAGTAAGGACAAATAGTAGGAGTAGGAGCCTGGAGAAAGAGGAACTTCAGGACTGAGAGTGGGAGAGAAACACTGGGGAGAAGATCTGAGAATAGGCACGCCACAGAACTAGATTTGTGTAGAGACCAAAAAATAGTAACATTATTTAACACATTCCCACTATTTAATTAACAATATTAAAACATGGGTCAACTTGAAGTGTGACTTACCGTAAACCTTAATGTGTATCAGTCAGAGCACTCCACGTTGTCAATGGAAGATGACTTTGAGGAACACTCTTGTATGGGTATGCTGGTTCGCTACATTGTATGAGCTGCCACTCATCGTGAAAATTACCACCACCATGGTGTGTAAATGCAGGATTTGCTTAGCCAAAGGTGAGAGAGAAAACCAGTTCCTGGTCTAACTAGAAGAGATTAGCATGGTTAAAAATATTTATTGCATGTCCACATTAATTCCAATTTGTATTGTTACAGAGACTGAGGAATATCTGATGTTAGGCTTCATTCCTGCTAGATCTTAAGGTGTACTGCCCACATCAACATAGTGGGTGGTGCTTCCACACTCTTCAGTATTAACCCCTTCAGACTAAACTACAACATAGAGTGCTGCATACAACCAACACTTAACAGTTAAACTTGAAAGTTTCTATTTGACACCACTCGGGAAGTTCGAATTATGATAATCAGCAATAAGGGGTAAAATTACATTCTAAGTACAGACATTCAAAAAGGTCGAATTGTTAGCATTATACCTATTTATCACCTCTTCTCACCTTTTGGCCATATATTCCTTTCAAAGATAAAATAAGCATTTCTTTTTGTTCTTACTCATTATGAATTGCTAAAACATTTGTTGAACTCCAGTCATGGATAGCTATCCCTTAAAATGAACAGTTTTTGTTTTAATTTCCCCTGTTTATTACTGACTTCTTTATTTCTAATGCTTGCTCCCCTCTTATCTGGGAGATCCCTTTGTTCAACATGTCTTGCTAATGAAGGCCTCCCCTTTGCTGATTGAACGTTCTCTTGCTGAATATCACTCATCACCTGAAGAATAATAGGAATGATGAATTCCATTATTTCCATCTGTGAGTCATTTATAAGAGAAAGACTGAAAACCTTAGTCCTGTGGGATTAATTCAAATTCTAATTGGATGCGTATACATAAGGATCAAATACCTTACAGGTGGAATCCTGGCTCATGTTCAAACTCATTTGAACACGTCTCACTGACACAAATCCACTAAACCCTCAGCATGTATCAGCTAATGAGCTGTTTAGACAGGCAGGAGGCTGGAAGAACCCAGCAAACCAGGCAGCATCAGGAGGTGGAGAAGTCAACATTTCAGGTGTAACCCTTCTTCAGGATGGGCTTTGATCTGTTTGGTTTCATTTTTACACCGAGTAGCAAATTTTCCAAGTCAAAGTTTCTTCATCAGAAGAAAAGACTTCCGGTTCTCCAATTGACAGCTGGTTTCAGAGACTGGTACTCCTGTTGTGGGGAAAATCACCAGTCTCAGAGTCAGAATCAGGACTCAACGACAGGGTTTACTGTAGAAAGAAACCAGAACTCCGGGGGGAAAGAGAGAGAGAGAGAGAGAGACGTCTGCCAGCACTGCTGTCAGCTGCGAGACTTCTCTCACCCTTGGAGCACATGTCATGGCATTTTATACATTTCATGGTATAATTGTTCAAGTATTGAATTTTGTGTGTACAGCATAGTTTGTTTACAGAAAACATTACAGAGTTATTGTCAGTTTCAGCAGCTACACAGAAGTCCATTGCTGCAATAATTGGTCGTATTCGTTCTTCCTTTAAAGTGCTGTATACCTAAGCTATCCATAACCTCCTTAAACAGCCTAGCAGTAAAGTTTGACCCTTGGTCCAACTGCATCGCCCAGGGTAGTCCATACCATGTGAAGAGAGCTACTAACTCACCTATGACTCTTTTGCCTTGATACTCCATAATGGAATTGCCTCCAGAAATCTGGTAGACACATCCATTATGGTTAGCAAGTACTGGTTCTCACTTTGAGTTCTCGGGAGGGGACCTACACAATTGATTATAATCTGCATGAAAGGTTCTTCAAATGTGGGAATTGGCAACAAAGGTGTGGGTTTCATCACCGTCTGTGGCTTACCTACCATTTGGCATATATGACACATACTGCAAAAGTCAACCACATCTTTGTGCATTCCAGGCCAGTGAAAATGTTTTTGTATCTTAATCTGAGTCTTTTGTACCCCTAAGTGACCTCCTACAGATAGTTCATGCCCTACCCATAATGCTTCCTGTCTGTATGCTACTGGCAACACAGTCTGATGCACTTTGACCCATTTCTCCTCTGCACTAACCTGCCGTGGTCTTCATTTCCACCTTAGGATTCTATCATTCAGATAATAACCCTCATGAATATTCTCTGGCTCCGTTTCAGAGTACACATCCACATGTATATCTTTTATTCTCTTGCCTGGCTGTTGCAAATCTCTGAGCCTTTCAGGACTAAGCACTTCTCTCTGACCCCCTTCCTATTCAGGTTTTTCCTGCTTCATTACGTCAAACAGGGTATCTGCTAACTGAACCTCAACTCCTTCATCTTTCTGTTTACTTTTCACTTTGTGCTGTGACTTATGATAGTGGGATCTGATTACTACACAGTCTGGGAAAATACCAGGATATTTCTGTTTCAACTCCTCATTTTCTTGGTCTTCCTTGGGCTTCTCCACAACAAGGGGTGTCACTCCCACCTTTGTTCCTGCCAAATCATTTCCAAGAGCAAACTGGATTCTTGGAACAGACACTCTGTCAATCACCCCCACTGTAACTTCCCCAGTATTGAGTTGGCATTCCAACCTGATCTTACATAGGGGAACGTTAAATTTCTGCCCATCTATCAGACAAATTACCACACTCTCGGGTAATAGATCAGAAAGAGTGCATACTCTCATCTCTTACTATCAATGACTGGTTAGATCCTGTATCTCTCAAAATGATAACTTCTTGACCTTCTCCCCCTTTTCTTTCTGAGGTGAATTCTTTGTCGAGATCAGGTACTAACTCCATACCAAGCCCCTGCCTAGGCTGTGCACTCTCCTGCAGCTCCTCGGCTCTTCTTTGGGTTTTCCTTTACTACCATCACTAATACCACTGGCTGAGCTTCTTTTACCACATCTTTTCCCACAGTGTTTTTCTTAAACGACCAGCACTATGACTTTATGTGTCCCACTTTACCACAGTGCAAACACCTGAGGCCATTCACCTCCTTTCCACCCTCTTAGGCTTCATTTTTATCCTGTGGTAAATTCTTACCAGTGCTCCCTACTCTTGGTTTCTTAGTTTCTTAGTATTGGATCTCTCTTTCTACCAACTTCTATCCCTCACAGGACAGCATTCTGGCCAGAAGCTTGCCTTATGCGCCAACATGTGCTAATTCTGCTGCCTTTCTCACTGTCTGAACTTACTGTTCCTCCACGTGAATTTTTGCCATCTCTGGAAGTGAGTTTTTAAAACTCCTCCAGCAGATTAATCTCTCTTAGAGCCTCAAAGCACACACTCCTCTATCTATTTTCAAAGCACACACTCATCGATCAAATTACTATGTTTACTTTTTTTGAACTCAACATAAATCTGACCTGGTTCCTTCTTTATGTTTCTGAACCACTGTCTATATGCTTCTGGTTCCAATTCATAAGCACTTAAAATAACCTGTTTAACCTCTTCATAATCTCTTGATCTCTCATCTGACAGTGCAGCAAATACCTCACTAGCTCTACCTATCGGTTTAGTCTGAATGGTCCTCAGACCATTCCACCTTCCTTGCCAATTTTTCAAATGAAATAGAGAATGCTTCAACATCTTTCTCATCAAAAGGTGGCAAAAATTTTGACATATTTATATATATCAGTACTTTATCTTTTAACCTCCATCCTGTTAACTTGACTTTGCTGACTAAGTCACAACTTCTCAAGTTCAAATTCTCTCTCTCTTTGCTCAGCCAAGAACCTTCTCTCTCTCTTTTTTTTCCTTTCTCTCCCTCTCTCTTTCTTTGTTTATCTTCTCACTCCATTTTCCTCAATGGTATTTAAGTTTTTCTACCTCTACTACACTTGTCTGTTTCTCTGACACACCTAAGTATTTGAGTAATTCCCTTACAATTTCAGCTTTACTTTTGTCCTTGGTTAAACTCAAATGCAACTTATTTGCTAACTCTGAAAGTATGACCTTTTTCTTGCCTTCTAAACTTTCTTGGTAAGTTTGAGAATCATCTTCAAATCCCAGAAACTTTTTAGTAATTTTAAGAGCCATTTCTTTCACTTTTAATTTAATCAACCACAAGTCACCAAAATTAAACAAATTGTCTCACTCACGGTGGCTCAGTGGTTCACACTGCTGCCTCACAGCACTGGGGACCCAAGTTCAATTCCAGCCTCGGACAACAGTCTGTGTGGAGTTTGCACATTCTCCCCGTCTCTGTGTGAGTTTCCTCCCATAGTCCAAAGATGTGCAGGTTAGGTGAATTGCCCATGCTAAATTGCCCGTAGTGTTAGGTGAAGGGTCAAATGTAGGGGAATGGGTCAGGGTGGGTTGCTCTTCGGAGGGTCGGTGTGAACTTGTTGGGCCGAAGGGCCTGTTTCCACACTGTAGAGAATCTAATCTAATTAGTTTCATTTACATTTTATTTAAAGATCTAGGACACTAATCTGCAAATGTTTAAATCTGCTGTGATTTTTCATACCCCCAAATCTATTCAAATCATGGACCCGAGCCCCCAAATTGTTAGGACACAGAGTTAAACCCTCCTGCTTAATTTAAAACCAGCAACACAGAAAAGACTTATCCCATGCAGTAATTTGCGAAAATTTGAGAGGCCAAGAACTATTTAAAGTAAAAATTAATAACTTTATTTCTTAAAGTATAACAGAGAAATAATTAACTAACAACGATTTACAACTCCTTCCTCTAACATATCTTTTACTTTCCCTTCTATAATACTAGTCTGATAAAACCCCCAATTAAAGTTTACTGAAAGAAATTCATATTTTAAGACCAGCCAGATTTTGAATCTTCTTTTCTTCTTCTTAGGGAATTCTGTTTCACAGGTTACTGATCGATAAAGGTGCCTTTAAAGAGTTACTCTCCAGGCGGTCTCTACATGCTGGTGGTTTGACAATTCTCCGTCCAAATGTTCAATTTTCTCTGGTCTTACACCCCCAAAACATCGGATTGTGTCATTGGCTTTTAAGATTGTCAATATACTCAATTCAAACTGGATTGGAGCTTGGAGCTTTTTGAGAGGGCATAATTTAAACTGATTGGTCTTGTTCAAATCTATTTTTGTCTCCAGGCAACCAGCTCCCCTCGCTACTCCAGTAGCTGGAGCATTTATTACATTGTGTCTTATTGAGATCACTTGGTGCTGTCACTGCTAGCTTTTAACTCTCTAAAAGGTACAGTACATCCATATCTTCATAACACTGATCATGCAACTCTGTTCCTGTTTTCTCCCTGGACCCTTTGATCCCTTTAGCCTGAAGAATCATAATATCATTCTTAAAATAGTTAACATTTTAACCTCAACAGTTTCCTGTGGCAGAGAATTCCACAGGCCCATCACTCTCTGGGTGAAGAAATTACTCCACAGCCCGGTCCTAAATAGTTCACCCCTTATCTTGAAACTGTGACCTTTGATTCTGGACTCTCCTGTCATCAGGAAAATCCTTCCTGCACGTCCATATTGTTGTCCAGGTTTATGAAAACGCCCATACCTCAGGTGATCAAGTCCCTGGCGAAGTGTTGATCTGGAAACACATCACCGCCAATGAGATGTTTCAAATTACATTTGAGTGTCAAGTGAACCTCGGTCAAACCAGCTCTGTGACGAATTAGACATTGGTGGTCAGGTGATTGGAAAGGAATATGCTCTAATGCACCCGCAATTACTCACTTTCAATCAATTGGACTGACTTTAAATTTGTGACAACACTTAGCTGAATGCTCTCACCTTTGAGTGACAGAGAGATATATCAACTGTCAGCAGTGAACTAATCTACTGGATTGTGTCCAGTCCAACTAAATCATTTCAGTTCTTTTTTTAACAGAGGAAGCATCCTTCCCAGTAACTGTTTTACATCTGCTCAATGAGGCATGGTTAGTTGAGTAAATTATTTGGGCTTTGATTGCAAGGATTGGCCTTGAAGTGAGTCAGTTATCTCCTGGAATTACTGTTGTACAGATGCACTGGATTAACCCCCCTTGGCAAAGGGGAGCAAACAGACAATGAAGTGATGCCTGACATCATAAAACGAGGAACATGCTTCCTCCTCATTGGAACAAAGATCCCGATTGTCCAAAGCTGACTGCTGAAAGTGTGCGTCAACTTGAAAACCATTTCATCTCAAAACAAGTTAAGCTTCTTTGCCTGATGTCATTATTAATAATGAACATCAAATGGGTGTCACTGGTGAGAATGCTAATTGGATCATAAATAATTATTTTGAATTCAAAGTTTTCGATACATTTGTTAAAAAAAAGACACATCGTGCAAAGCATTTAGATGTTTCAGTATTTTTTTCTCACATTTTGACATTGTCAGTAATATTATTTATCTCTGTAAAGTAAGCAATCTGAGGACTAACAATGTTATCTTTGTGAATAGCAAGTGGAGTTACTCAATTGCATTTTCTGTCAATGTCTTTCCCATGGTTTTCCCATGGATCCCCAGTTGGAAAGGAACAACAAACCCCCTCACTCTGCTTATCATTTACAGGATCTGGGTGTCACTGGCTGGGCCAGCATTTACTACCCATCTCTAATTGCCTGGATTAAGTGTCGTATTAATCTGAGTCTGGGGGCACACGTCGGCCAGGCTGGGTAACGAGGACAGATTTATTTCCCGAATGGTGATAGAGAAGCACGAAGGCCTTTCCCCCTGACAATCAGATTCTTAATTCCACATTTTTGTTGGATTGAAATGCCACCATCTGCTATTCCTGGATGTGAACCTGGGTCCCCGGGACATTACCTGGCTCTCTGGACTAATAAGGTAAAAACAATGACTGCAGATGCTGGAAACCAGATTCTGGATTAGTGGTGCTGGAAGAGCACAGCAGTTCATTCTTCAAGGCAGGCATCCTTGCAAGAGGATTCGCAGTAGGGTTAAAATCAACGAGGTAAAAACAGTGAGGTAAAGACAATAACTACAGATGCTGGAAACCAAATACTGGATTAGTGGTGCTGGAAGAGCACAGCAGTTCAGGCAGCATCCAACGAGCAGCTAAATCGACGTTTCGGGCAAAAGCCCTTCATCAGGAATAAAGGCAGTGAGCCTGAAGCGTGGAGAGATAAACTAGAGGAGGGTGGGGGTGGGGAGAAAGTCGCATAGAATACAATGGGTGAGTGGGGGAGGGGATGAAGGTGATAGGTCAGGGAGGGGAGGGTGGAGTGGATAGGTGGAAAAGGAGCTAGGCAGGTCGGACAAGTCTGGACAAGTCAAGGAGACAGTTACTGAGCTGGAAGTTTGAAACTAGGATGAGGTGGGGCAAGGGGAAATGAGGAAGCTGTTGAAGTCCACATTGATGCCTTGGGGTTGAAGTGTTCTGAGGCGGAAGATGAGGCGTTCTTCCTCCAGGCGTCTGGTGGTGAGGGAGCAGCGGTGAAGGAGGCCCAGGACCTCCATGTCCTCGGCAGAGTGGGAGGGGGAGTTGAAATGTTGGGCCACGGGGCGGTGTGGTTGATTGGTGCGGGGGTCTCGGAGATGCTCCCTAAAGTGCTCTGCTAGGAGGTGCCCAGTCTCCCCAATGTAGAGGAGACCACATCGGGAGCAACGGATACAATAAATGATATTAGTTGATGTGCAAGTAAAACTTTGATGGATGTGGAAGGCTCCTTGAGGGCCTTGGATAGAGGTGAGGGAGGAGGTGTGGGCGCAGGTTTTACAGTTCCTGCGGTGGCAGGGGAAAGTGCCAGAATGGGAGGGTGGGTCAGAGGGGGGTGTGGACCTGACCAGGTAGTCACGGAGGGAACAGTCTTTGCGGAAGGCGGAAAGGGGTGGGGAGGGAAATATATCCCTGGTGGTCGGGTCTGTTTGGAGGTGGGGGAAATGTCGGCGGATGATTTGGTTTATGCGAAGGTTTGTAGGGTGGAAGGTGAGCACCAGGGGCGTTCTGTCCTTGTTGCGGTTGGAGGGGTCGGGTCTGAGGGCGGAGGTGCGGGATGTGGATGAGATGCGTTGGAGGGCATCTTTAACCACGTGGGAAGGGAAATTGCGGTCCCTAAAGAAGGAGGCCATCTGGTGTGTTCTATGGTGGAACTGGTCCTCCTGGGAGCAGATATGACTGCAGATGCTGGAAACCAGATTCTGGATTAGTGGTGCTGGAAGTCATTGTTCTTACCTCGCTGATTTTAACCCTACTGCGAATCCTCTTGCAAGGATGCCTGCCTTGAAGAAGTTTTCCTCCTCTCTCTGGACTAATAGCCTTGTGATAAGAACAAAGAACAAAGACCATTACAGCACGGGAACAGGCCCTTCAGCCCTCCAAGCCTGTGCTGATCCATATTTTCTGTCTAAATCTGCTGCCTATTTTCTAAAGATCTGCTCCCTGCCCATTCATGTATCTGTCTGGATACATCTTAAATCGTGCTTGCCCCCACCACCTCCACTGGCAATACATTCCAGGCACCCACCACCCTCTACGTGAAGAACTTTGCACGTATATCTCCTTTAAACTTTTCCCCTATCACTTTGAATTCGTGACCTCTAGTCATTGCGTCCTCCACTCTGGGTAAGCGTTTCTTGTTATCCACCCTGTATATATCTTTCCTGATTTTGTGGGCCTCAATCAGGTTCCCCCTCAACCTTTGTCTTTATGAAAATAATCCTAATCTACTCAACCTCTCCTCATGGCTCGCACCCTCCATACCAGGCAACATCCTGGTGAACCTCCTCTGCACCCTCTCTAAAGCATCCACATCCTTCAGGTGATAAGACCACTTGGCCA